>NW_011494951.1:3004929-3008074 GCF_000754665.1 Bison bison bison | reverse complement strand
CTAAGGGGTCCATCTCTCCTTCCTTCAGGGCCCTGGTCTGATCCTTTCTACCTTCTCTGGCCCCAGCACAGGGTCCTCCCATTATGCAACGATTAAACATCTCGCAATTCTTGAAGTGGAATTACTAGGCTTCCACTTGCTGTTAAGCGAGGAAGTGGGGTGGGTGGGGGGGCAGTGAGGGTCTCTTTCCCTACGTTCCAGATTTCAGCCTCAGGGAGGAATATCTGACACACACCCCTTCCTCGGCGTCCTCATTTTCCCGGTGCAGGTGGCAGCCATCTCTGGTTTCAGGCCAACTCTGCCAACTCCTTGCAAGTATTAATAGTTACCTGAAACTAACCCATCACTCACACTCTTCGCCAGCATCTTGTCTGCAACAGATTATGAAGAGATAAAGCCAGGCCTCTGTATTCACCGCCCAATAGGAAAGTGACCATCGCCAAGAAGGGCAGAAGCTTTCTTACAGATTTTACACGCACCCACACCCACGCCCACAGCATGAAGCAAAAATTCCTATGTTTTGGAATTTTTATATGATTTCACTATAATCAAATGGCAATCACGAGGCAGGTACAATTATACTTTCCTGGTGGCTCAGATGGTAAAGAATCTGCAGGCAATGCCGGTGACCCTGCTTGGATCATTGGGTTGAGAAGATCCCCTGGAGAAGGGCATGGCAACCCACTCCAGTATTCTTGCCTGGAGAACCTCATGGATGGAGGAGCCTGGCGGGCTACAGTCCATGGGGTGGCAAAGAGTCAGACACAACTGAGAGACTAACACTTTTTCACTTCAATAACTTTTAGCTTCCGTAACAACAACTCAAGGTAAGTATTATCTTCCTGGTTTTACTGATGAGGAAACTGGGGCCTCAAGCAGTTAAGCAAAGTGGCTCAGCTAGTGAGTGGAGATCTGAGATTCCAGCTCTGTTCACACCAAGTCTAAGGACATGTCCATGAAATGACAGGGAGTCAGTGGCTTGAAAGGAGTAACCCCACCTCGGTGCCAATGCACAGGAGGCTCACAGGTCAACCTTCCTGTCCAGTCCCGCAGAATTTCCCCAGAGAGATCTTGGGCAGACATCTGGCAAGAGTGCCTTTCCCTGAATATTCAGAAGAGGGTCTGTGGATGCCGCTGGCCCAGCACTTCTCTGGGGATGAGATAAGCAAGCCGACAGCCACCCTCGGGGCAGAGACCTCAGAGCCTCTGCACGCAGGCCCCTCTTCTCTTCTGCCTCATCTGCCACAGCAAGGCACCCTGGTTAGAGAGCATGCGTGCCTGTGTGCGCGTGTGTCTGTGTGTGACTTGGAGGGACAATGGGGGAGCCTGGTTTAGCAACATCTGTTTTCACTCATTCCAGAAGATTTCTAGCTGCCCGCAAAACCATGTATTTGCTTGTTCTCTGTGTGGATTCTGAAGCCAAGGGTAATTCATACTGGAGTTGCTAATCCTACAAATGGTATTTACATGAATTTCAGGTCCTTTCAGGTGGAGGCCAGGTCCAGTGGACCGCTAATTCCACACCTGCCTTTATTTTCCTGGGAGCAGAAAGGAGGGGTCGACTGGGAGGGGGAGGTCGGCATTCTTCGGCTGCTGCAAAAGAAACTGAGTTTGGTGGGTTTAAGCAAGAAAGGGGGATTTACTGGAAAGATAGCAAGTGAAAGAGAGATGAACACCCAGGTTAAAGAAGGTCAAGCACTCGGGAAAAGCCGGCTTCTTGGCAGCCAGGACTTGAGGAATGCGTGTCCGGATGAGGCTGTGAGTACCCTTGGCTCCGGCCTCCTCCTCTCCCGGGTTGACCTGGCACCAGAAATCATTCCCAAGAGACAGTCCCATCCCCACCTTGCGTTTCACTTGGTTGGGAGCAGTACCCTGTGACCACCGCCTCATTGGACCCACAGCAACTGTCGTGAATCCAAGTTGCTCACTGCCCTTGACCCATGGCTGCCCAGGGCTCACACACAAACACCGTTGTCCCAGGGGTCACTGAGGAGAAAGGCCCCAGGGACCACCCCGTGAGTACCACCCGAGCACTGCCCCACTCCCAATGGGGGGACAATACAACTGACACCCCACCCACCCCCACCAGTGTAACATGCCCTGAAGTGGTGTGATAGGGTGGCTGGTCTCTGAGTCCAAGAGCTTGACTCATGTTCACTTCCCATCAACATACTGTCTTAACCTATGAACTAAGTGATAAATCAGACACCAAAATCCTACACTTACGAAGAGAAGAATATTTTTAAGGTATGCTTATCTTAGTCGAAGAATTGATGCTTTTGAACTGTGATGTTTGAGAAGACTCTTGAGAGTCCTTTGGCCTGCAAGGAGATCCAACCAGTCCATCCTAAAGGAAATCAGTCCTGAATATTCACTGGAAGGACTGATGCTGAAACTGAAATTCCAATCCTTTGGCCACCTGATGTGAAGAACGGACTCCTTGGAAAAGACCCTGATGCTGGGAAAGATTGAGGGCAGGAGGAGAAGGGGACGACAGAGGATGAGAAGGTTGGATGGTATCACCAACTCAATGGACAAGAGTTTGAGCAAGCTCCGGGAGTTGGTGATGGACAGGGAGGCCTGGTGTTCTGGAGTTCTTAGGGTCGAAAAGAGTCAGACATGAATGAGCGGCTGAACAAGTATGGCCAGGCCCTGCTTCAGTGCCCCAGATTCTCTCAGAATTTGCTAAAAGTTCCTATGGAAACAAGTGATGTTAAATCTTCTCCCCCATGGAAAGCTTACTTTGGCGTGATGCCACTGGCCTAACCCTGTGGGATGTGATTAGCAACAAATCCAAAGAAACTTGCTCTTTTCTTTGTGGAGGGGGGGATCTGTTGAGAAGGCAGCCTGTGATGTTCAGTACGGGTCCTGAGGACCCAGGGGGAATAAATTCCTCTCTGGCCCGAGTCCCAGGCATCACTGAGGTCCTCCTGGGAAACGGGTTTATCTTTCTGACTCAGCATCACGGGACGGATTTCCCAGCTCGCTCGGGCCCACTCAGGAGCTGCTCTCCAGCCGAGAGGCAGGACTCTGCTGCACAGAACACTGTGGACGCTCACCTTACCCTGGCCTCACCTCTGTCCGTCTACCTTTTCCAAAAGCCCAAAGATGCCTTCACATTCCTTTCCCATCTCATTTTTTTTTT
>NW_011494951.1:3003382-3004829 GCF_000754665.1 Bison bison bison | reverse complement strand
TTAGTAAGATGGCCGCTCTCCCAGGCACTGGTAGCCTGGAGGCTGGCCGCCTGGCCAGGAACAGGGTTCTCATCACTGACCACTCAGCCAGCTCCCCGCAACCCAACCAAGGGGCTGTTCTCAGCGTCCAGCAAAGCCTTCTCCAAACCCACAGGCCCGTCCAGGGCAGCCACTGCCCGGCCCCCCTTGGTAAGTCCAGGGCGAGGCTCCACAACCGTCTGCTGTCCTCTTCGGATGTTTTCAATCACTGATTCCAAAGAGTAGGGCTTTTAGCCGAGGTCAGCAGGGAGGCCAGGAGCCTGTTTACAAAAAGCTCATTTTACAGGTCTGGGCTTCGCAGGCCTCAGTGCACTCACTCCCTCTGGTCATTGGGCTCCCCAGATGGCTGTGGCTGGGCAGGGAAGGGGCTCGGGCAGTGCGGGTTCAGCCCAGGTCCTCGCCCTGGCCGTCCCCTTCCGCATTTCCAGTTCCATCAGCAGCCGCAGACCGGCACTGGAGGTGTCGGGGGTGGGGGTGGGGGAACTGGGGACTGAGTGAGAGACTCCCCAGGCGCCAGGAGGGGTGGGCAGGTGGAACCATGGCGTCCTCCGGAATGCCAGAGGCTCTTCTACATGCGGATTACCTCCCGACGGCCCCCAGCCCCCCAGGAACGAGAAAGATCACTGGGGTAACATGTTAAGGACAGAAGACTCACCCCTCTGAACCGTTTTCCAGTGCCCCGGGCATTAAATACCTTGAAGTTTTTCGGGAGCAACCATCACCACCACCACCATCCAGAACCTTCTCATCTTCCCAAATGGAAACTGAGGAATTACTTTTTTTTTTTTTTAGCTAAACTCTCTCATTCAACAGGTTGTTTTTTTTTTTTTTTTAATTGAAAATCTCTGTGCTTTTTCGAGGGGAACACAGATTTGCAGGGCCCTGGAGGTAGAGACCGGAGAAGGCAATGGCACCCCATTCCAGTACTCTTGCCTGCAAAATCCCAGGGATGGAGGAGCCTGGTAGGCTGCAGTCCATGGGGTCTTGAAGAGTCGGACATGACTCAGCGACTTCACTTTCACTTTTCACTTTCATGCATTGGAGAAGGAAATGGCAACCCACTCCAGTGTTCTTGCCTGGAGAATCCCAGGGACAGGGAAGCCTGGTGGGCTGCCATCTATGGTGTCTCACAGAGTCGGACACGACTTTAGTGACTTAGCAGTAGCAGTAGGAAGTAGAGACGGAGAAGGCAATGGCACCCCACTCCAGTACTCTTGCCTGGAAAATCCTATGGATGGAGGAGCCTAGTGGGCTACGGTCCATGGGGTCGCTAAAAGTCGGACACGACTGAGCGATTTAGCAGCAGCAGCAGCAGGAGAAAGAGACGGGAGGAAGTCTCAGGGAACATGGTGGAGGGGGTGGTCTCCAGGAGAGCAGAGGATCCTGGGACTCACCGGGATCGGAGCAG
>NW_011494951.1:2999493-3003282 GCF_000754665.1 Bison bison bison | reverse complement strand
GCAGCAGGGATGGGGAGGGGACGGTGGGGAGAGAGTGAGAGCATCGTTGCTGATTTCAGAGGGGATGTTTTCCAGGGGTGAGACAGGCCTGATACACAGCACATGAGGTTCCTGGTGGTCAGGGGGCTTGGGAGGGTCAGAGAGCTGAGGACTGGGGATGGCTGGGTGAGAGCCTGGCTCTCCAAGCCACAGAGCGGAGACACAAGTATGTGAAGCATGTGTGACTCTTTTCAGAAGGCGCTGGCCCTCGGTCCACCAGCCCCCTGGCCTGACTTCAGACAAATTACAGTTCTGCCCACAAGCATTTTGCTGGGAATCCTGTTTTTCTTCCTGAGATTGAGAAGCAGATTGGCGGGCACGTTTGGCAGCAGAGGACCGGGGGAACGGGAGGTCACCCAGGAGCACAGGCCTATCGCTGAGGCCCGAAATCACCAGTTAATGAGGTGCTGGGGAGCAGGACGAGTTCAGAGAAACCTCTGGAACTCCGGAAGGACTGCGAGGCCTGGCCCCTCTCCAGGGTCCCCGGACTCGACAGAGCTCCTTGGCCATGGGTGAGTCTCCCTTAATTCCCTAGGAAGGGATTATTCCCACTGTACAGCTGGAGAAACTGAGGCACAGGGCAGTGACTTGTCCAGGACACAGCCTAGCAAGGGACCGAGAGATCAGGGTGGAGACCCCAAGCTGGCCCTTGCTCTGCCAGGGTCCTGGGTGACCTTGAGTGTGTCCCTTACAACTAATAACCAGTATTCATATGGCACCTTTTCAGAGTTAGTTGTTTGGCTTTTACAGCTGTGTAAACAGCTTAGCAAGGGACCGAGAGAAGATCAGGGTGGAGACCCCAAGCTGGCCCTTAACCCTTGCTCTGCCGGGGTTCTGGGTGACCTTGAGTGTGTCCCTTACAACTAATAACCAGTATTCATACGGCACCTTCTCAGAGTTAGTTGTTTGGCTTTTACAGCTGTGTAAACAGCTGGAACAGGGCTTCCCAGTTGGTTCGGTGGTAAAGAATCTGCCTGCCAATGCAAGGAGATGCAGGAGACGGGGATCCCACCCTTGGGTCGGGAAGATCCCCTGGAGGAGCAAATGGCAACCCACTCCAGTATTCTTGCCTGTGAAATCCCATGGACAGAGGGGACTGGTGGGCTACAGTCCATGGGGTTGCAGAGTAGGACACGACTGAGTGACTCAGCACAATGCAACCATACAGAACAACAGACATGAGAGCTCCTGTCATAGAGCAGGAGACTGAGGTCCAGAGAGGCTATTTGGTTCGTGTTACGGGCTGCCACGTGTCTCTCTGAAATTCATATGGGAACCTCAGATGTGCGTATGTGCTAAGTAGCTTCTGTTGTGTCTAACTCTGCAACCCCATGGACTGTAGACTGCCAGGCTCCTCTGTGCCTGGGATTCTCCAGAACAGAATACTGGAGTGGGTTGCCAGGCCCTCCTCCAGGGGATCTTCCCCACCTGGGGATCAAAGCCGAGTCTCTTAGGTGTCCTGCACTGGCAGGTGGGCTCTTTACCACTAGCACCACGGGGGAAGCCCTAGAACCTCAGAATGTGACTGCATTTGGAGATACAGCGTCTTTAAAGAGGTGATTATGTGAAAATGAGGTTGTTAGGTTGGACTCTAATCCGATATGACTGGTGTCCTTCTAAGAAGAGATTTGGACACAGGCAACACAGAGAAAAGGCCAGGTGAGGACACAGGGAGAAGATGGCCACCTGCAAGCCGGAGGAGCCTGCACCTCGATCCTGGACTTCTGGCCTCCGGAGCTATGAGAGAGCAGTTTCCATTATCCTAGCCCCGAACCTACTGATTTTGCTCCCAGTTCGCACCAGGCCCCGCTTCTTCCTGAACCCTTTCCTCACGGGTCACTGGGAGTTTGAATGAGGTGACGCAGGGACTATGGTTCTCCGTGTGTGATTGCTGCTGGGTGGACTACTGTTACCTTAACTGTTGTGAAATACACCCACATATGCAAATATGTGTGCAGTCTAGTGGAGTGATGAGGAGCAAAGGTATCAGCCAGGCCCAGTCTGAACCCTGACTGCTGTGTGACCTTGGGCAAGTTGCCTAACCTGTGTGTGTCTAGCTCTCCTTTGCAGTGGCGATAATAAGCTTATCACAATAACGGTGTTATTGTACATAAGCTTCCCTGGTGGCTCAGACAGTAAAATCGTCTGCTTGCAATGATGGAGACCCGGGTTCAAACCCTGGGTCAGGAAGATCCCCTGGAGAAGGAAACAGCAACCCATTCCAGTACTCTTACCTGGAAAATTCCATGGATGGAGGAACCTCGTATGCTACAGTCCATGGGGGTCACAAAGTGTCGGACACGACTGAGCGAGTTCGCTTTCGTACGCAAGTAAAATGACACAGATTCCACTCTTAGAGAGCCCGGCATCAAGTCAGTGCATAAGACAAAAACTTCAATGGAAGCATCATCAACATCAACATTGGGGAAAGGGGTGTGAGGTCCTGCAGGCTGGGGGCCAGCTGGGCTGCTGACCCCTCCTCTCCCAGGCCTGATGTGGAGCTCTGAGGGTCAGACAGTTGCAGGAAAGACCAGTTGAGCAGGCACAGGGGCCTGGCTTCAGGCAGGGCCTCCCACACCTGAAGACAAACATGGCTGAGCTCAACCAGAGAGACGGCCTCCCTGAGCAAAGCAGCAGAGAACAAGAGCATGGCTTTCGGCAAACCCTCTTCTCGACTCACAGGCGGCGAGGCATTGTGGGCTCAGGGTCTTACACTGGTTTGCGGTGAGTTTCATGGTTGTTTCTTCAAGTCCTTAGTTTAGATGGAGAGAGCTCGGGACTCTGGCGGTCGGCCACGGGCAGGAGGCGCGTTACCTGGGTCACTCCCGGGTCCAGCAGCTTACTTGTCGTCTCACTGAGTGGGAGGGTACGGGGGTAGGCTGGACACTGAAGTGTGGGCGGGGAGGGGTCAGGAGCTTCTTTTTTTACGGTTGATTGATTGATTTTTGACTGTGCTGGGCCTCTGTCGCTGCACACGGGCTTTCTCTGGTTGCGGTGTGCGGGCTTCTCATTGCGGTGGCTTCTCTTGCTGTGGAGCTCAGGCTTCAGTCGTTTCGGCACAGGGGCTCGGCAGCTTTGGCTCCCAGGCTTTAACACACAGGCTCAATAGCTGTGGCACTTAGCGGAGCTTTGTTGCTCCAAGGCGTGTGGGATCTTCCCCGATCCAGGACGGAACCCGTGTCTCCTGCATTGGCAGGCAGATTCTTTACCAGTAAGGCAGCAGGGAAGCCACGGTGGTCTCTTATTCCTGGAAACCCCACTCCCTCCCAGGCCAGGTTCCTCCTTCTCTGTCCCCTGGCAGGGATGTGTGTTGTGTGTGAACGCCCCTCCCATCAAGCCCAGCCCACCAAGGTGGGCCTACTGCCCTGGAGAGGGCCCACAGTACAGAGAAACTCTGTGAATTCTCCTTGGGGTGAGGAGAGTGGCGGTCCTGGGTTGAGCAGCACTGTGAGAGTCGGGGCTTTCCCCTGCCCTGGCCTTTCAGCCCTGAAGGCGCCTCCTGTCTCCTCCCCTTCCCCTCCTCAGAGCCCACCTGATCAGGCAACAATCCCTGCTTCTTCCAAGCCCTTCAATTTCTCTCTCCTTACAGGCTGTAAGGGGTGATCTGCCCCTGCGGTCAAGCCCATCCTTTTAGAAGGTTCTCCCCTATGAGATGCCAACTCAGGGGCCCTGGGTCAGGCTTTGGTGGTAGAGTGGACCAGACCATGCCGCCTGGCATGGTCCCCTCCCCCACCCCATCGCCCTCCATTC
>NW_011494951.1:2998854-2999393 GCF_000754665.1 Bison bison bison | reverse complement strand
CATAATGACCCCCCTCCCCTTCTCCCCTAGCTGGCCCGGGGAGGCATTTCAGGTAGAGGAGACACCTCGTCCAGTCCTAGGTCCAAGGTGGTGCCTCCCCTCGTGCGTCATTGGCTTTTCACACGTGAACCGACAGGGTTGGAGTCCACGACCTGCAGGTCCCCTCCGCCCTGATATTCTCCCAGCGGGTGCCTCACGGCGTCCCTCTCCACCCTTCCTGGTCGGTCCTTCCAGGGCCTGGGGCGCCCCGCCCCGCCACCTCCCCCGACACTGTCCCTTGGTCACAAAGGGCAGAGAAGTCACTCAGCGCTTGGCTTTTAGGACGTTTATTCCCCATGGTCCTGGGGTGGGCAGAGGGGACTCTCCTCCAGGGGTGCGGCTCCTGGTCGCGGCCAGACCTCGGTGGGCAGGTGGGCGGTTAGAAGTTGGCCACCCGGCGGAGGGATTGGACGCGCGCGCTGGGGGCCTCCCAGTCGGAGAAGCTGCGGAAGTCGCCCCTCTCCACCAGATACATGCGGCCTCGGTAGTTGGGCTCCTCG
>NW_011494951.1:2992924-2998498 GCF_000754665.1 Bison bison bison | reverse complement strand
CTCCAGGCAAGAACACTGGAGTGCCTTGCCATTTCCTTCTCCAATGCATGAAAGTGAAAAGTGAAAGTGAAGTCGCTCAGTCGTGTCTGACTCTCAGCGACTCCATGGACTGCAGCCTACCAGCCTCCTCCGTCCATGGATTTTGCAGGCAAGAGTACTGGAGTGGGGTGCCATTGCCTTCTCTGGGCCACAGGCTTACATATCTCTTTTTCAAATTGAAGTCACAGGAGGCAAAGGATGAAGGCTCCATGGGGAGTGAGCAGAGCCCAGGTCCAGAGGTGGCATCCACCATGGGCAGCCTCCAGTGACCCCTCACCCGTCTGAGCCTCATCTCCTCTTAGGCGAACTGGGGCCTGAAGTCCCTGTAGTCAAATCTTAGCTCCTACCTCCATGCCTTCTTTTCTAAACAAGCCCCTGGGACCCCTGAGAGTGAGTGGAGGTTGGGCCTCAGGGCTCAGGATATCTTCTACCCAAAGGTACGGCTCTGGCCTCACAAGACACAATTTAGCCAGCAAATGGTTGTTTTGGAATTCTCCCCCAGATTCCCAGGTGCCATCAGCTTGGGGCAAACCTGGAATTTCTGAAAGACCTTTGGGTCAGGGCCCAGGGTCCAGGGCCCAGCAGCCAACATCAGCCATGCCAGGAAAGGTGGGGAGCGTCTTCCTTCAGTTCCTGGCATGACCACCTCTGGCACCCTGACCCCGTGCCTTAAAGGATCCCATAGACGCTGTGACAAGAGCTGGGCTCCTGGCACCCATGTTTTGGGGCTCTTCTGGGGGCTGGAGCTGAGGTCTGGGGAGACTCCCAGCTCCAGAGCAGGGACAGTCTGACTTGGAGCCAAAGGCCTGGCTGTCATCCCAGCAGGGCCACTCACTGCAGGGTAGGGATAACTTTCTGGGCCTCAGCTTGCTCATCTGTAAAATGGGGACACACGGTCCACCCAGCCAGGTAGGTGGGGAGGAGATGGCCAGCTTGGGTGCGAGCAGGGGCTGTGAAACTTGGCCCGATGGATGTGCACAGTGGGTGCAG
The DNA here is from genome assembly GCF_000754665.1 of Bison bison bison. Lineage (NCBI taxonomy): Eukaryota > Metazoa > Chordata > Mammalia > Artiodactyla > Bovidae > Bison > Bison bison. Next base: position 2,997,469 of record NW_011494951.1, on the reverse strand, counting down.
AGACTTCCTCGGCTGGTGGAAGGAACAGGGCGTGCAGGGAAAACCCACTCAGCCACATGGTCCATCAGAAGTGAGCCACCGTGAGGTACCTCTCCCAGGGAGGCCCGCCTAGGAGGGCTGGGCGCTTGGTAGGAGAGAGGTCCAGTGCAGGGTCAGTGAGGGGTGGGCAAGTGGGCAGGGCCACCCTGCCCAGAGCAGGCTTCCCCTGGCTCAAGCAAACCATAGCCCAGCCCAATCCTAGAGAATGTCTGCAAAGGGCCCCCTGCCCTTTGCAGGGGGGTGGGCGGGGGCCCTCTGGAGCCCCGTGTCCCCTCACCCTCGCCTTTCTGGGCCAGGGAGGCGGCTGGGGGAGGGAGGGAAAGGGTCTCAGGGCAGGGGACAGCCTGCCCCTCTGCTGGGGGTCCAACCCACCCTGGCAGGCAGGGACCCATGGGCAGAAGCCAGGTGGGTTCTACTCACGCTCCGTCCCCGTATGCCTTGATGGCGTTGACACAGTTCTTGGTCCAGCCCCGACTCTGAAGGAAGGGACAGTCTTCCTTGAACTCCAGGCACTGGCCCGTGAAGTTGCAGCCCTCGAAGATTTCTAAGCGGAAGTGTTCCCCGTGCTGCGGGCCCCCACCGAGAGCGAGGAAGGGAAGAAAGTGAAGGGAATGCCCACAGAAGCACGTGTGGGTGGGAACGGAAACTCACCCAGGGCCCTGGGGGCACCCAAGAGCTCCTGGGCTGAAGAGCTAGTGAGTTCCACGCCCCTCCCCAGCCCAACACCCGCCCCTCAGCCCAGAACTTGCAGATAAGATTTGTTTGGATGAAAGGCATCTATTTCTTTAAAAAGATTCAGGGTCTCAAATCAGTCTACTCTCCTCTTTCTTTAACTAAAGAACCCAGGATCCAGAGAGGGCCAGCCCGCCTGGAACAGCGGCCCCCCTCTGACCGGCCTGGGGCACTGGGCTTCCTCTTGCCCAGACACACCACGGCATTCCTGTGCCCATCACCGCCCACCCGCAGCCCCACGCCGGCAACCCCGCCCTGGGCTGCAGGCCACGGGCAGCTTTTAAAGGATAATATTTTACAAACTGTAACAGAACCTTTTATTAAAACATGAAGCCAAAAATCTAAAACAAATAAGAGATCTCATTTGCTGAAATCCCTGCTGGCTCACTGGGCCGAGGACATACCCTCTTAAGAGTCCCCTGTATTTCCAAAAGCCCGAGGCGGGCCAGCTCTCCTTGGGCTCTGGCGCCGGTGGGGGCTGGGTCTACGCCAGAGCTGGCCCCAAAGACAGCTCTTTATGAGAACAGCATTCAAAAGATACCCGGGATAGTTTTCATACAAATAGCATTATGCAAGACCCAGGGCCAGCCATGGCAATTCCTTTTTTCCAAATGTCCGTGACCTGATAGGAAGCCTAAGAAAGCATTCTTACAATCTGAGAGGCTGAAGCCCAGCTGGGTTTGCAGTGTGGAAAAGAGAGAGGTTGAGGGGTTTCTACTCAGAAAGCCCCTCCCCTGGGGTCCTCAGACGCTCGTCCAGGGAGGCGCTCCTGCAGACACAAGGCCTGAGATGCCCCATGAGCTGCTCGCCTGGCTCCTCAGAACCAGCTGTGTCCCTGCCCTAGCATCCAGAGCTCACAACAGGCCGGTTAAGACTTGAACTTGGGTGACTCCCAAGGAATGGGAATGCCCAGTCCTCAAACCCCACACTAAGGACAACCAGACACACACAGTCCTTCGCCAAGGAGGAGGGACACCCCTCGTCGTCCACCCTGAGAAATGGCAGCTGTCTACTGGGTCCTGTCCCCTGGTTCCTGCTGCCTGGCCAAGGATACCCAAGCTTCTTCCATCAGCCACTCCATCAAAGGCTCCCGAAAAGTGTTACAAGGTGATCTGCCTGGTGGACACACCAGGCCCACAAGAGCCTTACTTTAGCTGAATGCTTCCCCCATCTGGTTGCAAATCCAAACTTCTGATGTTTCCAATAGCGTTTTAAGTGGAAAATTCAGCAAGATTTTGGCATTGGAAATTGAAACTGATGCACTGCTGAAAACCCGGTCATGAAAACTCCCAGGGGCTCTCCGATTTGGTCCCCACGCATGGGAGTGGCTAGGTCTGTGTAGGGACATCTCGCCGTCTTAAAGACCCCATGGTCTCACCCGTTCCTAAAGCTGGGAGGGTCACCCCCCTCCCAATACCTGTTACACGTCTTGAGCAGGCTCACGGAGCCCTGGATCACTCCAGCAGGAAGCCCCGCAGCCCCACGCCGGCCAGGTGGAGGACCCCAGCCCACTTACCATCCTCACGGGCCGACAGGAGCCCATGTGGTCGTTGTGGCCGTTCCAGCGGTAGAAGTCGGGGTAGTCGCCATGCTCCAGGATGAACTGCTGGCCCCGGAAGTCGGGGTGGTCGAAGCAGACCCAAGCCCCACTCTCCACGCGGACCGAGTTCACCCTGTTCATGAAGCCTCGATCCTGGAAGTTGTCACAGTCCCCGAAGACCTCCAGCTTCCTGCCAGTGAAGTGCTTGCCCTCGTAGAGTGTGATCTAGAAGAGCCAGGTGAGAGGGCACAGGGTTGGGTGCACCTCTCCTTTCAGTTCTGGGAATGGACACATGGGGCCCAACACCCCCACTGAATCCTGAGTCCCCAGGCCCAGACCTGCTGCATACACTAGGTGCTCAACCCTGTCTCTTGATCAGGTGAAAGAATGCATGGATGGCAGGTTGAGATCAGCCGCAGTGCCCGACCATCCCCACCCCGGGGGCCCACGGTTCAGCAGACAAATCTCAGAAGATCCGAGGAGACAGCCACTTCCCCTTTGTCCAGGGGCCCTTGTGAAAACAGGCTCTTTTCAAACTGCCACTGCAGTTTTTAAACTCGATTTTTGTTCATCGTTAAAACACAACATCCAAAGAAATGCTTCCAAAAGAAAACACTTCACTCAGGACTCGCCATATAAACAAATACTGTTTTCAGAAAGTCAGGTTTCTGGGATCCGTCTGCTTCACCGGACAGACTGAATCCAACAGAGCCACGTCAGGGCCCGGCGCGGGATTAACGGCTCAAAAGCAGGTTTTTTCAGTGTAGCCGCGTCCCTTTGTGCCCTGGGCCACTCCTCCGGGTGACATGCATGTGTTAGATCTGGAGCTTTTCTAGCCCGGCGGTCAGTTCAGACACCGTGCTCCATGGTGATGTAGCACTGAAGGGTGTCCTCACACTGAACACTGTGAACCAGATGGTAACCAGACCTATTGTAGTGATCATCTGGTAAGGGATAAAAATATCCAGTCACTACATTATACACCGGAAACTAAGCCAATCTTGTCAGTCAACTGTACTTCAATAAAAACAAAACAAAAACAAACATGAACCATATCAACCTCAAACTCACTTTCTGCAGAGGAACCTAAAATTCCGACCATTCAATAACTCTTCAGGGGCTGCCCTGGTGACTCAGGTGGTAAAGAGTCTGCCTTTGAAATGCAGAAGACCTGGGTTTGATCCCTGGGTTGGGAAGATCCCCTGAAGAAAGGAATGGCTATCCACTCCAATATTCTTGCCTGGAGAATCCCATGGACAGAGGAGCCGGGTGGGCTGCAGTCCATGGGGTCACAAAGAGCTGGGCACGACTGAGCGACTAATACTTTGGGCTCCTAGAAGGGGCCTGGCAAAGTAATGCTACCTGGACCCAGTGACTGTGGTCAGCCTGTATGTGGGCTGACTGATGGTACAACTGCCTCCCTGGGCCCCTCGGAGTTAAGTGAGGCCAGAGGCTTTGGCCAGAGGGATGTGCGTGGACTCGCAAGCTCTGAAAACTTCTCATTTCTCCTCTTTGCTTCTGCCGCTGTCAGGGTGTCACTCTGCAGCACAGAGGGTGTGTGGACCGTGGTGGAGGGAGCTCTTGGGGCTGTTTGTTACTGAGGCATAACCTAGCCCGTGCAGACAGATGCAGTAATACTCTCACTCACTAACCTTGAATGTAACCCCTGGGGTCCAAAAGACAGGGAGCTAGAGAAGAGGGGAGAGGTCCAAATTTACCCTCCTTCCTGCACAAGTCTGTTTGAGGGCTCTCCCCACCCCCAGATATTCAAGGACAACTGGTCACCCACAGAATTCGGAGGCCCCCTCAGATCTGAACAGTTGTGCAGAGAACTAGTCCCGAGTGTCCCTGGGCGGATTCTGAGGAAGGAGCAGTCACATTAGAACAGCCTCAGGGAAAGAAGTGGGGCCCAGGGCCTGCGAGGCAAGGCAGGGGTCCCCCACCGCAACCCAGGCACCCCTCACAGCTCACCACTCGGCCTGCTCCTGGCTGGGGGTGGGGGTTGGAGCCCCAGAGCCAGCGCTTGCTGGAGGGGCTGGAGGGAGTGTTGGGGGTACTTCCTAACCCTCACATCACAGAGGTGCTCAGCCAGGGCCAGGCTACCCCCGGGTTGTCAGAGGCAAAGGGCACCAAGCAGCAATTTGCCACTCTCCGCCCCCAGCCCCCAGCCCGAGCACCAAGAGCCACGGAAGCGGGTTCTGGGCCCGCCGCAGGCACTCACCTTCCCCGAGCGC
>NW_011494951.1:2990351-2992619 GCF_000754665.1 Bison bison bison | reverse complement strand
CTCCTGCCCCTGCTGAGTCAGGACCACCCGCCCCGCCGCTGCCCCGCCCCTACTCTGGGGCAGGGGTCTCCAGGCTCCCCTCCTCCTCACCGAGCCCTGAGCCTTGCCAGACAGCCGGCCACTGCCCTCTCCCACCCGGACCCGGGCTCACCCTATTACTGAGTCGTTCTCTGGGTGAAGGATGGACCCCAGGCTCCAGAGGGCAGAGACGACAGCCCGTGCCCGCCACCTGCCCTCTTCTCTTGGCCAACCCCAATTGGTGTACCCCACCCACAGTGAAGCCAGACAAACCCAGGGTTGGAGTTAGCACAGAGACAGGTTTCTTGCAAAGGAGAACCAGGCGACTCATGCTCAAAAGGCTGCAACTCCCTGGTGGGTTTCAGGTATTTTTAAAGCAAGGTGAGGAGGAGAGTCACAGGGTGTGCGCTGATCAGCTCCGGGACAAATCTCTGATTGGTTGACGGTGAGGTAATGGGGCAGTGTCGCAGGGGTTAACATGATCAATCCTCAGGCTCCAGTAGGTCTGGGGGCTACAGTGCTCACGGTCATCAAGTAGTTAACTTCTTTGACTTGATGGGGATTTTAGCATCTGTAAAACAACTCAGGAAAGGTGCACAGACACTGTTACCCAGGTGCTTCAGGGAGGAACTAAAGATTCTGTGACTGCCATATGGCTGATGTACTGTTCAAATTCTTACCAGTTCTCCTGGCCCAACTACTATCTATTTTTATCACTACATGTTCACATCCTTCCAATCACTAATTCTTTTGTTGTTGTTGTTAATTACTTTGTTGTTGTTCAGTCACTAAGTCGTATCTGACTCTTTGAGACCCCATGAACTGCAGCATGCCAGGATTCCTTGTCCTTAACTATCTCCTGGAGTTTGTGCAAACTCGTGTCCACTGAGTCGGTGATGCCATCCAACCAGCTCATCCTCTGTTGCCCCCTTCTCCTCCTGCCCTCAATCTTTCCCAGTATCAGAGTCTTAGTTAATTAAAGTTAATTTATTTATTTTTGACTGTGCTAGGTCTTCAGCTGTATCCATAGGCCTTTTCTGGTTGGGCATGTGGGCTCTTAGTTCCCTGACCAGGGATTGAACCTGCGTCCCCTGCATTGGAAGGCGACTTCTTAGCCACTGGACCACGAGGGAAGCCCCCCAATCATGAATTCTTGAGCCAGGCTTTTGGGACTCAGCCGAGGCCTGGGAGACAACAGCTTTTCTATAAACAAGAGGCAGGTAGGGGGCATGGGAGAAGGAGGGGGTCTGTCCCAGGAAGGCCCCTTAGGGTCCTGCTCACTTACACTGTGGTCTTAGCTCCCAGTTCCTTAGTACCGTATCTTTTCTGCTCCAGCAGTACCCTGGTCTGCTCCCTACTCCCCAACACACACACACACACACCTGCATGTCTGGCGGTGGTCCTGAAGCCTCCACTTCTTCTGTCTTGCTCCCGGAATCCTGTCCTCTCCCAGCCCCAGTCAATGCTCACCCTCAATCTGTCAAAGTGTCACCTGCCCCAACTTGAACCCCATCCCGCCCTTGCCGATGGGCCGCAGGGCTCGGCACCCAGACCACCCCGGATGGCAAGGATGGTTTACAGAAACACGCAGCCCCGCCTCAGCATGGGGCTTTCTAGGGCATGGAAGTTCTTGGCACATGAGAGAGGTTCAGAGATGGTTTGCGGAGTGAACAGAGTCAACACTGCGGCCACAAGATGTGAAGCCATCAAACTGCTGGGAGATGAGATGTGAACACAGGAAACAGCGCAGGGCGGTCAGCTGGGGCGAGGGGCCCACAGGAGCGCGAAGGAAAGAGATGTCATTTGGAGCAGGGGGACCTCGGGGGGCTTCCACAGGGCAGCGAGGAGCAGGTGTGGGAGCGGTCTGAGCTGTTCTCGGGAGGGCAGGTGTTATCACCATCTCACGGACGAGACACTTGAAGTTCAGGAAAAGAGGTCATGGATTCTGGGGGTTCGGGGGGCCCTGCCCCTGCTCTGGAGCCTGTCACGTGTAGTTCAGTTCAGTTCAGTTCAGTCGCTCAGTCGTGTCCGATTCTTTGCAGCCCCATGAATTGCAGCATTCCAGGCCTCCCTGTCCATCACCAACTCCCGGAGTTCACGCAAACTCATGTCCATTGAGTCGGTGATGCCATCCAGCCATCTCATCCTCTGTTGTCCCCTTCTCCTCCTGCCCCCAATCCCTCCTGTCATTAGAGTCTTTTCCAATGAGTCAACTCTTCGCATGAGGTGGCCAAAGTATTGGAGTTCTGC
>NW_011494951.1:2985283-2990251 GCF_000754665.1 Bison bison bison | reverse complement strand
CTCCCACCATTAGAGTCTTTTCCAATGAGTCAACTCTTCGCATGAGGTGGCCAAAGTATTGGAGTTTCAGCTTTAGCATCACTCCTTCCAAAGAACACCCAGGACTGATCTCCTTTAGGATGGACTGGTTGGATCTCCTTGCAGTCCAAGGGACTCCCAAGAGTCTTCTCCATCACCACAGTTCAAAAGCATCAATTCTTCAGCACTCAGCTTTCTTCACAGTCCAACTCTCACATCCATACATGACCACTGGAAAAACTGTAGCCTTGACTATATAGATACAGATAAATAGATGGATAGAGTTCAGTTCAGTTCAGTCGCTCAGTCATGTCCATGGACTGCAGCACGCCAGGCCCCCCGTCCATCACCACTCCTGGAGTTTACTCAAACTCATGTCCATCCGGGCGGTGTAGTACATACGCTACGACCCACACGTCACCTTGCATCCAAGGGGCAGGCCTCCCAGGGGGCCCGGGCCTGACCCTTGCCCCCCACAGGCATCCACACTGGCCAAAGCACACATTCTAGCACGGGCCCTGTTGGACACGGGCCTGTTGTGGAATACAATTAAAAGCAAGCTCTCCCAACCCAGAAAGCCTGTCCATACAGGTTAAAGAGAAAGAATAGTCATATTATTGACATTAAACCAAAAAGGGATGCCTCCCAGGCAATCTGCGGCAGTGACTGCAAAGACAGGGACATCTCAGCCTTCATACAGTCAGGCAGACTTTCTCATTACGTATGTGTACATGTGCTCACGGTAAAATTGCTAATTTTCTCGTATCTGTATGCCCAGAGATAGGCTTTGCAAGTCAGAGTAAGGTGATGGCTGAAGTTAAGCCCTTCTCCTCCCAGGAACCTGGGAGGTGGGATGTTATTGTTTCAAAGAGATAGCTCCCAGCTGCTAGAGGAAAAACCTTCAGAGTGTTAGGCTGGCAAGAGGCTTATTTAGCCGTCAAACTGATGCATATACATGAGGAAAAGAGAAAGGAATTCTGAAAAAGAAAGGAAGGGAAGTCTCTTCCCTTGTATTCAACTGGGAAAATTAAACCCTTTATTATTTTTTTAAACATAGGCTTTATTTTTTCTAGTAGTTTTAGGTTCACAGCAAAATTGACTAAAAGTATAGAGAGTTCCCACGTCCTCCCCAGCCCCACATAAACAGCTTCTTCCACCATCAGCATCCCACCGCCCCAGATGGTACATTTCTTGTAACTGATGAACCTATACTGATGCATCACTACCACCTGAAGTCCATAGTTTACAATATAATTCACTCTTGGTGTTGAGTCTTGACAAATATAAAATGATATGTATTTGTCATCATAGCATCTTAAATATGGAATATTTTCATTGCCCTAAACATCCTCTGGGCTCTGCCTATTCATTGCTTTTCCCCACTGTGCCCCAACTCCCGGAAACCACTGACCTCTTTCTTTTTTTTTTTTTTAATTTAATTTAATTTTTTAAAATTTAATTTAATTTAATTTTGGCTTAGCAGTGAGTGGCATGCAGGATCTGTAGTTTCCTGACCAGGGATTGAACCCGAGCCCCCTGCAGTGAAAGCCTGGAGTCCTAGCCACTGGATCACCAGGAAAGTCCCACGAATACTGTGTTTATGGGTAAAACCATGGGACAATTGCGGTTTCCTTGGTGGCTCAGCCGTAAAGTATCTGCCTTCAATGCAGGAGACATGGGTTCAATCCCTAGGTCAGGAAGAGCCCCTGGAGAAGGGAATGACAACCCACTCTAGAAATCTGGCCTTGGAAATCCCATGAACAGAGGAGCCTGGCGGGCTACAGTCCGTGGAGTCCCAAGAGAATGGGACACAGCTTAGCAGCTAAACAACAAGGGGACAAACGCTCATGCCGGTTACAGGGAATCAAATACCCCGGGCCCTGCCAACTGAAGGCTTCCCTCCCTCTGTCATTCTGACGGGCACCTTCAAATTTCCAAATGATCCCAGGGACCTTTCTTGCCCCCTTTGAGGTTCACGCCTTTAGTGAAATTGCTGGGGCACGCATGAGCACACCTTCAGCTCCACGGGATGCAGGAGAGGCCCCCGACCCGTGGATTTGTGTTCAGCTGCTCAACATCGTCCACCAGTACATTGACACATCTGGGTTTGCTCCACTGTTTACTGCTTATTCACATCCTTTGTCTGCTTTCCCCGAGTCCTTCCTGACTGGTGTGTGCGTGTTAGCCTAAACCTCATACCCATTCCTCTGTGGTTGGTATGTCTATCAGCCTGTTATCCTGTCCTTTTTGCGTCTGTATGTTACCCTGTTATCTATTCCCATGTTGGGTCCATGCGTGTTTTAACCTGCCATGTAACCTATTCTCTATCCCTTGGTGGTGTGTGTGAATTATAAAGACCTCTCCCCGTCTGTGTCCCGTTGGACAGGCACAGAGGGAGCTCCTTTAGCCAGAACCTGTGCTCTGCTAAGAACCTGCGCTCTGCTAAGGCAGCCTGTCTGTGGACCAGTGGGAGCCTGAACCTTCTGGATGGAGGGGTGAGACATCCTCTGGCTTGCTCAGTGTCGGGCCCCACTGACCAGGGTGCCCTGCTCTGCCCTAGTTCAAAGCCACTTCTGGGAGACCGGAAGACATCTCCCTCCCACAAGAGGGGCCAGAGGTCTCCAGGGGGAGCATCAGATTGGGGCAGGGAAGGAAAGGGTGGGAGTGTAAAGGCCGAGACCCCTAGGTCCTAGAATAATCCCCTTGTTCCTCCCACACCCAATCCTACCCTCAAATACCGAGCGGATGAAGTAAGTGAAAGGTGCTGAAGCCTGACCCCTAGAGGTGGTTACAACAACTACACCTCCCTTTCCCAGGGAAACTGGGGCCAGGCTGGAATGGGTTTCCCTGATGGCTCAGATGGTAAAAAATCTGCCTGCAATTCAGGAGATCTGGCTTTGATCCCTGGGTTGGGAAGATCCCCTGGAGAAGAGAATAGGTACCCACTCCAGTATTCTTGCCTGGAGAATCCCATGGATAGAGGAGCCTGGCAGGCTGCAATCCATAGTGTCAAAAAGAGTCTCACACGACTGAAGGGACTTAGCACGCATGTACAGGGAGGATGGAGAAGCTCTATTCAGTCAGCAAAAACAAGACCGGGAGCTGACGGTGGCTCAGATCATCAGCTCCTTATTGCAAAATTCAGGCTTAATTTGAAGAAAGTAGAGAAAGCCATGAGGCCATTCAGGTATGACCTAAATCAATCCCTCACGATTATACAGTGGAAGTGACGAATAGATGCAAGGGAATAGATCTGATAGACAGAGTGCCTGAAGAACTATGGATGGAGGTTCATAACATTGTACAGGAGGCGGTGACCAAAGGCATCCCCAAGAAAAAGAAATGCAAGAAGGCAGAGTGGTTGTCTGAGGAGGCCTTACAAATAGCTGAGGAAAGAAGAGAAGCGAAAAATAAGGGAGAAAGGGAAAGATATACCCAATTGAATGCAGAGTTCCAGAGAGCAGCAAGGAGAGATAAGAAGACTTTCTTCAATGAACAATGCAAAGAGGTAGAGGAAAACAATAGAATGGGAACCCAGAGATCTCATCAAGAAAATTGGCGGCATCAAGGGGATGTTTCATGTAAGGATGGGCACAATAAAGGACAAATGGTAAGGACCTAACAGAAGCAGAAGAGATCAAGTGGTGGCAAGAATACACAGGAGAACTATACAAAAATGACCCAGATAACCACAATGATGTCATCACTCACCTAGAGCCAGACATCCTGGAATGTGGAGTCAAATCGGGCTTAGAAAGCATCACTACGAACAATGCTAGTGGAGGTGATGGAATTCCAGCTAAGCTGTTTCAAATCCTAGACGATGATGCTGGTAAAGTGCTGTACTCAATATGCCAGCAAATTTGGAAAACTCACCAGTGGCCACAGGACTGGAAAAGGTCAGTTTTCATTCCAATCCCAAAGAAAGGCAATGCCAAAGAATGTTCAAACAACTATACAGTTGAGCTCATTTCGTATACTAGTAAGGTTATGCTCAAAAATCCTTCAAGCTAGGCTTCAGCAGTATGTGAACTGAGAACTTCCAGACTTATAAGTGGGTTTAGAAAAGGCAGAGGAGCCAGAGATCAAATTGCCAACATTCCCTGGATCACAGAGAAAGCAAGAGAATTCCAGAAAAACATCTACTTCTGTTTCATTGACTATACTAAAGGTTTTGAGTGAATCACAACGAACTGTGGAAAATTCTTAAAGAAATAAGAATACCAGACCACTTTACCTGCCTCCTGAGAAATCTGTATGCAGGTCAAGAAGCAACAGTTAGAACTGGACATGGAACAATGGACTGGTTCCAAATAGGGAAAGGAGTACGTCAAGGCTGTATATTGTCACCCTGCTTATTTAACTTCTATGCAGAGAACATGTGAAATGCCCAGCTGGATGAATCACAATCTGGAATCAAGATTGCTGGGAGAAATATCAACAACCTCAGATATGCAGATAAAGATGATGGGGAACTATTTCCATTCTCTGGAGGGTTTACTCCTTGGAGGTTTTGCTAAAAATGGTCTTTAAAACAATCTAGGCCTAGTGCTTTTTATGTGGCTAGATTTTTTTTTTTTTTTAACCCTCCCTCTGGGTCGTCCCAGTGCACCAGCCCCAAGCATCCACTATCGTGCATCGAACCTGGACTGGCGACTCGTTTCATACATGATATTATACATGTTTCAATGCTATTCTCCCAAATCTCCCCACCCTCTCCCTCTCCCACAGAGTCCATAAGACTGATCTATACATCAGTGTCTCTTTTGCTGTCTCGTACACAGGGTTATTGTTACCATCTTTCTAAATTCCATATATATGTGTTAGTATACTGTATTGGTGTTTTTCTTTCTGGCTTACTTCACTCTGTATAATAGGTTCCAGTTTTATCCATCTCATTAGAACTGATTCAAATGTATTCTTTTTAATGGCTGAGTAATACTCCATTGT
>NW_011494951.1:2977078-2985034 GCF_000754665.1 Bison bison bison | reverse complement strand
CCCATTTTTTGATTGGGTCATTTATTTTTCTGGAGTTGAGCTGTAGGAGTTGCTTGTATATTTTTGAGATTAGTTGTTTGTCCGTTGCTTCATTTGCTATTATTTTCTCCCATTCTGAAGGCTGCCTTTTCACCTTGCTAATAGTTTCCTTTGTTGTGCAGAAGCTTTTAAGTTTAATTAGGTCCCATTTGTTTATTTTTGCTTTTATTTCCAATATTCTGGGAGGTGGGTCATAGAGGATCCTGCTGTGATGTATGTCGGAAAGTGTGGCTAGATTTTTTTGACTATGGATTCAATTCCTTTAACAGTTACAGTTCCATTGGGGCATTCTACTTTTTTCTTGGGTCATTTTTGGTAATTTATACTCTTTCATTCTATGGACCATCCACTGAAATTTTCAGTTTTACGGGCATACAGAGTTCATAGGGGCTTCCCCCATGGCTCAGTGGTAAAGAATCCTCCTGCAATGTAGGAGACACAGGAGATGGGAGTTTGATCTCTGGGTGGGGATGATCTCCTGGAGCAGGGCGTGGCAACCCTCTCCAGCATGTTGCATGGAGAATCCCATGGACAGAGGAGCCTGGAGGGCTACAGTCCATGGAGGTCACAAAGAGTCAGACACGACTTAAGTGACTCAGCAGGAGCACCAGAGTTCATAGCATCTATTTACAATGTTTAAATGTTTTATCTGTCACAATAACCTCTTTTCTCTGCTGATATTCAAATCCGAGTCGATCTGACATTTGCGTGTGGCCATGGATCCTTTCCCACATGGGTTGAATCTGAATCCTTCTCTCTGAACCTTCTTTCCCTTCTGCCCTCTTCCCCCAGGGGTGCCCTCATATGAGCCCAGAAAGATGAAAGGAGGCCAGCCTCCAGGCAGTGCTGGGTGGGGGGCCCTTTCCCCCTCCCAAGACTGTGAGTGTTTTTCCACTGTGGGAAGAGTGAGTACTGTCCGCTTTCCTTCAGGTGACAGCATTTCCCAGCCCAGGGTTGGGGTGGGAGGCAGAAAATCAGCAGTCATATGGTCTCCTCTGCGGTTCCTGTTTCCTTGGCCTTCCTCACGGCATCCAAGAAAAGGAAGGCGGGGCGCCCATCGGGCACATCAGTCGTCCCTAAACAGAGCTTTCACGGGGCTTCTCTAATCAGGGAGCTCCGGCCCAGGTGGCGGGTGGCGCCTCGCAGAACCCCCCGCAGACAGGAGGGATGGAGATGCATGTCTGTCCCCTGAGAGGCCAGACGACCCGTACTTTTGGCACCTCGAAGGGGTGGGGAGCCCCCCGAGAGGTAACACGGGAGCTGTGGGTGGCCAGTCACCCACCCGGTGCGGGGATCGGGGTGGGCGGAGAGCCGGAGGAAAAGATGCAGGCCCGATGCGCCCCTGCGGCATCCGGGCGAGCGGAAGGGCAGACGGGGCGCGTGCACCTGGACTTGGGCGCGAGACGCCGGGTGCCATCTGTCCCCCCATTCCCGCGCCCTTGCCGAGCTTTGAGATGTTAACACGCCCAGCCCCAGGCAGAGCGCCCCCTCCCTCTCCTGGGGACCCTCTGTTCTCTCCTCATCACCCCCGCCCCCACCGCCGCCCGGCTTTCAGATCGCCCGAGAAGGCGTCGCGCGGAAGATGAGAGAAGGAACCACGGACAAGCCTGCGGGTCACGGACGAGGACTGCGGCCAGGGCCTCCGCCCCACTCCCCGACCTCTAACCACCCCCGTGCCCTGCTAGAGGCTGTGGCTGGTCCAGAATGTAGCAACAAGGGCTCGGGGGCAGCGCCTCGCTCGGACTCTAGGGGGCGACGGAGCAAACCCGGCCCGTGGTGGGGGACTGCTCTCAGCTTGGTCCTGCACCCGGACTCACCCGACACACCGGCAGCACTTAAAACGGATGTGTCGTTTGGGGTTAAATCCCATGGCGCGGACAGTGGGCTGCGGGTGCTACCTGGCTAAGAAAAATTGTTAGGAAATACCCCCTCGAGACTGAAAAAAAGAGTTTGTTTTTTTTTCCCCTGTCTGAAAGTTGGGAACTTCTCATTCTGTGGTGGACAGCCTGAATGCAACTCAAGAAACAGGCATCACTGGAAACAACCAATTAAGCTCAAATGCCTCTTCATCTTTCAGATGGGGGGAAAAAAAAGGTGGAAGGTGGACTGTTGAGCCAGCGGCAGAGGGAGGGCAAGACGGAGGGTCCCTGCCCTTCTCAGCAGTCAGCCCAGGATCACATGTTTATTCCAGGGGCTGCATCCTCCCCAGAGGCTTACATAAAGCAGGCAGTGTGCCCCTCCCCGACCCCGCCCTGCGGCCCCCCACTCAGCAGCATCAGGAACGGCAAGTCTGGATCTCAACCTCAGACTGAGTCTGAGCCTGCATGAAGCGCCCCCCTCCCCACCTTGAGGTGGCCCTGAGGGTCACACTCTCCCACGTGTCCTCTGTGGTCAGGCCACTCTGGATGGTGGCTCTTCTCTTGTTCTCCGTCCATCCCGTACCCTACCAGGGCCGCCTTCACCTACATCCTGCTCACCCGATGCCCCCTCCTGCATCGTTGCCCCTGGCCCCTGCTGGTGTTCTTATGAGAGGGGTAGTGGGTGGCTGCCCCTCTGCTCGTTTCCCTGGTAACTGATGAGTCAACGTGACGGTTCCCCTATGACTCCCCTTCCCCACCGGAAGTGAAGCCTGCCGCCGTGTCCTGTCCGCGGTCCGTGGGCTGTCACTTCAGGACCTTACCTCCAACGTGTCAGCTTCCCCGTCCATTAAACAGCTGTCTCTGTCGCTGGCTCCAGGCTTGTTCTTCGGCCTTGAAGCTGGGCCAACCCAAGCCCTCGTAGGCCTCGGGATGCAGCCCAACAGTGCACACGTGTGTTCACACGTGTGTGTGTGTGAAGCGTCTGTGGGGGGGAGCATGGGAGACCCTTAGAGACCCTGTGGTCCTAGTCCTGGTTCTCACACAGGTGAGAGGGGACACTGGGCAGCCTGGCGTCGTAGACTGAATATTTGTGTCCCCCAAAGTCACAGGTTGAAATCCTAACCCCCAGGGTGGTGGTGTTAGGAGGTGGGTGTTGACTAAAAACAGGCACAATGTTGAGTCGTGAGTTAAGTTTTATTTGGGGAAAAATGAGGACTATAGCTCAGGAGACAGCACCTCACAGAGCTCTGACAGACTGCTCCAAAGAGGTCGTGGCGGGACGTCAATACATGTGATTTTGGTGAAGGGGGAGTTCAATGCGATCAAGCGCTTACTTTACGAAAGGTTTTCTGCTAGTCACGAGGAGCTGATGTCACCATGAGGGAGATAGTGCTTTTCTAGATATGAGGATTGAGACGGAGGTGGGCGCAGCAACCCCCTCCAGTGTTCTTGCCCGGAGAATCCAGGGATAGAGGAGCCTGGTGGGCTTCAGAGCCCGTGGGGTCGCAGAGCTGGACAGGACTGAGGGACTTCACACACGAGGATATGGGGTTTTCAGGAGATATGTAGTCATGAGAGTGAAAGTTAAAGTTGTGTCCACTCTGCGATCCCACAGACTGTAGCCCATCAGGCTCCTCTGTCCATGGGATTTTCCCAGGCAAGAATACTGGAGCGGGTTGCCATTTCCTTCTGCAGGGGGTCTTCCTGAGCCCGGGATCGAACCTGGGTCTCCTGCACTGCAGGCAGATTCTTTACCGACTGAACCACGGGGGCAGTCATGAGAGTGTGCCTTATAAAGACCCTGGAGACCAGCCTCTCCCCTTGTTCCACATGAGGACCGTGTCTGTGAGCCAGGAAGCAGGCCTCTCCTGACACCCAGTCTGCCGGGGCCTTGATCTTGGACGTCCCAGCCTCCAAAGGGGAGAGAGAAACCTCTGCGGTGATGGGCCCCCTGGTCTGTGGTGCTGTGTGAGCCCAGCTCGAGTGGGCCTGGAGAGCAGTCGCAGCCTCTCTGAGCATCAGTTCCCTGCTGTAAACCTGAGAGTCCCGGCCACTTAGGTTCCTTGTGCTTACAACAACCAGCTCTTTCCGGTTTGGCAGGGTCTGTCCTGGTTTTCAAAGTGCAGCCTTGCGGGCCCCCCGAGGGCGGCCACAACAAGTACCAGAAATGGAGCGGCTGAGAACAGCAGCGATGCCTTCTCTCCCAGTTCCAGGGTCTGAAGTCTAGGTGCTGGCAGGCTCGGTTCCTTTCTGGAGGCTCCGAGGAGAATCTGCTCCATGTTCTCCTGGCTTCCGGGGGTGACACCTGCTTGGCACGTGGCTGTGTCACTCCAGTCTCTGCCTCTGTCTTTACACGGCGTTCTTCCTCGGGTCTATCTGTCTCTCCGAGTCCAGATTTCCTCTTTTCACAAAGACGCTGGTCGTTAACCAACCCTACTCTCATTACATCTGAGGAGGCTTTCTTTCCAGATAAGGTCACGTGAACAGGGGCTGGGGATCAGGGCTACAATATGGCTTTTTGGAGGCCAGAACTCAACACCCCTCAAGGGACAGGCAAGCTGGGCCGGTTGGTCAGCCTGCACACTCTGAAGTCCTGCAGTCATATAACTCCCACCTGTGTCCTCCCCTTAGTCTGAGGTATCACTGCCTAGGTCAGTGGTTCTCAAAATGTGGTCCCTGGATCCCCACCAACAGCAGCAGCAGCCCTAGAACTTGCCAGAAATCCAGATGTCTTCAGAGAATCAGAAATTCTGGTGGGGGGGCCGGTGCGGGGCTTCCCTGGTGGTCCAGTGGTTGAGAATCTGCCTTGCGAGGCAGGGACAGGGGTTTGATCCCTGGTCAGGGAACTAAGATTCCCACATGCTGTGGAGCGATTAAGCCCGTGCACCTCAACTTTTGAAGCCTGTAGGCCCTGGAGCCCAGGCGCCGCACCCGGAGTCCGTGTTCCACGATGGAAGATTCCCCGTTATGCACGAAGATCCTGACACAGCCAAATAAATAAATAAACTGAGGCTTCCCAGGTGGCACTGGTGGTAAAGAATCCTGTTGCCAATGCAGGGGACATAAGAGACACAGGTTCGATCCCTGGGATGGGAAGATCCCCTGGAGGAGAAATGGCAACCCACTGCAGTGTTCTTGCCTGGAGAATCCCACAGACAGAGAAGCCTGGCGAGCTATAGTCCAGGGGGTCACAAAAGAGTCAGACACAGCTGAGCACACTGGGGGTGAGCCCTCTGCCCCCAGCCCTGTGTGTTCTCCCCAGCCCTCCAGGCGGCTCTGGAACGAGTCAGGGCTTGAGAACCAGCGGTCAGCAGAGGAGCTGGCCCCGCAGGCATCGCAGGGGCGTCAGTGACGACCCAGAGCTCTTCCGCTGGTCATTTGACAACTTCACGCAACGGTGCTCCAGTTACAGGCGCAGAAAAGGCTGTGCCTCTGAATGATTTCTGCTCTGGGATAATAACAATGCACACGTCAGAGCTGAGGAATGTAACCTTTCCAGCTGCGCCAGCTGTCAACACCAGGCTGGCCCTCCGCTTAAGCCTTTTAGGGTAAAGTTCAGGGCCTGTCACTCTCACAGCCACACCACATGGAAAAACCCAGATGACCGTGTGGGATTACTTGGATTCTTCGTTGGTCTGTTAATGATGGGAGCAGAGGGAGAAACGAAAATGATAAGAACACCAGGAAGTCGGTGGGAGTGGCTGCCGGGCAGGGCCGCTTTGCTTTTGGAAGTAATGAATCAAAGCTCTGCCCAGGCTGTTCTTGGGCAGCAGCAAGAACTGGGTGAAAGGTCTTGACTCCTGAGGCCATGATGTTTCCAGAATCCTATTCATGCCTTAAAAAGATGAGCCGGGAAATTCCTCAGTGGTCCAGTGGTTAAGACTCTGTACTTCCAATGGGGCTTCCCTGGTGGCTCAGCTGGTAAAGAATCCGCCTGCTATAGGGAGACCTAGGTTTGATCCCTGGTTTGGGAAGATCCCCTGGAGAAGCGAAAGGCAACCCACTCCAGTCTTCTGGCCTGAATTCCATGGACTGTATAGTCCATGGGGTTGAAAAGAGTTGGACACGACTGAGCGACTTTCACTTTCACTTCCAATGCAGGGGGTGAGGTTTAGATCTCTGGTGGGAGGACTAAGATCCCATATGACACATGGAGCAGTCAGAAAAGAATAAATAAAAGGCATAAAAACAAAAGATATGCTTAAAGGAAAAGGTGAGCTAGGTCCAGCATTCTTGCCTGGAAAATTCCATGGGCAGAGAAGCCTGGTGGACTATAATCCATGGTGTTGCGGGAGTCAAACAGGACTCAGCAACTAAACAATAAAACAAGGAACTTAATGTTGATGGTTCCAAACTCATATCTGTATCCATTAAACCAAAAAATTAAAAAAAAAAAAAGAGAGAGATGACCCAGGAATTCCCTGGTGGTCCTGCAGTTAGGACGGCACTGCTGAGGGCCTGGGTTCAATCCCTGGTTGGGGAACTAAGATCCCAGGAAGCTGAGCTGTGCAGCCAAAAAAAGGCAGGAAAAAAAAAAAAAAGATGAGCCAAGTGCATTTCCCAGGTTGTAGCAGAATGTGGGAGCTGGAGGGAACTGGAGGTGTGAGACGACCTCAGGGGAAGGACTGATGTCCCCATTTAGACTCCGAGGGAACGCGTTCTCGGACCAGGGCTTATCCACCGAGCAACTGCAGGGGTCCACGGAGTATGTGCAGGCTGAGTGCTGTGGGTCCAGATGGACCTCCCGTGCACGTGACCTGTGAACTCTGGCGGACTCACGTGTCTTATCGTCTTGTGTTCTTGATACCTCGGGCCGGACTGGCAGGAAACTTCCTGGTAACTTGCTTGTGGAGGAATTTGTGACTTTCCGTCTCGCCCTTTTGGGATGTGCAGCCCAGGGGCGGCGATACGGCAGGAGTTCGGAGACACTGACTGTTGCGGGGGTCACCGGGTTGGGAACCTCGGAGCTCCAGCAGCAGTGGAGGCCCTGCCGAGGTGGGAGAGCTCAAGCCTGAGGGTCTGATCAGCTCGTTAGCCGAAGGACAGTGGTCAGCACTGGTACTGGGCTTTTGAAACAACCAAGGTTTTCGAACCTGTGGCCATGACAACAATCTGTGGCAGAGAGGTCTTCTCAGTACAGGAACCAAGACCAGAGGCCATAACGGAGTTGCCCAGAGACACAGACACATTAGCTGCAGAGTTGGGACCACACCTGCTGAGTCTTTGTTTGACCCTCCATTCATTTGGGGAGTTCCTTGTGTGTTGGGGTAACATTCACACGTGGTATAGTGCAAACAACAATGAACTGAGTTACGCATGGAGGGTGGGGGTCTCTCAGGAATCCGGCCCCTCCTCTGATAACAGATGTTAAGTTAGCTCTCAAGCGTCTCTGCAGCCCTAACCGCAAAGCAGACTTCCCCAGGTCAGGCTAGGAAGCTGCCAGAGGTAAAAAGGGTAATAAGGGCAGGACACAAAAACTTGACTCACGTCAAGGTTTTTGGCCTGATGTGTAACTCTCCCCTCCCGGGAGATGAAGGAGTGGGGTGAAGACAAAAGTTCTAGAATTTTCTAAGAACGCTTCTAAAGATGCCCCAGTTTCCTGCTGACATGGCCTTCATGTCAGCCTCTGTTCATCCACACAAAAGTCTTGGTAAACGGAGTAATAAAGGCAGCCATAAACCTTCTGCCAGCAAGCCGCTCACGTGCGGCCGGAGCCCACAGGAGCTGGAAGGGTTTTCTCAGGAGTGCAGACTTCTCCAAGAATAATTAAACCTTTTCTCCTATTAGATGATTACCTAAAGGCAGTGCTTACTGTGGTCCTTTGACATCCTGTTAAGAGAACATAGCTATTTCCTTCTTGTTTAGATGTTCAGTTGTGTCTAACTCTTTTGTGACCGCATGGACTGTAGCCCACCAGGCTCCTCTGTCCATGGGATTTCCCAGGCAAGGATACCAGAGTGGGTTACCATTCCCTTTCTCCAGGGCATCTTCCCAAGCCAGGGCTCAAACCCTCCTGCGTCTCCTGCATTGGCAGGTGGATTTTTCGCGACTGCTCCAC
>NW_011494951.1:2975206-2976978 GCF_000754665.1 Bison bison bison | reverse complement strand
GCTCCTTCCTTCTTAGGAGTGATGAGGGATGGATCCGACCTGAGACTGATTAGAGGCTATTCCAGTGTCCTGTGTGAATGGTGAGGGGTTCCTCCATATTGCAGCAGACACAGGCCAAATTCCAGGGAACCTGTCTAGAAGGCAGCACGTGGGAGGGGTCAGCTATGCATCCACTCAACACACAGCTGCCTGCAGGCTCCAGAAGGTCACCACTGGGGAGCATGCAGGAAGAACCTTCGAGAAATCAGTGGAAACCCTGGCAACACATTGTCCAAAAGTATCAGCTTTTTCTTCTAAGAGATTCCTGCCCACAGTAGTAGATATATGGTCATCTGAGTTAAATTCACCCATTCCAGTCCATTTTAGTTCGCTGATTCCTAGAATGTCGACATTCACTCTTGCCATCTCCTGTTTGACCACTTCCAATTTGCCTTGATTCACGGACCTAACATTCCAGGTTCCTATGCAATATTGCTCTTTACAGCATCGGACCTTGCTTCTATCACCAGTCACATCCACAGCTGGGTATTGTTTTTGCTTTGGCTCCATCCCTTCATTCTTTCTGGAGTTATTTGTCCACTGAACTCCAGTAGCATATTGAGCACCTACCGACCCGGGGAGTTCCCCTTTCAGTATCCTATCATTTTGCCTTTTCATACTGTTCATGGGGTTCTCAAGGCAAGAATACTGAAGTGGTTTGCCATTCCCTTCTCCAGTGGACCACATTCTGTCAGACCTCTCCACCATGACCCGCTCGTCTTGGGTGGCCCCACAGGGCATGGCTAAGTTTCGGTGAGTTAGACAAGGCTGTGGTCCATGTGATTAGATTGACTAGTTTTCCGTGATTATGGTTTCAGTGTATCTGCCCTCTGATGCCCTCACAACACCTACCGTCTTACTTGGGTTTCTCTTACCTTGGGCGTGGGGTATCTCTTCACGGCTGCTCCAGCAAAGCACAGCTGTTGCTCCTTACCTTGGAGCAGAAACAAGAGTCCGAAATGCAGTACTTGGATGCAATCTCAAAGACGACAGAATGATCTCTGTTCGTTTCCAAGGCAAACCATTCAATATCACAGTCATCCAAGTCTATGCCCCAACCAGTAATGCTGAAGAGGCTGAAGTTGAACAGTTCTATGAAGACCTACAAGACCTTTTAGAACTAACACCCAAAAAAGATGTCCTTTTCATTATAGGGGACTGGAATGCAAAAGTAGGAAGTCAAGAAACACCTGGAGTAAAGGCAAATTTGGCCTTGGAATACGGACTGAAGCAGGGCAAAGAGTTTTGACAAGAGAACACACTGGTCATAGCAAACACCCTCTTCCAACAACACAAGAGAAGATTCTACACATGGACATCAGCAGATGGTCAACACTGAAATCAAATTGATTATATTCTTTGCAGCCAAAGATGGAGAAGCTCTATACAGTCAGCAAAAACAAGACCGGGAGCGGACCATGGCTCAGATCATGAACTCCTTATAGCCAAATTCAGACTGAAATTGAAGAAAGTAGGGAAAACCACTAGACCATTCAGGTATGACCTAAATCAAATCCCTTATGATTATACAGTGGAAGTGAGAAATAGATTTAAGGGACTAGATCTGATAGAGTGCCTGATGAACTATGGACGGAGGTTTGTGACATTGTACAGGAGACAGGGATCAAGACCATCCCCCTGGAAAAGAAATGCAAAAAAGCAAAATGGCTGTCTGGGAGGCCTTACAAATAGCTGTGAAAAGAAGAGAAGCAAAAAGCAAAGGAGAAAAGCAA
>NW_011494951.1:2970857-2974897 GCF_000754665.1 Bison bison bison | reverse complement strand
ATGCAAAGATGGGCTCGATAAAGGACAGAAATGGTATGGCCCTAACAGAAGCAGAAGATATTAAGAAGAGGTGGCAAGAATACACAGAAGAACTGTACAAAAAAGATCTTCAACTCAGATAACCACGATGGTGTGATCACTGACCTAGAGCCAGACATCCTGGAATGTGGAGTCAGGTGGGCCTTAGAAAGCATCACTAGGAACAAAGCTAGTGGAGGGGATGGAATTCCAGTTGAGCTATTTCAAATCCTGAAAGATGATGCTGTGAAAGTGCTGCACTCAATATGCCAGCAAATTTGGAAAACTCAGCAGTGGCCACAGGACTGGAAAAGGTGAGTTTTCATCCCCATCCCAAAGAAAGGCAATGCCAAAGAATGCTCAAACTACCGCACAATTGCACTCATCTCACACGCTAGTAATGCTCAAAATTCTCCAAGCCAGGCTTCAGCAATACATGAACCATGAACTTCCAGACGTTCAAGCCGGTTTTAGAAAAGGCAGAGGAACCAGAGATCAAATTGCCAACATCCATTGGATCATGGAAAAAGCAAGAGAGTTCCAGAAAAACATCTATTTCTGCTTTATTGACTATGCCAAAGCCTTTGACTGTGTGGATCACAACAAACTGTGGAAAATTCTGAAAGAGATGGGAATACCAGATCACCTGACCTGCATCTTGAGAAACCTATATGCAGGTCAGGAAGCAACAGTTAGAACTGGACATGGAACAACAGACTGGTTCCAAATAGGAAAAGGCTGTATATTGTCACCCTGCTTGTTTAACTTATATGCAGAGTACATCATGAGAAATGCTGGGCTGGAAGAAGCACAAGCTGGAATCAAGACTGCTGGGAGAAATATCAATAACCTCAGATATGCAGATGACACCACCCTTATGGCAGAAAGTGAAGAGGAACTAAAAAGCCTCTTGATGAAAGTGAAAGAGGAGAGTGAAAAAGTTGGCTTAAAGCTCAACATTCAGAAAACAGATCATGGCATCTGGTCCCATCACTTCATGGGAAATAGATGGGGAAACAGTGGAAACAGTGGCAGACTATTTTTTGGGGCTCCAAAATCACTGCAGATGGTGACTGCAGCCATGAAATTAAAAGACGCTTACTCCTCGGAAGGAAAGTTATGACCAACCTAGATAGCATATTGAAAAGCAGACATTACTTTGCCAACAAAGGTCCGTCTAGTCAAGGCTATGGGTTTTCCAGTGGTCGTGTATGGATGTGAGAGTTGGACTGTGAAGAAGGCTGAGTGCCGAAGAATTGATGCTTTTGAACTGTGGTGATGGAGAAGACTCTTCAGAGTCCCTTGGACTGCAAGGAGATCCAACCAGTCCATTCTGAAGGAGATCAGTCCTGGGTATTCTTTGGAAGGACTGATGCTAAAGCTGAAACTCCAATACTTTGGCCACAGCATGCAAAGAGTTGACTCATTGGAAAAGACTCTGATAGTGGGAGGGATTGGGGGCCAAGAGGAGAAGGGGACGACAGAGGATGAGATGGCTGGATGGCATCACCGACTCAATGGACATGAGTTTGCGTGAACTCCAGGAGTTGGTGATGGACAGGGAGGCCTGGCGTGCTGCGATTCACGGGGTCGCAAAGAGTCGGACACGACTGAGCGACTGAACTGAACTGATCAGCTTTTTCATAGGTCTGGAGATGAAAGGCTGGCACCAGTCTGGGGCTGTTTAGGGAAACCGGCCCATTCCCAGCACAGTGAGCTCGAGGCACGGCCACTTGCCACACTGCCAGGCACCTCCTTAGCAGCTGCAGGGTCAGGATGGGGTTGGTGATTTCTCAGCCCAGAATGTCTTCATCTGCAGTCCCTGGAAAGCCCCCTCTGCTAGGCTTGTCTTTGACCTGACTCCCTTTTCCCTAGGAGTGTTTGTCAAAAACAATCAGTGATAATTTATTTGATGCTGTGAAAGTGAAAGTTGCTCAGTCGTGTCCAACTCTGAGATCTCATGGACTATACAGCCCATGGAATTCTCCAGGCCAGAATACTGGAGTGGGTAGCTCTTCCCTTCTTCAGGGGATCTTCCCAACCCAGGGATCGAACCCAGATCTCCTGCATTGCAGGCAGATTCTTTACTGAGTCAACAAATGAAAGCAAGGAAGCTCTTAATTTTTTTCACAAGAAAAGTTGGAAAATGAGATGCCCGAGGCCCTGAATAGGCACATTTATTATTAAAAGATTTTAAGAAAGGGAGTAACATAAACGTGTAAACAAGTGGACTTGGGCTGCAGTACAAATGCTTTGGAGGGTGTGCCATTAGAGGGTACTATGCAGCGAAGATGGAAAAAGCGGGGAAAATGTAAGATTTCCGAAGGCAGTGCCTTTAGGGTTTGTTGACGATTGGCTGAGGACGGCTCCCAAAGCCTCGCTTCAGCGTCTAGTGGTGTCTTTTCCTCAAACAGGTCCAGTGGAAGACCATGTTTACAGGGAAAATCAAATAATTCAATCTGGGGCATGATCAATTTGAGATCTTGCCTATGAGACATCTAAAAGCCAAGCCTGGAGCCCACAGAGGTGCGGGTGGGAGAAATAAATTCTGGTCTTCAGGAAACAGTGACAGACTTAATTTGGGGGGGCTCCAAAATCACTGCAGATGGTGACTGCAGCCATGAAATTAAGACACTTGTTCCTTGCAAGCAAAGTTATGACCAACCTAGACAGCATACTAAATGCAGAGACATTACTTTGCCAACAAAGGTCCGTCTAGTCAAAGGTATGGTTTTTCCAGTATGGATGTGAGAGTTGGACTATAAAGAAAGCTGAGCACCGAAGAACTGATGCTTTTGAACTGTGGTGTTGGAGAAGACTCTTGAGAGTCCCTTGGACAGCAAGGAAATCCAACCAGTCCATCCTCGAGGAAATTAGTCCTGGATATTCATTTGAAGGACTGATGTTAAAGCTGAAACTCCAATACTCTGGCCAGCTGATGCGAAGACCTGACTCATTTAAAAAGACCCTGATCCTGGGAAAGATTGAAGGCAGGAGAAGGGGATGACAGGATGAGATGGTTGGATGGCATCACCGACTCAATGGACCCGAGTCTGAGTAAACTTCGGGAGTTGGTGATGGACACGGAGGCCTGGCGTGCTGCAGTCCATGGGGTCACAGAGTCTGACACGACTGAGTGACTGAACTGAAGGAAACAGCATCAAGAGCTGTGTGTGATGATGAAATTAAGAAGGAAAAAGGGCCCACAGAGAGGTTAATGGAGGAGACAGCCAAGGAGACTCAGGTGGCGATGGTGAGCTGGAAGACCAGAGGGTGGAAATGAGACTTGCAAAGAGGTCACCAACTGTGTGCAGTGCTGCCAGAAGGGCAGGAGAGAAACTAGGGAATAACCCATTGGATTTGGTGACAAGGAGGTGAGGAGCAATTTTGGCAAGAGCAGCATCATTAATGACCTGGTGGGCAGTGAATGGACAATTTAACTTTGGTCAAGTTCCATCACACTGACTTGAAATCGTCATGTGAATTCATAGTTTGCATTCACTGTGAACGGCAGATAGTTTTGGACATACACCTCATTTTGTTATTTGCGCTTCCAACACTGCAGTGAACCTAGGACAGCATATATGTCCCATTGTGAAAACTGTTAAAGTGTAAGGCTAGGTCTCAGGAGTGATGACATACAATATTAAGTAACAACATTTCAGTCGAGCCTGGCAGCTGTACGGGCCCAGAGTCAATGTGGTTACTGCCTGCTGCTAACGCCTCTAAGGCAGTTTCCTTGTCTATACAGAGCCTGGCACCTGCTTAACAGGGTGAAAGTGAAAGTCACCCAGTTGTGTCTGACTCTTTGTGACCCCATGGAATTCTCCAGGCAAGAATCCTGGAGTGGGTAGCCGTCCCCTTCTCCAGGGTATCTTCCCCACCCACGGACTGAACCCGGGTCTCCGGCACTGCAGACTCTGCCTTCAGAGCCACCAGGGAAGTCCTCACGGGGTGAACGTGAAGCAAACCAGAACGGGTACCGCCGGCCGCCTCCTGGCCACGTGCTCGTCCCGAGTCCT
>NW_011494951.1:2967974-2970757 GCF_000754665.1 Bison bison bison | reverse complement strand
ACGCTCACCGCAATGGGGAGCAGGACTGCCCGACCCTGGTCTCCAAGGGCCAAGGTCAGACTCAAGCTCTCCAGGGTGCAGAGTTCTGTTGCGTTCCTAGCACTTGGAACGGTGCTCAGAACGCATCTGAATGCACAGTTGAGCTGCACCATGTGGAGGGCCACGGCCATGTCACCTCCAAACAGGACAGCCAGGCCTAGAGGATGATCCGTGAGTCACACTTTAGTTGCCAGGATGAGTACACTGGGCTTCCCTGGAGGCACAGTGGTAAAGAACCTGCCTTGCCAATGCAGGAGACATGGGTTCCATCCCTGGGTCGGGAAGACCCCCTGGAGAAGGAAATGGCCACCCACTCCAGTATTCTTGTCTGGAGAATCCCAAGGACAGAGGAGCCTGCTGGGTTAGGCTACTGTCCACAGGGTTGCAAAGAGTTGGACACGACTGAGCGACTAACATTCACTTTTTTCTCCACATTCAGCAGAGTACTGACATGTAATATTACACCTAAGAATAAACCCTGTTAGTAAGTAATGATACTACATTGCTAAAACCTATCTTTATTTAAATAAAAAATATTTGGTGAAGTTCTTCTAAGGCTCAAATTTCATCCTGGAATGATGAGGCAAAAACACTTCAAAGATCCAAAATAACGGCATATTCTAAAAGCATAATTTTATCATTAAAGAGTCAGTTACAAAGTGAAATCATATTTGATCAACAGAGTCAGTAACATTTCCTTAAATGTTAGAAATGGCCCTGTGAAATTTTACCTGGGAGAGGGCAGCATTTAACGTATCAGTCAACTAAGCTAGAGTTGAGTGACGGACACCAGGCAATTTCAGTCTCTGGCTGTCCTTCCAAGCTGCTCCTTTCAGAGCAGGAGGTACGTGGTCTGGGTCTGCGGGAGGTTCGTGAACACATAAGACTGACTAGGCAATCCTTCCTGTCCTTCAAACTCCTGGAGGTTTGGGATGGGGACAGGTTAGTCTATTTCCTAAGTAAGATCCTGTCTGCTGGGGACATCAAGCTAAGTACGAGGGACAGTGTTTCCCTACATCTCCTTCAAGTACCTAAGAGACAAGCCAGAGGGAGCCCAGAAGGCCCTCAGGAAGTCCGCAGTCCCACCTGCGAGAAACACTCTACCCAAGAGGGTGCCTTTGGCGGGTATGGGGGACACAGTCATCACTGGGGAACAACTCCCCTCACAGATCTCCCCCAAGACCACTCGACTTCAGTCAATTAGAGACCCCCTCAAATGCGGGCACTCTACCCTACTGCCCATGGCTGCCAGGTGGACTGCTTGCCTCTGTCTGTGGCCACAGCCCCCAGTGGCTCCTTGCAATCCAACCCAGAGCCTCCTGGGAGGCTGTGAGAGATGCCCTCAGGAGGACAGCTTTCCTCTTTACTAGCCACACTGAGGAGCACAAAGTTTAAGGTTTGCAGCTATTTTATTTACAAGTATACATTTAACACAATGAAATAAACACTGATATATTGAAGCCTAGTTAATAGTAGTGTAACAATATGTATCATTTGAATGATTACATTATTTTAAACAACAAACTACACTGAAAAATTAATGCGATAAAATTCTTGGTCATAATATTATTAAGAAATACAATATATAAATTGAAAATATGATTGCTCAAAATTTGAAAATGGAAGTGAACTCATTTGGACAGAGTCAGAGTTGAACATAATCTGAAAGGAGGGGGTGAGGGAGAATCTCTGACCCAAATGAAATCTTTCAGGTTAACAGAAGAGAAACGAAGCAGTTTATCGTAAAGGATGACGGGCAGTTGGCTTCCCTAGGCGGGACTGGGCCCCAGCATCCCCGGTTCTGCAGGAGAATCACATCACCGAGCAGGAAGACTTTCCTTGTGAAGCGGCCCCGTCGATTTTTTCTGCCTCCAAAATTATCCTTCTAAAAACATCAACAGCAGTCTGAAAACACAGAGAAAACCAAGTGGCGTTAGTTTTAGTGGAGCCATGACCAACATGGCGTTGCAGAGAGTCAGACAGGACCCAGCGACTGAAACACAACGGTGAACATGGTTTCTGCTGGCGGGACAGGAGGAGGCCCACTGCCCAGTCCTGCGCTTGCAGGCCAGGCGTGGAGGCCACCGGCTGGAGGTGCCCCAGCGCTGCAGGAACCAGGGCTTCCACCTCCCCTGGAGACCCCCGTTTTCATCTGTCGCCACAGGAAGCTGGAGGAGCCATCATCCCCGGGCTCCGGCCCGCTCCCCTCTGACCTTGGGGCCCAGTCTCCGCACCTCCTCACCCCTGGGGTTCTGACTGGACCAGGGCAGGGGCTCCTCCTGCCTCATACCGCACCCCGCCCTTCACACCCTTTCCCCTCCCACCTCCTTAAGCCCCTCGGCTCTGACTCTGAGGCTGTCCCCCCAACCCTCCACCCGAGCCTCCGGCCTCCAGGTCCCCCTCTCTCTCCTGACGGCGCCTCCAGGGCCTGGCCCTTCATGAGGAGGAGCCCCTGTCCCTCGGGGCAGTGACCGTGACAATCCTGAAACGCCCGTTTTCAAACCCTCGTGGGGTGGCAGCTACATCCTGTCATTACCAGGCACCAGCCCCCATCCTGACTTGCAGTTCTGCTCAGTACCCTGCTGGCCAGCACCCCTCGGCCCGTTTTCCTGATCCAACCACACTTCCCTGCCCTCTCTCCCGGGCTGGCGCAGGCCCCGAGCAGTCTCTGTCCTTCCTCTCCCCGCTCTGCCATCCACCCGCCTGCACCCACACGGGATGAAGGACAGAGACTGCTCGGGGCC
>NW_011494951.1:2958754-2967874 GCF_000754665.1 Bison bison bison | reverse complement strand
AAGCCGGGGGACACGCCCCCAGGGCCCCGAGTCCCAGCGCCCACCCACACTTCCCAGGTCTAGTCACCCGCCGGGATGAAGGGGTTGTGCCTCCTCCTTCCACTGGGGTCTCTGAACCTCTGCCCTGTTCTCACCCTCGCCTGACGACTGCGTTCTACACAGAAGCAGCACCCATAAGCGAACTCTACACACTTCGTCTGCCAGTGACCACGCCCTTGAGTCTGGGCTCACCCACTCTGGCTCGCGCTTTCCTAGGATGGAATAACGGAGGAAGCCCTAGGCGAGCCCCAGCCAGCCTGCGGCCCAATGCGCTTGTCTACCCGAGGCCACTGGCTTCAGCAAGCACCCCTCTTTCTGAATTATCCATTCCCCTCCTTTGCCATGACGAAGCAGGCATGTTGGTATTTATTCCATCCTAAGAAAAATGCACAGAAAAATGTGTGGCAAGATGCATGCCAAACTCTTACAAAGAGAGTACAGTGTGCCTGGAATCTGGCTTTCTAGATAAATCTTAGCACTCTTGATTACCTGTGTGGTCTGTCTCTGCCAAAGTGCACTCTCTTTCATCAGACTGCTGGAATACAGTTTGTGAAGGCCTCCACAGAAAATAAGCCAAAACTGCAAACACATCTCATAGTTCAGTAATAGTCAAAGTGCAGTATTTGCACTGACTTGATAAATTTTTTTTAAAACCACTGTGCATTTTGTTATCAACAAATCTGACTCAATTACACTGAGGACAGTTTATTTTAAAATACTGGATTTTTGGTTAGTACCAAGCTACACTTGAAAATTTATCAATAAAAAATTCAAGCAATTTACACAGACTGGTCTCTAATCGTGTGACTACTGATAAGGTGTCTCTTACTAGAGTCTCTCTCTTCCTACCCACAGACCAAGAGTAGTAAGCATCCCAGTACGGAGTACCTGTGTGGACCAGAATCACCTACACCTCTCATGTACGGAGGTCAGAGGGACTTGGTTACTCCCACCTGATGGGGAGCAGATTCGATGACAAGGTGAGACAAGGTCCCAGGAGCCATGACCGAGGGCTGAGAAGTGTCCATACAACTGTGAGGACTGCAGCTTTCCAAGGATACATGTACCATCACTGTATGTACCTAACTGGGGTGCAAGAATCTTTCTGCCTTAACGGATTACTTCACGTCTGATAAGGCGTCTGCTGATCTGATAAAGATGCTCAAGCAACCAAGGCAATGGCGAGTGGGGTCATCTGACCCTCGAGCTTGTCTGGGATGTTTGAGGCCACCATACTGCACCCTTATCTTCTTTTAGAGTTTAGGCTGATATCAGATACATCTGCTAAATTTATCAGAACTTTTAAAGAATCACAGCAGTTGGAATTTTTTCATTTTAACTTTAAGCCTTGAGCACAATTCCATCTTTCCTCCAGATACCAAAAAAGCAGTACTGTCTTCTAAATGAAACTGAAAGGTCAAAGAGTAAATCTATCCAGAACTGTATTAAGAACCTCAAGCTACACTAAAGTGTAACATAAACCAGACAGGACAGGCCTGCATCCTCAGACCAAAATGGAGTTCAGCAACAAACCCTAAGCCAACTAGGCCACTCTCAGTGACCACAACCCTAGGTCACTCTCAAAAGATAAACTAGCCTGAGGTTTACCAGGCAATTCCTCTTGATTACACGGAGGCAGGTCCATGAAGTGTCTACACTTTGAGGCTGCTGGAAAGAGTAAGAAAGGAACCGCCAGACACGTCCCGAGCAACACACACACACGACACACAGCACAGGGACCACGGGCCCCAAGGAGAGCGGAGCGGCTGCTGGCGCCTGCGTGACTGTCAAGTCGAAGAGAGTAACTGCTCCTGGATCCTGGGATTTTCTCCAAAGAGAACCAAAGCAGAGGGAAGCCAGTAAACAGACCAGAGAAAGTGTAGGGCGTTTCAGCCGCACTCCTCACCCCGGAACACGTTTCAGCTGAGATACAGCTGTCACCAAACATACGCTCCAGGTGTACAACGCAGCGACTGGACGCGAGTGCGCACTGGGAAAGGACCACTGCACCAAGTCTGGTGCACAGTCACCATTCGTTTCTTCTTGTGATGAGAACTTTTAGGATCCACTCTTTTCTTAGCCGTTTGCAAATATACTGCATAGTCACCACGCTGTATATCATATCCCCAAGACTCATTTTATAGCCTGTAGTTTATACTTTCTGACCACCTTCACATCTTTATAATGTAAACTTTCAAGCACACAGAAAAATGGGGTCAACTGTATAACAACCATTGGGCTCCGCTCCCGAGTTCACCAAATGTTAACGTCTGTGCTGTATTTGCTTGCTCTCCCTCTATCCATCTACCCATCTATTCCCTCTGAAACTAAGTTGCAGGCATTATGAAACTTGGCCCCTAAATACTCTGGTTCGCATTTGCTAAGAATAAGGATGTAGTTTCTTCCTAATCCCAACACCATCACCACTCCTAAGACAATCATTTCCAAAACATACTTGACTCTCTCCAACGGACTGGAAATGTCTTTTATACCAGCCATTTTAGACCAGATCCATTTTACACCAGGTTCACAGAGACATTTAAATACAGAACAGTCTCCATCTCTCCCTCAGGAATACTATCATCTCTGCTACACTTCGGGTCAGGCATAGGCCTTGTCTTCTCATCTATCAGAAAGCACGGTACAGAGGACTAGATTTGGGTTAAATTTAAAATTCAGTCCAAGTTTTTACACCATCTGAAGTACAGAGTGATCATAAAAGGTTATTCACCTTTTGGACCTTAAATGCCTCACTTATAAAATGAGACAGATCAACCAGATGATCTGAAGGGTACACAAGACACCCAATGTTTAGTTTAATTCAGTTAGAGACAACACAGTATCTCTCAGCTCTTATTATCTGAATTCTCACTGTGTGTGTGTGTGTGTGTGTGTTAGTTGCTCAGTTGTGTCTGACTCTGCGGACTATAGTCCGCCAGGCTCCTCTGTCCACTGAATTCTCTAGGCAAGAATACTGGAGTAGGTTGCCATTCCCTTCTCCAGGGGATCTTTCCAACCCAGGGATTGAACCTGGGTGTCCTGGATTGCAGGCAGATTCTCTACCGTCTGAGCCAGCAGGGTCTGCACTCAGAAACTAAACGACTGGAGATAAATGTCTTGCTATCTACAACCCAGGAGGCAACTGCAGAGATTTAAGTTCCCTCACCTGCTGACACGGGGACAAACAGATCTGCCTGTCAGGGGATCCCTGGGTTGACCAGGCACCCACTAGAAACAGAACTACTGTCTGTACAAATTATGGAGAACAGAAAGCTCAGTGATACTGTCCTTGAATCTCAGGATGAAACAAAGGGGATAAGCAAGAAGAAACTAATTTTGGCTGGAGGACTCATGAGGGCCAAGGAGGAGGTGGGAATTGAGTAGCGTTTCCAAGGGCAGGGGTCTTGGTGGGGAGAGGGGGCGGAGCTGGGGAAGGACAGCCCACTGTCCTTCTCCCAACCCCCAAACTGTAGTTTTCTCACAAAAATGCAAGCCAATTCATTTTACCTGAGGATCAGACAAGATAACATGTTGAAAAGACTTTAAGTATGCAGCTAATCATGTTAGAGAACCGTGAGCGCACAGGGGAGGCATCTGCAAGCGCCACGGTGTTGAGGGGAGAGGGAGGGGTTTGGTGGGCCTGCCAAGCGCAGGATGCGGTGGAAGAAGAAACTGGAAAAGTGTGATTCACACCCTGCACTCATCACCACGCTGAGCACTTTGAGGCTTGTTCGACAGACGGGCAACCCACTGACAGTTTTTAGGTGAGTGACATCATCTGATCTGCAGCGAATAGAAACACTGGTGAGAATGTGGAGGTGGGAGGCAAGCTGGGCCGCTCTGGGTCTCAAGGAAGGAAGAGGAAAAAGAGGACACGGGAAGCCTGCTGACAGAGAACTGACATCCCTCCTCACACAGGCCTGAAAAGGAGCAGCTACTTGCAGGGCTGACGCTGGTGAAGCATGCTTGCGGAATGGTTCTCACTGGTTTCTATGTTTAAAAACAACACATACATCTCATTCAGTTTTACCCAAGACAAAAAGGGGGGAGGCACAACAACAAAACTGCCAAAGTGACTTCAAATTATTCTTGTTTCTCTTCCACGCCTGGACTTAGTTCTGTACCAGCCTTTAGCATGAAACAAAAATAAGACTACGTGTTCGCAAAGCAAGTATTGCCTTTACGCTAATTAATATCTATTTATCATACAAATATTCTAGGTCCCATCATACTTAGAACACTGACTGAATTAAAATATCAACAGCCTTTTATCTTCCTAAAGCAACCCAGAGCTGGGTACTTGAGATGGTGGGAGGAGGAAGACTGAACAGGAGTGATGGAGACGGCACGGAAACGCTGACTCAGCAACACACACGCCCACGACTGAGGGGATACAGGGCAGCGTGAGTTTTCAAAACCACATACCTGGTTTTCTTTAGCAGATGATTCCAAAAACGCTGCGTTCCAAGACTCTGCTAACGCTTTCCCTTCTTCATAACTGATCACCCTAATGGAAACAGAAAATTTTAATCGAAGTACTTTGCTCTTTACCACGTAAGGTGTGTGTAACTAACTGATGAGGCAGTTGGCTCAGTCTCATCCAGAGCGCACGCCGAGTCTCTCCGCCACCCCGAGCTGGGGCAGGGCGGACACTGCCTGACGGGGCTACCCAGCTCCTGCAAATCCCCTATGGTTCGGAGAACAGGACTCCAGGACTCTGGCCTCCGAAATAGTCGACTCCTTTCTCAGCAGCTCGGCTGTAAGCCCCCCTAGACGGGCAATTCTGATAGGGCCCTCAGTGCCCCCCTGCTGCCCATGGGCTGGGTCTTCCTCCAGATGCTGAGCTCCCCAGGAACAGGGTCCTCAGCCTGGTGCTCAGAAAACTGTGTGGACTAAACCAGCACTACCACTGTCTTTTTAGTCTGCTTTGTGCAAAACGGTAAAAGCATCTGAAGATAATTTTCTACAGTGTGTGCCCTCTTTTTAAGAGGAAACATTTTCCACGATGGGTGAGATTTTTTACTGCAGTTTTGTCTCTGTTATGCAGTCATCGCCACACTTCTGAAAACAGAAATGCTACAGCTAAAAATATTCTGGCTTTAAGAACAATTAAAAACAGAACCTCAGTGACTACATCACTTTATATAGCAGTATTTAGAAGCTACATACCTTTCCATATGTAGGTCTTTCTTATTCCCAACCAACATAATAGGTATCCTGTTAACATAAGGGGAAAAAAAGCCAATTTTTTAGTCAGTGCCCGAATTGATTGTTCAGATGATACTAGTATATCTAAAAAAAGAGATAAACTATTGCTACTTACTGTACTTTCCCCACCATATCCAACAATTTACCATGGATAACTTTGATCACTTCAAAGCTATAAAACAAAAAGCATGAAATCAGACACCCATTTTAGTGGTGACATTCTAAAATGGTTGTTATTGACATTTATATTGGTAACAGTAGACTCACCCTTTTAATATAAAGTAAACTGAACACAAGGAATTCCTTTATTTTTTCCTAGCGCTCTTTTTCACGTTTATGTATCCAACACTCAGCAGCCCTTACTGAGAACATTCAAGGTGGAATAGGCCAGATACTTAAATTGGAACGTTTACAACTGGGCTGATTTAATCTCTGAATAAAACATTTGTAGAACGTTCCTTAGCAATCAGCCCATGCTCTACACTAATAAGGTACAAACACAGAAAAATAAATCAATTAAGTATTTCCCATTTTAATTAGTAGGAAAGCTCAGATCATGTTCATTTACTATTCTGGGCAGTCTGAGGTAAGACATGGTTTTTTATTCCACTGGTGCAAAAGAATATCTAATGGGATAATTTTTTCCCTTAACAACCTGTTTGCTCCACCAGACAACCACTAAAAACCATTAAAGTCTGATTGTTACTACTGCCAATTCCAGCATAATCCCTCAGAAAGATTAACGTCACCTAAGCACAGCAAATAAACTCAAGCAAGAAGAAGCAGGCCTTACCTTTTGATTGATGTAACAGAATACACAAGAATATAGCCATTAATATCTATGGAGTATGTCTGAGGAAAGATGGAATATTCATCCTGTGGAAGAAAAAATAATTACATTTGAATAAAGTCTTCACATGGGGCTTCCCTGGTGGCTCAGTGGTAAAGAGTTTGCCTGCAATGCAGGAGACCGGGGTTGGATCCCTGGGTCAGGAAGACCCCCTGGAGGAGGAAATGGCTGCCCACTCTAGTGTTCTTGCCTGGGAGGAGCCTGCCAGGCTACTGTCCATGGAGTCATGAGAGAGTCAGACACTCTAAGCAATTAAACAACAACGAAGTCTTTATACAGGGTAACAAGCAATCTGGACCATCACACGGTCAAAGAGATCAAAGCAAGCAGAAAGCAGATTATTTTAGAGATATAGCTTTTATACACCCAAGATTTAAGGCTGGTTTGGGGGCAGTAATATGCTTTAAGCCAATACTGATAAATGGCTCAGGCTAGTCTAAGACTTTCTAGGGATGGCTAACGTCTTGCAGTTTGTGAGAGACAGAAGGAATGAAAAGACTGGCTACGTGATCCTGTGTCAAGGAAAAGCACCACCACATTTCTTATGGACATTAAAACCCAGAGTCCCTTAGGCCTTGCAGAAAATTCACGTGTGCTCTAGTTTATCCATCAATGTATGTTTTCACCTATTTCCCTCACGTGAGTCACAATGGCCTGAGCCCAGTCCATGGTCATTAGTGGGCTGCTTCAGGCTGACTGAAGAAACACCAGACTCAAGTCAGCATAACTCAGACTTTTTAGGATCGAATGAGCTGTTTATTGAGCAACTTTAGGAATTAAAGGCACACCTTACACCACTGCCCATTAGGACCAGTTTTGTAAAGCTTTATGAAGAACCCTGGCGCTTTGCGTACAGAATTATTTAAAGCGCACGAAAGTGGCTAACGTGAATGCAGGATTCAAGAGCGCCACTGTCTGGTACAAACATTTCCTGCTTCAGCTGAAATACAGCTGCTACTATGCCATCCCATCCCAAGCTCTACTGTAGGAAAATCACACCAAGCCGTCCTCACATCAAGTAACTGTCTCTGTTAACTGTGCAAGTCCAGTGTGGTTATGACAATGACCCTGAATCACTACCCCATGCTAATGTGTTTTTAAAAAAAGAGAACTACCAATGCTCTGATATTAATCAGATAATAGCATTTCAACATCACAGAGCTTACTACATATGCAAAGTAAAACCATTAATTATTAGTACAGTTATGATTAAGTTTAATTCACTTTAGTGATGTTGAAAATCAAATTATTAATGGAATGACAGATCTTTCTACCCAGATTAAAACAAAATTTCAAATGCTTTTAGTAGAAAGTTCAGCGACAGTAGACTCAAAAGTTAAAAATTTCATCATTTTCAAGAGGCACAGTGTGAAAAAAGTAGTAAGAAAGTAAAATGGAGGAAAAAGACCCTCAGCTTTAACAGTGACCAAAGAAGACAAAATTCCTAGGAATAAAACCTAAGAAAATAGAAGTGTAATATATGGTCCAGCTGAAGAAAATCTTAAGATAGTCCTAAAAGATAAAAAGACTTAAATCAGCTGAAGAGTGTGCCACAGACTTCAGCAAGAATATGCAGACTCGTAAGGTTACCTATTAATTAATCCTAAATTATACACGAATGTAACATACTCCTGATGAAAAGTGTACTTCCTGAGAAAGAGTAGCAACGGCATAGCAGGTGGATGGAAACCATAGAGCTAGAGATTGAAACAGAGCAGGATTACTCATGAATGGAGCAGACTGGGAAGTCTGCAAAGCCCCAAACAGATCCAGGAAGCAGGCATATAACACTGGCATTTCAAATCCGTACGGATGAAAGGTAACCCTCAGCTAAACGTACGGCGAACAAATGCAGAGCCACCTGGGGGTAAACGACTACCCTGGATCTCTACCTCACACCTTAGCAAGGGCGTACTCCAGAGGAGTCAAAGGCTTGCAGATGAAAACTGACTGTGCACACGGTGGACGGGAGAATTAAAAACAAACAAACAACGGTCTTGGCTCAAAAGGGCTTAATCAACTCAACTATATGAAAATGAAGAAGTTCTTCACGGCTCAAAGTCTTTCAAACAAAAGGAAGACTGAAAACAAAACCTCAAAGTGCAGCTCATATACTAAATGCTAATTTTCTTCACATATTAAGGGATTTTTATAATCAGCAAGCAAAGACCATCCTGCCAAAAGACAAGGGTGAGGGATGTGAACAGACAAGATAATTTACAAAACGGAAATAAAAATGTCCTCAAACACAGGAAAATAAGATCAAATTCCTTAATAAGAAAGACAATTAAAATGACACTGGGATACTATTTTTCACCCAGCAGACTGGGAAATATAAAAAAAATTGGTTACACATCGTGATGGTGAGGCTCCAGGGAAACAGGCAGTCCAGCTGCCTGCTGCCAAGCAGGTGACCCTGTGGGTCCAGGAGCCCCCGACCCAGGAAGTCTTCTATACGTGCCAGACATAACCAGCTTTCTAAAGCAATACAAGGTACTGACTGCAGCACTGCTGGCGGCCGGACTGGAAACAACCTAAGGGCTAACCACCAGTCACGTGGTGACGCATCCTGGGCTTCTGAGGCAGCTCGGTGGCAAAAACCCTGCCTGCCAGTGCAGATGTGGATTCAGTCCCTGGGTCAGGAAGATCCCCTGGGGAAGGAAATGACAACCCACCCCAGCATTCTTCGCCTGGGAAATCCCACGGGCAGGGAGTCTGGTGGGCTACAGGCCACGGGTCGCAGAGTTGGACATGACTTACTGACTAAACAACAAAGGATATATCCAAACAATGGGCTAGTATGCAGTCCTGGCGGGGCAGGCAGGGCGGGCTGTCTGTACATATTCAAAATAGTCTCCAAGATGGAGACACAGAAACATATTACTTTTTGTGTAGAAAATAAAAGAAAAAACTTGAAATATATTTGCATGTTCATGTATAAAAGAGCTTGGAAGCATTTACTAAAAACTTGCAATGGGTTACTGCTGGCAGAGGAAAGCTAAGACAGCTACAGTAGAAAGATT
>NW_011494951.1:2940982-2958323 GCF_000754665.1 Bison bison bison | reverse complement strand
TTCATCACGATCCCTAGCTGGGCAATTAAATCAGCTGCATAAAATAAATAAACAGTACTTGCTATCAAATATTTAATTCAGTCCAGTTCAGTCCTTCAGTCGTGTCCGACTCTTTGCGACCCCATAAATCACAGCACGCCAGGCCTCCCTGTCCATCACCAGCTCCCGGAGTTTACTGAAACTCATGTCCATAGAGTCGGTGATGCCATCCAACTATCTCATCCTCTGTCATCCCCTTCTCCTCCTGCTCTCAATCTTCCCAGAATCAGGGTCTTTTCAAATGAGTCAGCTCTTCTCATCAGGTGGCCAAAGTACTGGAGTTTCAGCTTTAGCATCAGTCCTTCCAAAGAACACCCAGGACTGATCTCCTTTAGGATGGACTGGTTGGATCTTCTTGCAGTCCAAGCGACTCTCAAGAGTCTTCTCCAACACCACAGTTCAAAAGCATCAATTCTTCGGCGCTCAGCTTTCTTCACAGTCCAACTCTCACATCCATACATGACCACTGGAAAAACCATAGCCTTGACTAGAAGGACCTTTGTTGGCAAAGTCATGTCTCTGCTTTTCAATATGCTATCTAGGTTGGTCATAACTTTCCTTCCAAGGAGTAAGCATCTTTTATTTATGGCTGCGATCACCATCTGCAGTGATTTTGGAGCCCCCCAAAATAAAGTCTGACACTGTTTCCACTGTTTCCCCATCTATTTCCCATGAAGTGATGGGACCAGATGCCATGATCTTCGTTTTCTGAATACTGCTATACAGTAATTGATTACATGTAATTTTACTCCTCAAATGCCTGAGTGAACAAATGTATTACAGACTGCTTTTACGGAAACTGCCCTTTAATCATTCTTCCTTGCTACCACAGTCTTAACCCCAGACCCAGCCCATAGGTGTCCAATTTAAAAACAGCTCTTGGAGCAGTAAATGTAAGTGCCATGTCATCCAATTTCTACAGAGAGAGGGTGGGACCGTGACACAAGAAATACTGCCCTGGCTGTCCCATCCTGAATGGTATATAAACACAGCACAGCCTTTAACGGTCTCCCAAGTGTGAATACAGCCTTTAGGAACTATTAGCTGCAATGA
The DNA here is from genome assembly GCF_000754665.1 of Bison bison bison. Lineage (NCBI taxonomy): Eukaryota > Metazoa > Chordata > Mammalia > Artiodactyla > Bovidae > Bison > Bison bison. Next base: position 2,957,231 of record NW_011494951.1, on the reverse strand, counting down.
GAACAAATTATTCAAAGCACCTCATCTGGGTATAATCTGTGCAGAGATTCTCTAAATATTTTGAGCCGGTGGTAACAAAATCCAAAGGAGCGAGACAGCAGGGCTCAGGACTTAGCCCACACTCCTATCACACTCACACCAGACACAGTCCCTGAGAGCTCTGGCCCTCTCAGGGTCATTCTTTGTATCACTCCATCATTAAAACAGTTAATGGCAAAGTGTACGTTTATACTTCAGAGCAAAACAAAACCTCATAGAACACACTCAGAATAAGGCCCTACCCCAGGGGCTCTTCTACACTGGTTTCTAAGCCACGTAATCAGTCATCTATGAGGCCGGTCGCTGGTGAAGATTTCTGTTGTTTCTCTTGTTCCAGTAGGCTCCCACTCTGCAATGGGCAGGGACCGCAATGACTGAAAGCCTAGAATGGCTCTCTCTAAGAAAACCCCATGAGGTCACGGACGTTGAGTGAACGAGCTGGGTGTTACAGCTCTGGGACACACACATTTGCTGTATCTGAAGCTTCCAGAAAGGAAACTCCAGGATGCCAAAATGACTCAATACAGCTATTCTCTTGCTTCACTGGCGGGGGGGGGTGGTGGGGGTGGGGGGTGCGGTTTACACTTTCCTTCTTCTTTCACTTCAAAATATGAAGCAGAGGGAATCATTCCAAACCCAGAAGGCAGGCCGCATCCTTCTAGGTCTATCCGTTTTCCCAGGTTCCAGAAAAAAAGCCTCCATTTAACATGGCAGACAGTCTACCTGACTCTCACCTGCCTGCCAGTCTGATCCTCTGTTGATTCTAAGACACAAGGTGGCATGCCAGCGTCTTTACAGGTCTCAGCCTCAAGGCAGGTCATAAATTCAGCTGAACAAAGCAGTTTTTAATCAAAGTAGGACTGGGTGATATGTAATGGGGAAGATGAGCTGTCAAAGGGTTCTCTCTGTTCCTTTGAAGTTCTCTTCTTTTATCCTTTGCATGCATGCTAAGCTGCTTCAGTTATGCCCAACTCTTCGAGACCCCATGGACTGTAGCCCGCCAGAATCCTCTGCCCGTGGGATTCTCCAGGCAAGAATACTGGAGTGGGCTGCCATACCCTCCCCAGGGGATTTTCCTGACCCAGGGATCCAACTCCCATCTCTTATGTCTCCTGCACTGGCAGGTGGATTCTTCACCACTGGTGCCAGCGACCACTCGCCACCTTCACTGTCACATTAACCTGTGAATATCTTTTGGGGGGAGGGGTTACTTACCTTTGGCAATTACTGTCTAGCAAGGAAAACTGACACTCTTTAATCTTGTAATCATATAATAAATCCAGACAACCGGCTTGTTTCTGCCCTATACCTTTCCCATGCCTTTTCCCCTGGAAAAGATCTACTTTTGTTCTTAATGTAGAAGGAGATGTATTTCAAAGGGAGGAAAAGCACTGATGTGATCCTCTGATATGGAATCAATGTTTAGAAAATAGAAAACTATCCTGTAATAAATATAAACCTTTACAATGTCATCATGAATATATTCAAAACAAATTCTGAAGTAGAAAAACAAGCTAATTATTTGAAAAAACTTCCGTTAAGTCTCTTTGAAAAGACAAAGCAGACAGCCTACTGATGTCTAAACACACAAAATCACAGGGGCTCTCTTGGCATCGTCCTTGTGCTTACGAATCAGTAGCAGGGCCAGGATGCCAGACATGCTGTACGGATTCTGACACTTACCTGCCCAGCTGTGTCCACAAGTTGAAGATGATACTCCTGTCCATTTACTGTGATCAATTTTGTGAAAGCTACAGTGAAAAAGGAATTAAAGTATTTGTTAGCTGGAAAAAAACGAACTTTCGATCACTGAAAGCTTGAATAATGACAACCAATTAAGCAGAGTCCTTAATAATCTCATAAAACGATCCCAGAAAACAAAAAGACTGTCCAAGTTAATAGACTCTTCCCTTCTTCCATTATTTAACTAAGCGGTGACAACTTACGAAAACCAAAGTCAGGCAAACCTCGAACTATTTTCAGAGAAACTGAGAGCAGACAATACTTCATATCTTATACAAAGCAGTTTGAATACTCTGTGGACAGCCCTCTTGTGAAAAAGTGCAACATATAAAGTCTGAGGTCTAGAATGGATCCAAAGCACACAACTTTTCATTAATTTATAGCAAGTCTGGTGTCAGAACACAAAGAGCTAATATTAACTGAAGTGCTAAGAACTTCCAGTGCATAAAAAATTAAACAATTTTATCGAGAAATAGAACGGCACAGAATAGATGTTCTTTGTGAAGTCACCACTCTGACTTGGCTTAAGGCTGGAAGCAATTTGTCACAACTGCTTTTCCCTATCAGGGGGGTGGGTGGGAATCAGACTCAAATCACTTAGGGAAAGTTCATAATTCTAAGGAGAAAGAGAGCAAAATAGAGATGAAAGAGGAAAGAACTATTAATAGTAATAGGCTATGAACCCCTGGTAAATAACCATCTGAGCCCTGGTAAATAAATGGAACAGATTTCTTCTGCACACCCCAGGCCCAGCATCTTGACTCAGCCTGAGTCCTCAGTCTCCTGGCTGGCCCCCTACCTGACTGGAGTGGCCAACAGAATCCACCCCTTGCATCACTGAGAAAGGACCCACTTCTGCCACAGACGAAAGAGAAAGCAAAAAGTGACTGATGAAAATCCTGAGAGAAAGCTGTGAAGAGGAGGAGAGATCTTACGTCAAGGATGAATTCGCCTGGGAGAGAAAGGCTCGCCCCCAAGACAAGCGATAGTCGAAGAGACTCATCCTAGCACCAAGTCTTTCTGACGCGACTAGGGTGGGGCTAGAATCAGGGAAGCGAGAATCGAAGAGCAGACCACCCAAGCCGGCTGCCACACTATCATTCCTGTGCTCTTTCTGAAAACCATCACTTCAGTGAAATCATCACACTGGATGAAAACTGAATCAGAATATATCAAGAGAGGGAGTACCCAAGATAAACTGCTTTCATCACTTCTAAGAAAAAAATGCTACTGTACTCTTCCCCCATCCTAAAGGAGATCAGTCCTGGGTGTTCTTTGGAAGGAATGATGCTGGAGCTGAAACTCCAGTACTTTGGCCACCTCATGCGAAGAGCTGACTCACTGGAAAAGCTCTGATGCTGGGAGGGATTGGGGGCAGGAGGAGAAGGGGACGACAGAGGATGAGATGGCTGGATGGCATCACCGACTAGATGGATGTGAGTCTGAGTGAACTCCGGGACTTGGTGATGGACAGGGAGGCCTGGCGTGCTGCAACTCATGGGGTCGCAAAGAGTCGGACACGACTGAGCGACTGAACTGAACTCCTCCCCTACGCTGTAACCCTGAATTTGGGGTGCACAGCGGACTGACTGTGCTCCTGATCCCTGTGAGCCGGGGGCAGTCGTGGTGTGCTGTGTGAAGACCTGCCCCCTCCCCATCACACTCAGTCACGTGAGACCAGAAGCACATCTGAGACTCCATGGAAGCTCTGTCAGGGATGCTGGTGAGCAAGAAGCTCAAGATCACCGAGACAGAACATTCATTGCTCAGGAACTCTTTCCTGGGGACCGGTGATCACCGCCAGCACTATTCCAGGTGTTCAAGATACTGCAGTCTCTGACCTCAGTGAGCTGACACCCCAGGAAAGGGAGGATAAGCAGATGGAGAGACAGACACACACAGTCAATTAGCTTCTCTATGAAAAGCATCCAGGCAGAGCTGAAACTGCAAGTTAAAAAGTAAGAAAGTCAAGGAAAAGTGAGAAAGACTAAGCCACTGAGACTGCGAGAACAGTGAGGGTAGGGGGTGGGGAGAGGGGCAAAGTAATGAACACGCTAGGACGTAGTCAGTAACCTGGTGCAATCTGTATTTAAAGAAAAGATCACTCTGGCTATGCCATGAGTAATGAGATGGACGAAAATGGATGAGGGACACAGGGAGACGCCATCTAGACTATCATGATCTGGGAAGGATGGGGGCCTGAACTGGAGGGCTGAGAAACGGCAGATTCTGGATGTAGTGCACAGGGGGAGCCAGAGGGTTTTCTCACGGACTGGAGGCAGGTTGAGAGACTGCAGATCAGGATGACTCCTGAGCTTGTGGCCTGAGCGACTCGAGGCCCGAGTCACCAGGTATCAGCAGAGGCAAGGCCTGGAGGAGCTGCGGTGGGGGTTGGGGGGCGGTGTGGCTGGGTTTAGTTATGTTCAGTGTGGAAGCCCAGGAAATATCCAAGGGGCAACAGGGGCAGCTAAAGAAAACAGCTGAGTTGAGGGGAGAGACAGGGTCACCAGAGAGCAAAGGTCTGAGCGCTGGGGGCACTGCGAGGCCTGGTCAGAAAGACATATGAGATTCAACCAAGCAACAGGGGACGTAGTGGCCAGTGAGGGGAGAGACAGAGAAGAAACAAGATATTAACAAGCGTTTTAGCATTTCATTGCCTAGGAAGAGGATGTAAATCCTCCTACACACAGCAGTGAAATGAAACTGAAGACCTTCCATCTGCCGCAGGAACACTGCCTCTTCTTGTTACTACAGAAAAAAGGGAAGTGCAACGAGAGGCACTGTGGGTTCCATAGCCTGGAAAGACAAGACACTCGACACGACCTCCCGGTGTAGAAGGGAAAGGCGGCTGGCCCCTGCGACCCTGTCCTTGGGCTCTCCTCTTTCCCTCCCTTTTCCTATCACTAGAGAAATTCCTCCAATTTCCAACCTCAAACCCTGAAACTGCCGCCAGCAAGACGAACAGCTGCTTACGAGCTAAAGTTAAATCTAATAAGCAAATAAGCAGCATATTAATAAAGGTTTCTAAAATGAGGTACTCACAAAATAAGATCTGCGTTACTAATGTGTGCTGAGAACTGATTCATAGTCTGCTGGACAAGTTACCCACCATGCAACGCTTGGTGATGCGGCACAACGCCTAAGGAGAATTTCCCAACCTCCGGTGAGGAGCTGTACTAATCCCCTAACAGCACTACTTTCAGATGGCGGAGACTGTGAGCCGCTGCTAGCTGTCCTTTAACTTACAAACTACCGCTGTGAGATTTCATCGTATTGATTTAGTTTTAACTGAGGTGTGACAGCAGCCATGAAATTAATGTATGCTTGCTCCTTGGAAGGAAAGCTATGACCAACCAAGACAGCTTATTAAAAGCAGAGACATTACTTTGCCGACAAAGGTCCATCTAGTCAAAGCTATGGTTTTTCCAGTAGTCATGTATGGATATGAGAGTTGGACCATAAAGAAAGCTGAGCGCCAAAGAATTGATGCTTTTGAACTGTGGTGTTGGAGAAGGCTGTTGAGAGTCCCTTGGACTGCAAGGAGAGCCAACCAGTCAATTCTAAAAGAAATCAATCCTGAATATTTCCTGGAAGGACTGATGCTGAAGCTGAAACTCCAATACTCTGGCCACCTGAAGGGAAGAACTGACTCCTTGGAAAAGACCCTGATGCTGGGAAAGATTGAAGGCAGAAGAAGGCGACAACAGAGGACAAGATGGTCGGATAGCATCACCTACTCAACGGACATGAGTTTGAGCAAACTCCAGGAGATAGTGAAAGACACGGATGTCTGGTGTGTTGCAGGCCATGGGGTCCCAAAGAGTCGGACACAACTGAGCAACTGAACCACCACCACCGTTACATCAATCTAGTTTGAATTGAGTTGTGGAAGTAACACTACAGTATATAAAAAAGCACATTGGCAGAGCAGTATTTGGTCTAGAAATTTCCTCAAACTAGAAAATATTACCATGGTTTTATTGATGCTATTCTCTTAAACCCCTGTTAAAAGATGACCGAGTCCCAGAATTTTTGCTTCTGCAGTGATACTTCAGAGATGTGTTACTAGTGAATGTCTGCTAGCAACAACTTGGACTAGATTATAAAGTCAGGTGTAGCGGTTCCCAGATTTAGAGTACTGTTTTTCAAAACCATAAAACCACACATTCATTTATGATGCTACTAACAAGTTTATGACAACCATTTCCTTGCTCGTTCCTTGTTTTCTCTGAGCAATTTTTTCCCGCTACATTGTGGGGGGAAGGGTGGAGGGTTTCTCACTGTATTAGTTGGTCAGAAGCCTCATATATGGAAAGTGATATCTGTATATGCCTCATAAACTTAAAAAAAATTTTTTTATTATTTGTTTCCGTCTGGGCTGGGTCTTCACTGCTGCATGGGCTTTCTCTAGATGTGGTGAGCAGGAGCTCCTCTCTGGCTGCAGTGCTTGGGCTTCCTTTGTTGCGGAGCATGGGCTCTGGAGCAAGGGCTCAGCAATTGCTCTGCGGTAAGTGAAATCTTCCAGGACCAGGGGTCGAACCTGTGTCCCCTCTGCTGGCAGGAGAACTCTTAGCCACTGGACCACCAGGGAGGTCCCACCTCATGAACTTTAAAGGGACTCATACTCTGACAATCATTTCTGATCTTGCCAAAAAAAATCTTCATTACTGAATACTAAGTGTTAGGAAAATATTAACAATGTGATTAAAGATGATGCTGACAGCCTTCAAGGTAGGATTATATTCTGGTTTCGAGACAGCATCAAGGTAAGAAAGTCCCACTTTCATCAGGTCCATTACTTACATACAAAGAAAATGTATTTATATACAACATGGCTTTCCTTCCTATTCAATTTTAAATGGCACAAAGCTAAAGAATTAGAAGAACCATTTTAGGGCAAAACTTGCCATGAAAACTGTCTTCTATGGATAAAATTCCCAAATGAGCCTGATCTCTTTAAGGACACAAACTTCGAAATTGCTATGTATAGCAAATATTAAGGGCAAGGTCATGGGTTATTCTGTCCTTATTCTGACGTTGAGGCAACCACGCTTGTGCACGTAGCATTCAGATGAATCTGCTCCTTACACTGGCATACTAGTCGATGCCAGCTAAACACATCAACACAGGATGGAGTCAGGACACCTCCTTCCCAAGACTGGCAGGGGTTACCTCAAACTCAGATTTGCCCAGTTAACTCAGCAACCTACAGGCTTCCTTCCCTGCCACCAGCATGCTGGGACACAAAGGACAGTTGAGTATTTTAAGCCAGAGGCTGGCAAACTCTGTCTGAAAGGGGCCAGACAGTAACTATTTCAGGCTCTTCAGGCCAGATGGTCTCTGAGGCAGCCACTCAACAGCTCTGTGATCGTAGAGCTAAGATGGCCAAGGCCATGTTCTGATAAAACTTTATGGATCCTGAAATCTGGATTTCACACAACACTCAAATGTCACCGTCATTATTCTTGATTTTACTTTTTCAAATATTAAAAAATGTAAAAATCATTCTTTGCTCATGAGCCATACAAAAAGGCAGTGAGGCCTTTGTGACATGCAGGCCATTGTCTGTCAAACCCATCATGAGCCTCTTTTTTGACAGGAGAAGTCTTCAAATCCAGCTGTTAAAGAGTCATGAACCTGGCTGTTAAGTCGGCTTCAGTCTAACATGCCAATCAGACTTTGACAACCTTAGCTTTAAATCTGTAAGCTTCTGGCGAGATTCTAGCTAAGTCCTGGTGTCAAGAACCTCAAGACTTGGTTCTAGTGTCTGCCTAGGGTTCTAAGACAGCCTGAAATAAGACCAGTGTCCAAAACACCCGCTTCCCAGGATGGAAGCGTTCCGGGTTCTCTTCCCTGTTCCCATGATCTAGGCTTGGGCCGTGGGCCTAGAATCCTTCAGGAAGATTCTGAAACCACAGACTGATACTGGACAAAGTAAAGGCTGAGGCTGGTTCTGGTCTTGGGGGCTTTTTTCTCCACATGTCCTAAAATGCCATCGAGCTCTGGATGCAACTTTTCAGAAAACGCTGCAAGGGCTCGCTCCAATCCTGAAACAGCTCTCTCTCCACAGCCTCCTCTTTAGAGCTGGAAGGGGCTGTGGGGACTAGAGGGTCTACAAAAGTAAGGTACAAAGGAGCTGGAGTGTTTTCATCCTTTCAAGCTTGGAATCGCTAGTAAGGGCTACCGTTGAGAAGGGGAAAGAAAAGACTGCATACTCTCTTTTCTTACAGCAGCATCTCTAATAGGAGGTTCCAATGTGGAACTGGATCCTATGGAAATGAGTAACAACTTCAAGATAATGGGATATGGACATCATTCATTCAGTGTGAAGTAAAATTCATTCCGTGTGAAATGGGTAAAGCTGTGGAAGTTTTTCTGGGCCCCCCGGTTGGAGATCTGTAGGTTTAACTGAATACCCTTTGCAATCAAAGCCTCCAGGAATACACAGTGGCTGCTGATAAGCAAAAATCAGGCTTCTCAGCTTATAAATCCCTGAAAACAATACTTACTATTTTCTATGGTTGGATCGTAGGAGTCAACAAATTGGCCTTCAACAAACTGAATCGTCAACGAGGATTTCCCTATAAAAGAGAGCAACAGCTCAGTATGTATTGGCATATTAAGGTAGGAAAAAAAAAAAACCCTTTAATTTTACTGTTTTACCAAAAAAAGTCTAAGAGGAAATATATTCCATATATAAAATAGGAATTTAAGCAATGAAGCTACTATGAATTAAACATGTCTGTGATATTAACAAACAGTACTAACCCATAAGCATATCACACAGTTTGTTAAAAGTAAACAAACCTTTAAATAAGGTCTAAGCTAATTTCCTCTGGTGTCCCTGAAATCTGGTTATTAATTTTGAACATAAAGTTAATACAGCATGATTAGTTTGAGTTCTTTAATGTATGGATGTTATAAGTGTTATCAAGCATCGTTTTTAAAGAAGATAATCTGAAAATGGGCTTCCCTGGCAAAGAATCTGCCTGCAATGCAGGAGACCCAGGTTCGATCCTTGGGTCGGGAAGATCTCCTGGAGAAGGGAATGGCAACCCACTCCAGTATTCTTGCCTAGAGAATCCCATGGACAGAGTAGCCTGGTGGGTTACAGTTCATGGTATCGCACAGAATTGGACACGACTGAGCGACTAATACAAACACACAATATCTGAAAAAATGTGATAAAAGTCTGTTTTAATGAATCAAGAGCCAGCCTTCAGTTCTCTCCCCTCTGCTGTCGGTCAATTTCTACTGAGGGGCTTAAGAACAGGGACCCTGTGAAGAAAGAGGGCAAGGCTACATTGTAGCTGTCCAGCTGAACCTGCAGGGGACTGGTTCCAGGACTCCTCTCAGACACCAAACTCTTAAGTCCCTCATGTAAAACTGGTATAGTATCAATGAACTTACAAACCAGAAATAGACCCACAGACACAGAAAACAAATTTATGGTTACCAAAGGGGGAAGGTGGGGGTGGGGAATCTATTAGGAGTTTGGGACTAGCAGATATAAACTATAAACAATAAGGTCCCACTGTACAGCACAGGGAATTATATTCAATAACCTGTAACAGACTGTAATGGACAAGAATATGACAGAGAATATATATACACACACATAAAACTGAATCACTTTGCTGTACACCTTAAACTAACATACATCTCCAGATTACTTATAATACCCAATAATACAAAGTAAATACCATGTAAACAGTTGTCAGTGTGTAACAAATTCAAGTTCTGCTTTGTGGAACTTTCTGGAATTCATCCCCCAACCCAATATTTTCCATCCGAGGTTGGCTGAACCCCTGGATGTAGAACCTGCGAATATGGAGGGCAGACTGATTTTATCGGCAGGAAACAGGAAGTGGTCCCTCCCTAATTTCACCCCAAACCCTTCCTTCTCTCACATTCTTAGAGCATTATTAAACACCCATCTTACGGGCCTGCTGAATCTCATGGAACTTCCACCTCAAAGGACATGCAGGGAGGGCCAAGGAGAGAAGTCTGATAAGACTAGTTTCACACTTGTGGTGCCCACCTCCCTCCAGATCACAGAGAGGTGTGGCTCAAACTTTCACACCAAAGGCAGTCCCCACACACTCCAATTAATAAACACACGCGCTTCAAAGTCGGGGCTGTGGGAGATGACGAGAAAAGCCCCAAGCTGGCAGGCCTCTCTGGATGCGTGTGCAGTAAGCACAATTCAGAGCATCTTTAGGATGCCTAAAAACTGAAATTGTTTTCTACAAAGCAGTCTACAAGAGCTTTTGATAATTAAATGTTACTGCCCCGCTTAAAACCCTCACTGCCATCAGAATAAGCCCCACCTCCGAACCACAGCCCACGGTCCCAGGCTCTGCCCACCAGGGATCCCTACCTCATCTGCTGTGCCCATCCCCACCCCCAAGTGAGTGAAGTTGCTTAGTCGTATCTGACTCTTTGCGACCCTGTGGACTGTAGCCTACCAGTCTCCTCCATCTATGGGATTTTCCAGGCAAGAGCCCTGGAGTGGGTTGGCATTTCCTTCTCCAGGGGATCTTTCCAACCCAGGGATGGAACCTGGGTCTCCTGCGGTTCAGGCAGACGCTCTCTATCTGAGCCACTGGGGAAGTCGGTCGTATCCTTCCATCTTCATATCCACCCCCATCCCCAAGCTCCAGTCAGATCCTTCCATGTTCACCAAGTTCCTGCCGTCTTCATGCCTTTGTCCCAGCTGCCCACCCCCATCTCTGAATGTACACACTTTTATTGTTATTCTGGCTGGAGTTCAAACATCCCTCTCTAAGACCACCCAACCAGAGGTGCACCCACCCCCTGCCAGTCACTCTCCCATAGCAGTCTTGTTTTCTTTCTTTTTCTTGCTTAAAAGTTGTCTGAAAGGATCTTCTTTCACTCATCAGTCTACCAAGACAAGCGCAGTGCCTGACACACTGTAAGCACACGTGCTCAGACCTTTGAAGGGCACGCTCACACTCAGACCACAGAAGATGTCAATTTACATACATGACTAGGAAACAGGTCAACAGAAATTATCGGGTTGGTCCAAAAGTAATTGCGGTTTTGCACTGCTCGAATTTTCCATTTGATATTGGAATAAATAAACACGGTTATGTTATACATCATTTTAATGTGTGTTTCTTGCTTTATGCTTTTTTACTAATGCCTTATTATGTACTGTTTATTTCATATTTATTTTAGACTAGGGAAATGATGTTAGACAAAAAGCAAGTTCAAGCAGTTTCTTATTCTAGTTGGAAATGGGTCATAAAGCAACGGCGACAACTTGCGCCATCAACAATGCATCTGGCCTAAGAACTGCTAATGAACGTACAGTGCAGTGGTGGTTCAAGGAGTTTCGCAAAGGAGACGAGAGCCTGGAAGATGAGGAGCACAGTCGCCAGCAATCGGAAGGTGACAAGGACCAATGCGGAGCAATCACTGAAACTGATCCTCTTACAACTGCATGGGAAATTTCTGAAGAACTCAGTGTTGACCACTCTGTGGTCGTTTGGCATTCGAAACAAATTGGAAAGGCGAAAAAGCCCAGTAAACGGGTGCCACACAAGCAGACTGAAATGAAAAAAACTGTCATTTTAAAGTGTTAAGTCTACGCAACAACAACGAGCCATTTCTCTATTGGGTTGTGATATGTGATGAAAAGTGGATTTTATACAACTGGCAGTGACCAGCTCAGTGGTCGGACCAGAAGTTCCAAAGCATGTCCCAAAGCCAAACTTGCACCAACAAAAGGTCATGGTCACTGTCTGGTGGTCTGCTGCCCGTCTGGTCCACTAAGCTTTCTGAATCCCGGAGAAACCATTACATCTGAGAAGCACGCTCAGCAGATCGACGAGAGGCACTGAAAGCTGCAAGGCCTGTGGCCGGCACCGGTCAACAGAAAGGGCCCAATTATTCTCCACGATGACGCCCGACTGCACAACCAAACACCTCAAAAAGTTGAACAAATTGGGTTTTGCCTCATCTGCCATATTCACCTGACCTCTCGCCAACCGACTACCACTTCTTCAAGCATCTTGACAACTTTTTGCAGGGAAAACGCTTCCATAACCAACAGGAGGCAGAAAATGCTTTCCATGAGTTCATCGAATCCTGGAGAACAGGTTTTCACACCACAGGAATGAACAAACTTAGCTTTCATTGGCAAAAATGTGTTGACTGTAATGGTTCCCATTTTGATTACTAAAGACGTGTTTGAGCCTAGTTATAATGATTTAAAATTCACGATCTGAAATGGCAATTATGTTTGCAGCAACCTAGTAAGAAACAGGTGTCTCGTCTGTGTCGGCGTCCGAGCGCCGGCCTGCCTGTGACACGGAGTTGCAGCGGTCGTCCGGCAACGCCACACACTTCAGGCGCGCTGTGGTCGAAAGAGACCATGCTGCACTGGTACCGCGCTGTGTGCCCACTGCCCTGCGTTTCTCTATGTTTGGTTTTTCTCTGGCTTTGTTCTTCCTAAAGGGACACACACAACCTGGCCATAGCTCATCTGTGACTGTGTATTTTAAGAGGAAAGAGTATGTCCATGGAGGAAGTGTTTTGACTTTGAGAAAATTCTGATGAGGAGATGGTAACACTTGGCCTAGGTTAGGTGAGATACTAGCCCCTTAAGGAACATTTAGCTCAAAATATAACAAAACTCATTTATGCAATGAAAGCAGCAAGAAGAAAAACAAACAAACAAACACCTCTTTTATAAGTTAGCAAGGCTAAAAAGTTTTGAACAATTTTTAAAAAAGGAATTAAAAATGATTTTTATAACTTTTTCAAAGTAGAATTAGATTAAAACAAGTGAAAGAAAGAAGGTATGCTATGCTATACATGTTAAGCTTCCCCAAAGAGGGAAATCAGTGGGAAACACTGGATTAGATAGTAACAAACCATAATGTGTCGATACCAGATAAGTCTCAACACCCTTACTTGCAGGGGTGGGGGGTTGGGGGGAACAGCCTCATAAATTATTGAGTCAATCTCCGAAATGACGACCAAACTGAAAGAAGTTACACACAATCAGGGCTTCCCTGGTGGCTCACACAGTAAAGAATTTGCCTGCGATGTAGGAGACCCGGTTTCAGTCCCTGGGTTGGGAAGAGTCCCTGGAGAAGGAAATGGCAACCCACTCCAGGATTCTTGCCTGGAGAATCCCAGGGACAGAGGAGCCTGATGGCCTATGGTCCATGGGGTCGCAAAGAGCTGGACACGACTGAGCGACTAACACTTCTTCACGTCTTTTACACACAGTAAACAAGACAGCGTGAGATAAAGTGCAAAATCACAAGTATAGATAACCAGTAGACCACACTGGAAAACGTACTTACGGGCACACATCCAATGAAAGCTCCCTATTCATATCTTTGTAAAGGGCATACATTACCTGACAGGCTTTAAATGAACATTTAACTGGAAAACACAGTAATTATTCTGACAAAAGCAGACAACGTAGTTCAGCGCAGGTCACAGGCAGGCTGGCGGCAAGCTCTCCTTTTTGGGAGTAACTGGGACACGAGAGTTGAAACCCCAGCTCCCTGGGGAGCAAGCTAGACTCCACTCAGAATGGTCGCTGGAAAAGGGGATTATTCACGAGCAGAAGCGGGACTGAGGAAAAGCTGGGTCTCCTGGGGTCTTTCATCCTGGGACTCTCCCCTAAGGGGACATCATCAAATACCTAAATTAAGAAGGAACAGGAAGGTTCTATTTGCAGACCTGACACAGTGGTCTACTGTTTCCATTCAGAAGTAGAACTATAAGCTAACCAGGGCTCAGATCTTTACAAGTCAGCACTAAACGGAAACCATTCTCAGCAAGCAAATCCCAGTGCTCACAGTGCTCTCAGTCCTGCTGCTAATCACTCCTGGGTCTGAGAGGTGCCCTCACCAACCTCCTCCTCCAAACCGGCCATTCAGCTCCCTGGCCAAGTTCACAAGCAGTCTGCTTGCAGCAGCTGCAAGAGACTCTGCTAATCTACAGCAAATTATGTTCTTTACTTGATCACCTTTCAAAGTTTCCCCCCATAATAAGCTCACACATTTACTTTGGCTTTTGTCCTAATCCAATTTGGATTCTGAAACACTAGTTATTTCCTGAAGATGGTTCAACAATGGTCATGCTCTCAGAAGGTGCATTAAGTTTTAAATCTGAAGAGAATTTCAACTCCAGATCAACTCTTTGGAGAAATGTTGTATGAAAACAATACAGGCGTGATCTGAGAGAAAAGGAAAAGCAGCGCGTGCCCAGATGAGGGTTTACCAATACAGAGACATAAATCATCATTTTATAACAGTGCTATCTTTAAAAGGTTTGAAAATAACGTATTTCAGTACCCCACAACTATCTTCCAAATAGTTTCCTCCAAACTAAGAACCACCTCAGTTTTAAAAAATCATACAAATTATTTTTAAAAAGCTTCTTCTGAACTTTTTTACCAGATCAAAAACAGCCTTGCCTTATTTGTATGTATTTTGCGACGGTGACTCAGCATACTGTTTTTTCACCCAGTATTTTCACAACAGAAGATAAACCTTCAAGGTTGTTAACTGAGTCTCGCACTTCATGACTCTTACAAAATGTGTACTATTTATACAAACGTTTTAGTAGCTTTCAGATTAATTTTGAATGACTTTTCATGTTTATTCTCCAAAAAGGAAAACACTTATGTATCACTTCCTATCCCTTCCCTGACCCTAAAGAGCATCCTCTGGAACAGCAGTCACGAGATCACAGGGATAAAATGAGGAGTAGGTTTCAATCTGCTAGGCTGTCAAGTCCTTGGGAAGAAGGGTCCATCAGGACCAAAGTCATGGATCTGGGACACAACCCATGCCAAGAACTGCTTTCATTTTCCCCGAGTCCTTAACCTTACCATACAGGACTCTGATGACCCTGCATACGGTCTGTCCAAACTCACTGGTCCTGCTACCAACAACCGTCTCCAAATCCCGAAACGCCCAGATAACTGCACCTCCAACATCTGCACTCCCAGCGCCCTCACCTCCTGACTCCCATCACCCAATCCAGCCCATCTCTGGAAGCGATGTTGTCCAGCTAGGGGTCATAACCCCACTAGATCAGGAAATCAATATACTCAACAGAGCTATGACCAGCGCTGTTTTTAAAGAAACAGGCACACCAGAGCGGACTGCAAATAATAAAGTCGCCAAGAAACTAACAGTTGCATAAACGCTTATGACTGGGATAAAATGTGTTTCTTACTACAGGTTGAAGCCAAAAAAGTTAGAGGCACATGACTCTCTGATTCTCTTGAATCTCCAATCTCTACCACGGCTCACCTCCTTCCCTATGGTTTAAGTCCCAAGATAAATCACTACGCACTACGATGCAATGCTCTTTTATCAGAACCCGCCGATTTCCTCTCTCTGGGCTCGCTGATAAATCCTCTGATCTCAATCTAGTCTTTGGCCTTTTCCTGAGCCTGTTGAGCTCAGCTGCAGCTGTGTAGGCTGGCAACAGTCTCCAGTTGCGCCCACCTCCCCCAGTCCCCTCTTTAGGAATCCTTTCTGGGGGTGTCCCTTCCCTAGCAAAGCAGTCAAGTGTGGTTCTGGCAGCTTCACAATTTATTACAAATGCAAATTCTTATGCTCATCCAAACCTCCTGGATAGGAGTCTATATTTTTTAATATATTTATTTTTAGCTGCATCAGATTGCTGCAAGTGGAATCCTGGTTGTGGCCTCGGGGGCTTAGCTGCCCCGCGCCATGTGCAGCCTTAGCTCCCCGACTAGAGATCAGACCCGAATCCCCTGCAATGGAAGGTGGATTCTTCACCAGGGACCACCAGGAAGTTAAGTCCTCTCGCCCCAGATGGGAATATTAACAACACCCCCCCCCCAACTTATTTGCTGCACCCTGAAGTTTAATACCCAACCCCCCAGGCAACAAGTTCAAATCTGACCATTCAACTACCTCCTGCAACCTGAAGGGTCTTCCCAAATCCTCCAGTTCCTCCCAGCAGCTCAGATCAGAAGCATTTAAAGCACACACATACTGCGGGAACTAGGATACAGCCTTGATTACCAGCTGGAGCTGAACCTTAAAGGTAACAGCCGTGACCCCGGGTCTTCCATTCACCCTCTGCCCAGCCCTCTTCACACCATCCCCTCAAGGCTAAGGTGTGCGCTCAGCACACCCTCCTCTCCACAGTGCAGTTCCAGCCCCTGGCTCCAGATCCCACCCTCTCCTGGCCTCCTCCCCACCGTCCTCCTGAGACACTTCTGAACTCACTCTTCGTTTCTCCCTGGTTTGCTCCAATCCATCTGGTTTTTCACACACCTCTGAAATACTTATTAAGTCTGTTTAAAAATCTCAGGCAGTATATTCTAACTTACGCTCCCCTTCTGTTCTCAGGGTTGGAGCCTTGGCTGGGCGCTGCAGCTGTCGGGTGCTGCCTGCTGGACCAGAGATGACTGCGCGAGACACAAGCGGATCTGCGG
>NW_011494951.1:2924282-2940882 GCF_000754665.1 Bison bison bison | reverse complement strand
GCGACTTAAAGGTCTACCCACTAACCCAAGGGAAACGCAACCGTGGGCACACGTGTGACCTCTATGTCCACAATACCTGACAAAAAGTGTATAGCCTCTGGTGTCAGGAGCTTTTAGTTAAAAGTCAGGAAAACAAAGGTTAATTGCTATGGAAGCAATGAAGGAAGAGAAGCAGCACTTTCATTTTACAAAAGAAATCAAGGAACAGTGAAGCCTGCAACTCAGAACAATTCCAAGAACCCCCTGGCCTGAGCCACGCTGGGACTTCTGGATGTCTATCTCTGCAGGGCCACCCAGCTGCAGGTGCTCTGTTCTCCCCGCCCACTCCCCAGAGCTAAATGGTGACACTACCCCAGCTTCCATACTGTGGTGCTGGAGAAGACTCCTGAGGATCCGTTGGACTGAAAGGAGAGCAAACCAGTCAATCCTAAAGGAAATCAACCCTGAATATTCACTGGAAGGACTGACGCTGAAGGTGAAGCTCCAACACTTTGGCCACCTGATGTGAAGAGCCGAATCACTGGGAAAAGACTCTGATGCTGGGAAAGATTGAAGGTGGAAGGAGAAGGGGGCGACAGAGGATGAGATGGTTGGATGACATCACCGACTCAATGGATATGAGTTTGAGTAAACTCCGGGAGATAGTGGACAGAAGAGCGTGGCGTGCTGCAGTCCACAGGGGTCGCAAAGAGTCGGACACAACTGAGTGACCGACTACAGCAACTGGCACTGAAACCTTGATTTCCAGCTTCATGAGTTAGAGACAGATGCGCCCCTCAACCTGTCCAAGCACCTTTTTCCCTCCCAGTTCTGCGTCCAAACAGTTGTATTTTCTACGCTGTCAAGCTTGATAACATTTCGTTCTATTCTGAAGCCCAAGTTTTCAAAGCCCTGACTATGGGTTAATTCATCAATCTACTCAACTATCTATTAAGCAGCTCTAGGCGGGCTGTAAGAGTCAGACAGGACTGAGCATAGAGCACACACGTTCCAGGAGCGTTTGTGGGCACTGGGATCTATCACCAGACAGACAGAAACCTTTCTCTGGCATGTAAGTTCTAACAGTGAGAAGCACATAAAAAAAAAAAAAGATAAGCATAATAAATGCAGTAAACTTAAGAGAAAATATGCATCTGTTCCTTGTAAACAAAAGAATAAAATCAACAATTACCATGATTTTTTAAATTAATGAATGAATGGATCTAAGCAACAAGGAGCAGCTATTAACACCACAAAAAGAGAAATAACCAGATATTATTGGTCTCCTGATGCAAACAGAGACCTTTAACCTGGAAGCAATTTTAAGAAGGCTGGGGAAGGAAAAAGAAAAAGAAACCACCTAAATCTAACCCAACTGTTAGATTTAATTGCCAATTTACAGGAAATAACGGGACAAATGAATGCCTTGAATCCTACGGGATGCAACAGCAAAACCCAGGATCTAAGTAACACGTCAGGGCTCCTATGAATCAGAATTTCCTGGGGTGGGCCCATGTGTCAGTATTTTTCTAACTCCTCCAGGGATTCCAGCGTGTTTGAGTTTGAAAATCAGGAGGGTTTCCCTAATGCTGAAGAACAACAAGTTCTCCCAGGGACCATGTTAAAGTGTAGATTGTTAATCTAGTCGATCTGGGGCGGGGTGTGGGATTTTCCATTTCTATCAAGCTCCCTGGTGATACTGATCTCCAAACCAAGCTCTAAAGTTTAGAACTCTGGTTCTCAAATTTAGCTGCACTCCAGAATTACCTAGGGAATTCCAGAAACTATTGGCGGGGCTTCACCCCCAAGCAATTCTGATTAAATTGTGCATGTGCACAGTAAAGGTGCAGTTGGGGTGGGGATTTTTAAAAGCTCTCTGAGTGATTCTAATGGGCCACAAGTTTGAGAGCCACTGGATCAAGGTTAAGGATGGCAGAAAGAGATGGTAGAAACTCCATTCTTGAGCTGACGGCCCACTTACTCAAGCAACCGCCAGTCTTCCATTTATATGAATGAACACCCTTTCCTTGGACTTTCCAGGTGGCGCTAGTGGTGAAGAACCCACCCATTACGGCAGGGACGTAAGTGATACAGGTTCGATCCCTGGATCAGGAAGAAACCCTGGAGGAGGGCACAGCAACCCACCCCAGTATTCTTCCCTGGAGAACCCCATGGACAGAGGAGCCTAACAGACTACCAGGCTACAGTCTACGGGGTCGCAAAGAGTCAGATACAACTGAAGTGACCTAGTATGAACAGGCACCCTTTTCTTACTAAGCCAGCACAAGGTAAATTACTTTGCAGTCAAAAGCATCCTAACTGATTACAATATTACTGCAGTTAGAAGTAAAAATTTAAGTATCTTCTTTTGAAGATCACTCAGATCACTCCTCTTCTATTTGCTAAATTTGAATTTTAAAGTGATAGGAGTCTTCTCTGTTTTAAGAAACATTACTTATCACTTGACTCTACACCCACTCGTAACTGACATAACCTGGAAGTAGAATTTCTCAAGGAACTCAGGTCTTTACATCAGGATGCCAGGATGAATGATCCTCAGAAGATCCCAGAGCCAGAAACTTAAAAGAAAGCTGCCCACCAAGCAAGAGGCGGTGGAGTCCATCTTTTTTATATGTTTGGGATGGGGGTGGCAAAAGGGACAGGACAGGACACAGTCACAGGTTCCCTACCAGGAACCAGTGACAGACTTTATTTGCTTGGGCTCCAAAATTACTGCAGACAGTGACTGCAGCCATGAAATTAAAAGATGCTTGCTCCTTGGAAGAAAAGCTATGACCAACCTAGACAGCAGAAGAAAAGCAGAGACATTACTTTGCCGATAAAGGTCCGTCTAGTCAAAGCTATGCTTTTTCCAGTAGTCATGTATGGATGTGACAGCTGGACTATAAAGAAAGCAGAGTGTTGAAGAATTGATGCTTTTGAACTGTGGTGTTGGAGAAGACTCTCGAGAGTCCCTTGGACTGCAAGGATATCAAACCAGTCAATCCTAAAGGAAACTAGTCCTGAATATTCATTGGAAGGACTGATGCTGAAGCTGAAACTCCAATACTTTGGCCACCTGATGCGAAGAACTGACTCATTGGAAAAGACCCTGATGCTGGGAAAGATTGAAGGTGGGAGGAGAAGGGGATGACTGAGGATAAGGCGGTTGGATGGCATCACTGACGCAATGGACATGAGTTTGAGCAAGCTCCGGGAGTTGGTGAAGGACAGGAAAGCCTGGCGTGCTGCAGTCCATGGAGTGGCAAAGAGATGGACATGACTGAGTGACTGAACTGAACTGAACCAGGAACCAAACAAGAGCCTCAACAAGAGGGTCCTGGACGGGGGCCAGATGAAGGCTCATGAAAGAACCCCAAAGAAAGCAGTGGTAAAGATGGATGGCAGGGGAAGTAAGAGGAGACCAACTCTAATACCAACCTGCAATCCCAAATTCCTAACAAAACCCTCACTGCTAAGAAAAAACAGCCATCAGAGCAATTGCAATAGACGAGATTAATCTTATAAAGACTCCAAAGACTGTAACAAAAATATGCAAGAGTTGCCAGAGATTATCCAAGGCATCACTTCCACTTTTAAAAACATGAAAAAGGGGCGTCCCTGGTGGCTCAGGGGTAAAGAATCCTCCTGCCAATGCAGAAGACACAGGTTTGACCTCTGATCCAGGAAGACCCCACAGGCTGTGGAGGAACTAAGCCCAGGCGCCACAACTACTGAACCTGCTCGCCTAGAGCCTGCGCTCTGCAACAAGAGAAGCCACAGCGCGGGAAGCCCTTGCTGCAACTAGAGAAAAGCCCTTGCGGCAATGCAGACCCAGCACGGCCAAAATAAATACATTAATTAAAACACAAAAAACTTATGGAAAAAAACAGGTTAAACACAATCAAGTGATTATGAAAAAAACTTCTTTTTCACAAACCCCTTGTTAAAAAAAACCCTAGGTAACATCTTTTGAAATACATCTCTATTTCACATAAAATACATTTCAAGGAAATAGTGGAATAACTGTGGTTATATCTACAGGGCAAAAAGCATTCACCACTGAGTAATCATCTCTTCCCACTTCCAGGACTCCTCTTACTCTGAGAAACATCATCTCTTAGCTGCAGTCTCGGGGGCAGGGGCTGATGAGCGCACTAGTAACTGAAAAGCCTGGTGCATCCTGGAGCCCAGGAAACAGGAGGAGCAGCGCTGTGGGTCAGGGCCAGGGTTTGGATTCAGAGTGTGGTGTGAGCCCCAGGACGCTGCTGTGCCCTAAGCTCTCACGCGCGTGATGACTACTTGAAATCACAAAGACAAAGAATAGGTGATGACAGTAATCACCTATAAATGATTACTAACTTCTAGTACAGCATTCCAAACTCAATAAAACTTTTCCCAAATTACGATCACCATAGTAAGATTCTATGACAATCTAAAATAGGTGTCAGTGCGATACGCCTGATTGCCACCTACAAGGATCCTGTATCCTTAATAGAGAGAAAAGCACCCATGTGAAAAGTACACACACACCCTCCAAAGGACTGGAGAGTGTTGTTGTTGTTGTTTTCTTCTTAAAAAAGGAACCACGAAAGGTTTTCCACTTAATCCTATTTAAAAAAACAAAACAAAGCTGGAGAATTTCTAGTCTTATGAGGGATGTGAGAAGATGAAAGACCAGGAAGATCAGGATGAAATTCTGAAAAATGGACTAGAAATGAAAAATGCAGATTTTAACCTGCTTCAAAGTAAGTACTTATTACAAACCAAAGACAAAGGGGAAAAAAGGGAAAATTAATCTGTAAGGTAAACAAAAACTTCAGTGTGGTACTGGCTGGCATAAAGACAACACACAGATGAATGGAACAAAATACAGGCCGTGGAAATAAACCCAGATGGATAAATGACGAGCTGATTTTGGATAAAGGTACAAGGCAATTCAAGGGAGAAGAACCTTTTCCAAAGAAGTGTGCTGCCGCCACTGGGTATCAATATCAAAACAGAAAGAACCCACCGCATCTCATATCAAAGTCTAGGATGAGAAAATGGATCACAGACCAACCTGTAAAACCTAAACTATCAAACTTCCAGAAGCAAGCATAGGAGAAAAATCCTTGTGACTCTGAGTCAAGATTTCAAAAGTGCACTCCATAAATAAAAAAAGGATATAGTGGACTTCCTCAAGATGAAAAATGGTCAGCGATACATCTTGTTAAGGGAGGGGAAAAGACAAGCCACAGACCTGGAGAAAACAGGTGCAAAACATACTATTTGACAGAGGGCATGAATCAGGGTATGCAATCAACTCCCAAGATTTAACAGGAAGAAAACAAATAACCCAATTATGCGGATGAACAACAGATTTGAACACTTTAACAAAGAAAATGTTCAAATGGGAAGTAAGCTCAAGAAAAGATGTTTATCATTTTTTATTAGGAAAAAGCAAATATAATCACAGTGATTAAAATGTCTAATTAAAAATGCCTACCATAAAAAATACTGACAACGCCAGTACTGGAGAGGATGTGGAGCAACTGACCTGTTTGGAGGGGATACAACAATGGTACAGTCACTTTAGAAAGTTTTTAAAAATTAAAACACACACTTATCAGATGACCCAACAGCCCCATTCTTAAGGCATTTATCCAAGATAAATAAAAAAGGTCACCCGAAAACTTGCAAGCATTAGCCATTAACAGCTTTGCTCGTAACTGCCCCAACGTGGAAATAAACCACAAGTCCTTCAACAGGTGACTGGATAAACAATATATGAAATTCACACAAAGGAACACAACTCGGCAACAGAGGATTAAACAACTGACAGACACAACCTGGATAAACCTCAAATGGATTCCATTTATAGCACATTCTGGAAAAGACACAACCACAGGACAGCAAACAAGGGGGGCGAGGGCGGACTATGAGGGGCACACAGGCCTTCTGGGGACTGAGAGGAAACTGCTCCATGTCACGTGGTTACAGAGCTGTGTTTGCTAACACGGTCACACACCAAAACGGATGAATTTTACTGCATGTAACTGTACTTCAAGTTTAAAAAAGAATTCTAACCCTCCCCTTATGCACAAAAATTAGCTAGAAATGAACCATAGACCTACACTTATGAGCTAAAACTATTAAAACTTCTAGAAGTAAACATAAGAAAATGAGAAAATATGATCTTCAGGTAGGCCAAGACTCCTTATGTGATTAAAAAAATGACTAAACCATAAACAAACAAACTGATCAATTGGGCTTTATCAAAATTACAAATTTCTGTTCTCTGAAATACAAGAAAATGAAAAGGAAGCCACAGACTAGGAGAAAATATTATATATATATGAAAAAGAACTTTGTTCAGAATATACAACTCAATAAAAAGAACCCAATAACAAAGGCAAAACACTTGAACAGATGTTTCACAAAAGAAGATATACAACCACGAGGTGTACGAGAAGATGTTCAAAGTCAGTAGTCATCGGGAAATTCAAATTTCCATGGCCTGACAACAAAACCACATCGGGATGACCAAAGCGAAAAGAGGTGACGACAGCGAGCGGCAATGAGGACAGGTCTCCTCTGTCGCTGGCGGGCGTGTAAAACAGCAGCTGAAACTGGTAGCTGCTCAGAAGACTATAAACTCAACACGTATGTGGCCCTAACCTCATTCCAAGATAATCACCAAAGAGAAATGACTACATGTTGACAAAGACACAACAAGCGCTCATCCAAGCTTTACTCTTAGCAGTGAGACTGGAGACAGCAGGTGACTGGAGAGATGGATCAAGGTTTGTCCACACAGCAGACTGTGACTTGGCAGTAAGAAGAAACTTACTCCTGTAACCACATGAATGGCTCTCAGAAACCCTGCACTCACTGAAAGAAGTCAGACAAAGAGTATTCACTGTATGATTCTATTCAAGCGAATTTCAGAACAAGAAAAACTAACTGATAGTAATGGAAAGCAGATCACTGCTTGCCTGGGAGTGGTGTGAGGTATGAGGGAACTACGGGAGGTGATGAAAATGTTTCTTATTCGGACTGCAGCAGTGGTTTTACACAGGTGAACAAATCTACCAAAGCCCAAAGCACCTAACTTTACACTTAAAATGGATACTTTATTATACATAAATTAAACCTCAACAAAATGTGGCTTCTTTTTTTACTGATGTATAGTTGATGTGTATAATATTACAGAAGGTAGAGATGTATAATACAGTGATTCACTATTTTGAAGGTCATGCTCCATCTACAGCTACTATACCATACTGACTATATTCTCCATCTTATACCTACTAGTCTGTGCCTCTTAATCGCCCACCTCCATCTTGCCCCTCACTTCCCTCCCCACTGCTAACCACTAGTTTGTTCTTTGTATCTATGAGTTGGCTTCTTTTTTGTTATACTTACTACTTTGTTGTATTTTTTAAGATTCCACATGTAAGTGATACATCATAGAGTATTTGTCTTGGAGGATATTATGCTAACTGAAGTCAGACAGAGAAAGACAAAACCTGATTTTAAAAAATGTGTAACAAAGGAAGACAATACACTGACTCTTTTTCACCGAGCAGGATAGGATGGTGACCATTAGGTCAGTGACAGCAGGCAGTTCTCCTGGTGTTTCCTCTCTGTAAAACAGAGATAATAACAGTACCTGTTTTAGAGATGGCTGTGAGGATTAAATGAAAATACATGTTGAATATCTGGTATGTAATAATAATGACAGTTATCGAGGACTTATTATCTAACCACATATTCTAGATACTCATTTAATCCTAGCTAACATTCTAATAATTATCTCTAATATACTAACTTGGCTAAGAAAATTATATACAGTAATAGTTACTGAAGCGAAATTCTCAAACTCACATGAAAAATTATCAATAAATAAACACACACACACACACACTACTGCAGAAAATTACTGTTTCAGTTATCACTCACTGCACAACAAACACCTCAAAACTTGGTGGCTGAAACCAACATCCATTTCATTTGCTCCTGGGCTTAGCTGGCTCCTCAGAGGGTGGTGGCTGTGGGCGACTCAGAGGGAGCGCTGGACCTTCTCCCTCCCCACGTGTCCTCTCCTGAGTGTTCCCCCAAAACTATTGGAAGCTGCCGACTTCTTACGGCTTGAAGCCTCGCACCGGCCCATGGTCATCTCTGCAGTGCCCTGCTGGCCACGAGTGCTGCAGGGCCAAGCCGTGAAGTACCAGGAAGGGGCTTCTCTGGGAGCCACTGACAGAAGGGCAGGGATAAGGGGACCAGGTCTGCAAACAGCAGAGAAAGACTGCAGAATCAGCCGGGGTTGCAAATGGGGATGGCAACCTGAGTATGTGTATCATCGCTATTAAAAGGGCTAGAATAACAATGAACTGTGTGGAGGCTTGTTTAACAATGTGTTCCTCACACAATACACAATATCAATTACATGCTTATTAAAGTACACACCCATTTTAGTGGGAAAAAAAAAGTGTAGTTCTGTCAATAGCAGCATTGGTTATTGTTGCTTTTTTGAGGGGGCAGGGTGAGATGTATACATATCAAGGTCACCAAGAAAGCCTTTTGAAAAATACAAACCCCGACCTCACCATTCTCATTTTAAAAAGGATGTCTAAGGAGTTCCGGTGTGTTCTGTACAAGTGCTCCCTGGAGTTTAACAGGCACACTCATCCCCACATCTCCAGCACACACAGGGTCACGTGAGGGCATGTGATGCAGATAATCCAGATTTTAATTGTTCACCAGAAGCTACAAGTGAGACACCATGTTAAGGAGTTTACAAAACATTTTCACGTGAATTATCTCACTTGTTCCTATGAATTAAGCAGGACTGACACCACCTTATTATTTCTCACACTTCCTTACTAATTTTCAAAAAAATGGGTGTTAGGAGAGAAAAAAATTAAGGTGCAGTTATCACAACAGAGAGAATACGTAAAACTGGTTCGTAAAATTATTACTCACTTAAACGCTTCCTTGGTGCTTACTACTGTCAAGAGAAGCTGATGCTAAAGAATTTGCCTGTCAATGCAGAAGACAGAAGAGACGTGGGTTTGATCCCTGGGTTGGGAAGATCCCTTGGAGAAGAAAATGGCAAGCCATTCCAGGATTCTTGCCTGGAGCATCCCATGGACAGAGGAGCCTGGCAGGTGACAGTCCCTGGGGTCGCAGAGCGTCGGACACGACTGAGCACACAGAGCATGCGTGCTACCAGACATGTGCCTCTGAGGAAACGGAGACAAATGCGTTTGTATTTAATTCTGTAACATGAAGATTTGAGCTGCATAAATGAATCATCTTGTTACCTGTCAGGGCTACTCGACTAAAGAGAAGAAAAAGAAGTGCTGCTATGAAACGCCAGGAACTGCTTCCCTGAAGATTTCAAGAACAGGATATTCATCTATATGGGATGATTTACAGATAAAGCCAAGTTGGAAAGCAAGAGAACAGAACCGAAAAACTGCAGTCAATTAAATGTCTGGCAACAATTAAGAATGAATTTTGCTAGATCCGGGGCCAAAACTGGGGAGAAGGTTGGGGGTCAGGGTGGGAAAGAGCTGGAGAAAAGCAAACGAGAGAAATTCCTAAATTATAACACAATCTTGTAACAACCACATGGAGCTTAAGACTGATTAAAACTAGTAATAACAAAAAAGTTAGGAAAATGAATCGAGACATGAAATAGAGCCTATTTATCAATCAGCATAAATGGTTATTGATACAGATTATTTCTTCAAAAGTTCTTTAAACATCTACATTGATCCCGTGCAATTAGGTCCTCATTATTCCTGAGCTACCTCCTGGAGGTTCAGTTCAGTTCAGTTCAGTTCAGTTGCTCAGTCGTGTCCAGCTCTTTGCGACCCCATGAATCACAGCACGCCAGGCCTCCCTGTCCATCACCAACTCCCGGAGTTCACCCAGACTCACGTCCATCGAATCAGTGATGCCATCCAGCCAGCTCATCCTCTGTCGTCCTCTTCTCCTCCTGCCCCCAATCCCTCCCAGCATCAGAGTCTTTTCCAATGAGTCAACTCTTCGCGTGAGGTGGCCAAAGTACTGGAGTTTCAGCTTTAGCATCATTCCTTCCAAAGAAATCCCAGGGCTGATCTCCTTCAGAATGGACTGGTTGGATCTCCTTGCAGGCCAAGGGACTCTCAAGAGTCTTCTCCAACACCACAGTTCAAAACCATCAATTCTTCGGCGCTCAGCCTTCTTCACAGTCCAACTCTCACATCCATACATGACCACTGGAAAAACCATGGCCTTGACTAGATGGACCTTTGTTGGCAAAGTCATGCCTGCTTTTGAATATGCTATCTAGGTTGGTCATAACTTTCCTTCCAAGGAGTAAGCGTCTTTTAATTTCATGGCTGCAGTCACCATCTGCAGTGAGTTTGGAGCCCAGAAAAATAAAGTCTGACACTGTTTCCACTGTTTCCCCATCTATTTCCCATGAAGTGATGGGACCAGATGCCACGATCTTCGTTTTCTGAATGTTGAGCTTTAAGCCAACTTTTTCACTCTCCACTTTCACTTTCAATAAGAGGCTTTTTAGTTCCTCTTCACTTTCTGCCATAAGGGTGGTGTCATCTGCATATCTGAGGTTATTGATATTTCTCCCGGCAATCTTGATTCCAGCTTGTGTTTCTTCCAGTCCAGCATTTCTCATGATGTACTCTGCATATAATTTAAATAAACAGGGTGACCATATACAGCCTTGACGTATTCCTTTTCCTATTTGGAACCAGTCTGTTGTTCTATGTCCAGTTCTAACTGTTGCTTCCTGACCTGCATACAAATTTCTCAAGAGGAAGATCAGGTGGTCTGGAGGTTAAGGCATCCCATACCAGTAAATGTTTTTAAGAACCCCCGCCAATGATTACTAGCGGCAGTGATGTATCTGTTTGCTGTGGCTCCCTCACTAGACTGAAGTTCCCCGGCAGCAGAGGTCAGGACTTCCCCAGCCTTGGGGACTCAGAACACAGTGCCTGGTCCATGGAAGGGACATAGTTGACTCAAACATTTAATGAACATTTGAATAACATGTGGTACACTTAACCCACACACTGTCCTCGTCAACCAGTCATTTCAGTAGTTCGATCTTTTGGGGGACTGAAGTCCTCTGGGGAGTTGATAAAACCCTGGACTCTTTCCTCAGAAAATGTGCACATGGTCTCAGGCAAAACTCCTGAAGTTCAAGTGTAAGAACCACCACTGGAAGTGGGCACCAGAACTGAGACAACTAAATGTTAGGTCTCACAGGTTCACCTGAGAACCGGTCACCTGAACTGCTCAGAAAATGAATCCAGGTCTCTCAGCCTGGATGTGCACAGATTTCTTCTGAGATGTGAACACACGACTTCACCTTTCCTTCAGCAGCCGCCCCAGGGATGCTCTACTCTAAACTCTTGCACAGCTCTCCTCTGCAGTGAGGTGCTCCTGCTCCTGAGGGTACTCAGGATCATACTCACTTCTAATTTCTCGTCAGCAGATGGATTAGAGGGCTTGCTTCCCTGGTGGCTCAGACGATAAAGAATCTGCCTGCAACGTGGGAGATGTGGGTTCGATCCCTGGCTTGGGAATATCTCCTGGAGAAGCAAATGGCAACCCATTCCAGTATTCTTGCCTGGAGAATCCCCACGGACACAGGAGCCTGGTGGGCTACAGGGGGTCGCACAGAGTTGGATATGGCTGAGCGACTAAGCACAGCACAGATGGATTAGAAATCCCACAGAGCTTTCCCACTTCCGTTCCTGCCACGGAGAGCCAGGTGGCACCAGGGGTAAAGAACCTGACTGCCATGCTTGAGACCTAAGAGATTTGGCTTCAATCCTTGGGTCAGGAAGATCCCCCAGAGGAGGAAATGGCAACCCACTCCAGTATTCTTGCCTGGAGAATCCCATGGATTGAGAAGCCTGGCAGGCTGAAGTCCATGGGGTCACAGAGTCAGACCTGACTAAAGTGACTTCGCACACACATCCAGTCTGGCAAGATCATTTTGAATCTTCCTCCATCTTGAATTCAGCCACCATGGTTGAATTTTGCCAGCTACATTGTTTATTCACTCACTTAAATCATGAACAAGACTAAAAAGAACCTGTATTTATAAAATCTTCTCTTTAAAATAAATTCTGAAAGTGATTTAGATTTGAGAACGGGCAAAATACTGGCCAGATGCATTTATACTCAAGACATACTAGTCCAAGAAAAGCACTTTCATGTCCTAAAACTGTATGAACTGTAAAAGCCAGTATTTTCATCTCCACTTTCACAAATTATTCACTATGCCATCATGGAGCTAACATTCAACTTTGAATCTTGCAAAAAGCAGGATTGTAACATGGCTTGTTAAAATATTTATTTGTTTCAAAAGTCCTGGAGGAGTCTTTCTGCAAGCATGAAAACACAAAAGGAAACACGGGGGAGGGGAGCAGGTAGGTAAGGGGGAGCTCAATTCTGTCATGGCTAGGACACCGACCAACCAAGGACACAGAGGAGGTAATTATGTTGGTATCCTTAAACTGCCCTGCTCTCACTTGCCTACAAAGCACAGTACAAGATTTTCAGCATTTCTGTTCTAAACTAACACCAATTTAGACTTCAAATTATGATGCCCCACGTGGAACTCTCTTTTGTCAGAAGCCCCATATATATTTAAAACTATTAGAACACCAAAATAGCATCCTGGGACCTTTGTGTTTCAGATATTAAATTATATTTCTAAATCAATCAGCAATTCATGTCAAAGGTACTAAACAGTCTGCATTCTGACAGTTATCAGTTCAAGACAGACTATGAGTACTCTAAGATTTAATTTGGTACTTCAAAATAAATTAGAACTAAGAATAAAGGTTCTCTCAACTGTGAGCACTGAAGATTTCATAATGCTTTATCTTGCACAATCACGTCCCAGGTCAGTTCTGATTTATTCAAGTGAATAAGTACAATCCACTCGTGGACAGTATTAGAGTTATTATTATTAGCTCTCTTCCAGGCCCAAGCTAAGGGAAATGTTGCACCTTTCTGACTTCATGGTCACAGGCACAGATGCCATTTCATATTGTGTGATAAAGTTGCTGATATTTGGACTTGAAAACCACCTAATTAGCATATAGGTCTTGGCAGTGCTGCCACCATGGCAATTCTTATTACTCTTTTGGGAGCTTCACCGGTACCAGGTTGAAAACCAAGCATTCACCCTAATTGCACAACCATCAGAGGCCAAGTCAACTGGCATTTAGACACCTAACTCTCCCCAGGCTTCAGTAATTCACTGCGTACCACACAGGAAAGCTGCCCTCCAGTTCCCTAAAGCCAGCTCCTGCCTACCTTTCCAACCCTGCTTCCCCTTTCCACCTCGCGAAGCCCAGCCACCCCCACTTCCTTCCTTCTCAGCATGCCAAGCTCCTTCCCGGTTCACCAGCCTGGTCTCCTCCGATGCTGCAGGGCCTCTTCTGGAAGGCTCCACTAAGACTGTGGTCACCGCACCCTGCTGAACAGGAGCGAGCAGCAGTCTAGCCAGATCCCGTGCACTATGGTTCTCCAACTGCAGTCTGCACAACGCTGGGGGGCCCCGGAGACACTCTCAGGGGGCTCATAAGTCAAACTATTTCACAGTAAGCCCTCTACACACAAACTTCCAAAGATGAGAACATGCCCGAGTGCCAGCTCTTGTACCGTACTTCTGTTACTACTGTACTTTTCAAGGTACTCTAAGAGTAAAAATGTTTTATTCTTTGTTTTTTATGTATTATTTGTGTGAAGAGTATTATAAACCTACTACAGAACAGTACTGTATAGCCAATTGTGTTAGTTGGGCACCTAGGCCAACTCTGTTGGACTTAAGAAAAAAACTGGATAGCTCAGCTGGTAAAGAATCCGCTTGCAACGCAGGAGACCCTGGTTCGATTCCTGAGTCGGGAAGATCCCCTAGAGAAGGGTACGGCTATCCCCTCCAGCATTCTGGCCTGGAGAATTCCATGGACAGAAGAGCCTGGCGGGCCACAGTCCATGGGGTTGCAAAGAGTCGGACACGACTGAGAGACTTTCACACACATGCAAGGATGTGCTCTCAGAATGGACCCTGTTCCTATGTAGAGGACTCACTGTATAATCTGCCTTTTCCACTATGCTTTTGTGTGCATTTATGGTGCAAAACCAATGGTGGTAAAACTGCTAGCTTGGTGCCCCTTAGCACAAATCAAGACACTGGTCACAAACTGTAAAGGACAGTCACATACTCCTCACACTATGCACGCACAGTAAAAAGGAGAAAACAAAAAAGGCCACTTTTTCTTAACAGTGTCCTTGAGGAAGCAGTAAAAATAACTAACTTTATGAAATCTTGACCTTTAAATCCACGTCTTTTGAATATTCTGCACACAGAATGGGATGTTTGCATAGAGTGTGGCTGCTACACACTCGAGCATGGCATCACCTGGGGAAAAAGCACTCGTGTGGGAAGTGGTCTGAAACAGGCAGCTTTATCGTGGAATGCCTTTTTCACCTGTAAGAACAACCAACAAGCTATTGCTGTTCCAGATGTGGGTCTCTGGCAGACACCTTCTTGGAAATGAAAGAAAGGAGACTCTCATTTCAAGAAAAACTGATAGCATTTTGCCAGCAATCAAACTTGAACTTTCAAGAGGAATTCTGGAAAATCTGCATCACTCAGGGTGATCTTAACTACTTCCCAATATTTAATTTTTCTGAGAAGATGGGTGGTGATGTTGCAAGATGTCATTTAAAGAAATAGTTGTATACTGAAATGTGTTGAAATGTGGCAAGATCTGCAAAAGAGTGAACCAGTATTTCCAACTGACTGGATCTTAATGACCCAGATAACCATGATGGTCTGATCACTCACCTAGAGCCAGACATCTTGGAGTGTGAAGTCAAATGGACCTTAGGAAGCATCACTATGAACAAAACTAGTGGAGGTGATGGAATTTCAGCTGAGCTGAAATTTTTAGCTGAGCTGAAATCCTAAAAGATGATGCTGTTGAAGTGCTGCTCTCAACATGCCAGCAAATATGGAAAACTCAGCAGTGGCCACAGGACTGGAAACGGTCAGTTTTCGATCCAATCCCAAAGAAAGGCAATGCCAAAGAATGTTCAAACTACTGTACAACTGAGCTCATCTCACAGGCTAGCAAAGTAATGCTCAAAATTCTCCAAGCCAGGCTTCAATAGTATGTGAACTAAGACCTACAAGATGTTCAAGCTGGATTTAGAAAAGGCAGAGGAACCAGAGATCAAACTGCCAACATCCGCTGGATCATGGAAAAGGAAGAGTTCCAGAAAAACATCTACTTCTGCTTTATTGACTATGCCAAAGCCTTTGACTTGTGGATCACAACAAACCGTGGAAAATTCGTAAAGAGAATTCGTTTAAAAGAATGGGTGGTGGGAATACCAGATCACCTTACCTGCCTCCTGAGAAATCTGTATGCAGGTCAAGAAGCAACAGTTAGAATCAGACGTGGAACAACAGACTGGTTCCAAATCGGGAAAGGAGTTCGTCAAGGCTGTATATTGTCACCCTGCTTATTTAACTTATATACAGAGTACATCATGAGAAACACTGGGCTGGATGAAGCACAAGCTGGAATCAAGATTGTCGGGAGAAATATCAATAACCTCAGATATGCAGATGACACCACCCTTATGGCAAAAATAGAAGAACTAAAGAGTCTCTTGATGAAAGTAGAAGAGGAGAGTGAAAAAGCTGGCTTAAAACTCAACATTTAAGAAATGAAGATCCTGGCATCTGGTCCCATCACTTTATGGCAAATAGATGGGGAAACAATGGAAACAGAGAGAGACTTTATTTTTCTGGGCTCCAAAATCACTGCAGATGCTGACTGCAGCCATGAAATTAAAAGACGCTTGCTCCTGGGAAGAAAAGCTATGACCAACCTAGACAGCACATTAAAAAGCAGAGACACTACTTTGCCTACAAAGGTCTGTCTAGTCAAAGCTATGGTTTTTCCAGTGGTCATATATGGGTGTGAGAGTTAGACCATAAAGAAGGCTGAACGCCAAAGCACTGATGCCTTTGAACTGTGGTGCTGGAGAAGACTCTTGAGAGCCCTTTGGACTGCAAGGACATCCCACCAGTCAATCCTAAAGGAAATCGATCCTGAAGATTCATTGCAAGGATTGATGTCGAAGCTGAAGCTCCAATACTTTGGTCACCTGATTTGAAGAGCTGACTCACTGGAAAAGACCCTGATGCTGGGAAAGATTGAGGGCAGGAGGAGAAAGGGATGACAGAGGATGAGATGGTTGGATGGCATCACTGACTTAATGGAAATGAGTTTGAGCAAGCTCTGGGAGATGGTGAAGAACAGAGAAGCCTGGTGTGCTGCAGTCCATGGGGTCACAAAGAGTCAGACATGACTCAGCGACTGAATAACAACAATGTACCACGTTCCCAAATCAGGTGTGGGTAGAAGATCCATGCGAAATGCAGACAAGTCAATGGAGTTCAAAGGTACAGAGTGAAAAAACAAAAAAAAACCTTCATGATTTCAGATAGTACAACCAACTTCTAAGACAGTTCCACTTACGGAGTCTTCGTGAGTATCGGGGGGGGGGGGGGGGGGGGGGGGGGGGG
>NW_011494951.1:2916534-2924182 GCF_000754665.1 Bison bison bison | reverse complement strand
CGCGCACATGCACACTCAATTGTGTCCAACTCTTCATGACCCCATGGCCTATAGCCCTCCAGGCTCCTCAGTCTGTGGAACTCTCCAGGCAGGTTGTCATTTCCTACTCCAGGGGATCTACTCGACTCAGGGATTGAACCCGTATCTCCTGCAGTGGCAGGGGGGGGCTTTACCACTGTGTCACCTGGGAAGCCTGAGTATCAGAGAACAGCCACAATCACCCAAAAAAGTATTGTATTAGTAATTTAATGTGACAGTATTAAAATACTCCTCCATTTCCCAAGTACCTATCTGGCAGGTTGGATTTCCCTTATATACTTTATATAAAATTATATATTGCAAGGAACTCAGGAAGGAACTCAGAAGCAGATAAGAGAATTCAAGTGTTTTTTTAAACCAGGCGTTGAAGACACTTGCAAATTTGTAAAACAAAATCCCACTTGCCTTTTTTTTTTGCAGAAATTGATAAGCCAGTCCTAAAATTCCTATGGAAATACGAGGGACTCAAAAGTTAATCTTGAAAAAGGATTAAGTTAGAGGGTTCACACTTCCCTATTTTGAAACTTACCATAAAAAAACAGTAATCAAAATAGTGTGATACTGGCACAAGGACCAACACACAGATCAAAGGAATAGTCCAGAAAAAAATCATATATTTATGATCACTGGGGTTTTTCTTTTTTGTAATTTATGATTTAACGTGAAATGAGTTTCTATTACCACCTTGTAACTTTTTTCAGAGGGAAGAGAGATGAAGGGGAGGGGCTTTCTTCTGCATTGCAAACAGTACTTCCATTTTGAGATGGATCACTTTTGGTTTTTGACAAGGACGTCTAGACAATCCAATGAAGAAAGAACAGTCTTTTAACAAAGGTGGTGGCACAACTTGGTATCTACATACAAAAGAATCAAGTTTTACTCCTATTTCCCACCATAAAATTTAGCTCTGAATAGATAATAGACCCAAATGTAAGAGATAAAGATTTAAAACGTTTAAAAGAGAACATAGTAGTAAATCTATATTTTTGAACGAGGCAATGGTTTCTAAAATATGACACCAAAAGTACAAGTGACAAAATAAAAATATAAATAAAATGGACTTTGTCAAAATTGAGAACTTTTTGCTTCAAAGGAAGGCCACCTTCAAGAAAGTGAAAAGAACCCACAGAATGGAAGAAATTATTTGCACATTGTATATGACCCTTCATAAACTCATAAGGATGGCTAGTACAAGAAGGACGGATGAGCTAATTAGTGTTCAGTCACCGGAAGTGTCCGACTCTTTGCAACCCTATGGACTGCAGCACACCAGGCTTTCCCGTCCTCCACTATCTCCCAGAGTTTGCTCAATTCGTGTTCATGGGGCATAGTCAACGAAGCAGATGTTTTTCTGGAATCCTCTTGTTTTTCTCTATGATCCAATGGATGGTGGCAATGGTTCCTCTACCTTTTCCAAATCCAGCTTCAACATCTGTAAGTTCTCAGTTCCGTAATGCTGAAGCCTAGCTTGAAGGTAAGCATTACTTTGCTACTATGTGAAATGAGTGCAACTGTAGGGTAGTTTGAATATTCTTCGGATTGCCCTTCTTTGGGATTGAAATGAAATTTGACCTTTTCCAATCCTATGGCCACTGCTGAGTTTTCCAAATTTGCTGGCACTTTTAACAGCACCATCTTTTAGGACTTGAAATCACTCAGCTGGAATTTCATCACCTCCACTAGCTTTGTTCGTAGTGATGCTTCCTAAGGCCCACTTGACTTCACGTTCCAGGATGTCTGGCTCTGGGAGAGTGACCACACCATCATAGTTATCCAGGTCATCAAGGCCTTTTTTGTACAGTTCTTCTGTGTATTCTTGCCACCTCTTCTTAATCTTTTCTGTCTCTGTTAGGTCCTTGATGTTTCTGTTCTTTATTTTTGCATCAAATGTTCCCTTGCTATCTCCAATTTTCTTGGAGAGATCTTATCTTTCCCATCTATTGTTTTCCTCTATTTCTTTGCATTAAGAAGGCTTTCTTATCTCACCTTGCAATTCTCTGGAACTCTGCATTTAGTTAATTACTAGAAAAATGCACATCAAATTTACAATGAGGTATCCCCCACACCCATCAGAATGGACATCAAATCTACAAATAACAAATGCTGGAGAAGGTGTGGAGAAAAGGAAAGCTTCCTACACTGTTGGTAGGAATGTAAGCTGGTGCAAGCACTATGGAAAACAGTCCGGAGGTTCCTTAAAAAACTAGAACTAGGGCTGCCATATGATCCTGCAATCGCACTCCTGGGCATATACCCCCAAGAGACAAAAACTCTAACTCAAAAAGATACACGCACCCCAGCGTTCATGGCAGCACTATTTACAACAGCAAAAACATGGAAGCGCTCTAAACGCCCACGGGGAGAGGACCACAGAAGGTGTGGTACATACAGACCGGGACTGTTACTCAGCCACAAAAAGAAAGGAACGATAGCATTTGCAGCAACACGGACGGACCTACAGGTTACCGCACTAAGTGAAGTTAAGCCACACAAAGAAACACAAGTACTCTAGGATATCACTCATATGTGGAATCTTAAATATGACACAAACGAAGTCATTTACGAAACAGAAACAGACTCACAGACAAACTTACCATTAAAAAGGGGTAACGGTATGTGGGGAAGGGATAAATCACGAGTTTGGGATTAGCAGATACAATTATATATTGAATATAAAATACACAAGTTCCTACTGTATAGCACCCTGGAGAAGGAAATGGCAACCCCTCCAGTATTCTTGCCTTGAGAGTCCCATGGACAGAGGAGCAGGGTGGCCTACGGTCCACGGGGTCAGAGTCAGACACAAGTGAGCACACACACACACTACGTAGCACAAGGACCTATGTTCAACGGCCTGTGACAAAACCCAGTGGAAAAGAGGATGAATACACAGGTGCGTGTAACTCAGTGTTTGCTGCACACCAGAAACACAACACTGTCAGTCCGCTACGAAAAGTGAAAGAAGTGAAGTCCATCAGTTGTGTCTGACCCTGTGTGACCCCACAGACTATAGCCCTTCAGGCTCCTCTGTCCATGCGAGTCTCCAGGCAAGAATACTGGAGTGGGTTGGCATTCCCTTCTCCAGGGGATCTTCCAAACACAGAGATTAAATCCAGGTCTCCTGCACTGCAAGCCACCAGGGAAGCCCTGTGAGTCGACTATACTTCAATAAAAAAAATTTTTTTAAATTAAGATAATAGAAATAACATAATTAAATAAAAAGATAGATGATTAGAAGTGTTGGTGAGGATGTGGAGAGACTGAAACCGATTTCAATTGTTAGCTGGAATGTAAACTGGTTGAAAAAGTTTGATGGTTCTTCAAAACGTTAAACGTACAATTACCATATGACCCAGCAATTACAATTATACTCCTAGAAGTATACCCAAAAGAAGAGAAACATGTCTACACAAAAATTTCACATACAAAAAATATGTAACGGGAATGCTCCTAACAGCATTATCTATATTAGCCCAAATGTAGAAACAGACCACATGCCTATACGTTAACAAACGTATAAATAGAATGTGGTATATTCAAATAATGGATTATTATTTGGCAACCAAAAGGAATGAATTACTGCTACCTGCTTCAACACGGAGGAACCTGGGAAATATTTATGTTAAATGAAAAATGCTAGGCATGCAAGGCCAGGTATAGGTGATTCCATTTATATGAAATGTCCAGAAAAGGTAAATCTGTAGAAACAGAAAGATTAGTGATGCCAGGGGAGGAGAGGAGAGGAGAGGAGAGGATGGGAGGGGACTGCTGCTGAGTACAGCGTTTCTTCTGGGGGGATGAAGGGAGACACAGATTGCTGTAACTCGCAGGGACATCCCATTAACATTTGATATAACAAAAAAAGCAGGTTCACAGATATACAGGACTAACGTTTAGAAGTAGGGAGAGGCAATACGGCAGCAGGAGATTAAGAGGTACAAACTATTATGAGCAAAACAAGCTCAATACA
This sequence comes from Bison bison bison, assembly GCF_000754665.1. Taxonomy (NCBI): domain Eukaryota; kingdom Metazoa; phylum Chordata; class Mammalia; order Artiodactyla; family Bovidae; genus Bison; species Bison bison. Next base: position 2,920,173 of record NW_011494951.1, on the reverse strand, counting down.
TTGTACCACAGGAGGAACATACAGGCAAGATTTTATAGCAACTGTAAACAGAGAACAGCCTTTAAAAATGTGAACCACTCTACTGTACACCTGTAACTTATATAAATGATACATCAACTATACTTAAAAAATTCTAGGGACTTCCTGGGTAGTACAGAGGATAAGAATCAACCTGGCCAACGCAGGGGACACAGGCTCAACACCTAGCCGGGGAAGACTCACATGCCATGGAGCAACTAAGTCCGCAAGTCCCAACTACTGAAGCCCAAGCACCTAGTCTGTGGTCCACAACAAGGGAAGCGCCTGCTCACTGCACCTAGAGAAAACACACGCAAAGCGCCAAAGACCCTGCACAGCCAAAGACAGAAAAAGTCTATGAAGACTGTATTAAGCGCTGGCAAGTCAAATTACAAATGCAAACTCTGAGTATTTCTTGTACAGAACAATGAATGGCACTGAAAGAAAAGTTAATTTCAAGCTTCAGCACAAGGTGGTCACCACAGGACTATCCCCACCCACAGGTACACAACTTTGCAATGTTATGAAGCACATGAACATACAATTTCACATACTAATACATTTTATACATGGCAAACAATCTCTAACTTTACAAGTCCTCAAAGCCATGTGTTAGAAAAGGATACGGTAATTTAAAAATTTACAGTAAATCAGCATACAATTGGATGGTATTCTACTGGGAACAAATTTACTGATATCTTTCCCTGTGAAGTAGCCAAATCAAAGGACGCACGTTCTTTACTACCTAAAACATTTTGACAAGGAGGGTAATGATTTGAGATACTTTTACTGAAACGCCTTTTACCACACCATAGAATTTTTTCATGTTCTCTCTTAAGATCTTTCATATTCCTTTGATCCCATCCTGTTTGCTAACCTCCGAGAGTAATATATGACAATCTTTTGATTGTTGTGGTCTAATGGCAAACTCAATCATCAAACCTCTCTGTGTAACATTCCAGTGAAAAATATGCCAGATTTTATTTGAAGGTAGTTGTTAACCTGACACTATAACTTTAGCCAGATTAAGTTTAGTTACCTCCTATCACAGGACTACTCATTCAGTTACCTCCTATCACGGGACTACTCATTTGTATTAGAACAATGGACGTCAGGGAGCTGGCACATTTGGCTACCACCAAAACAATTCATACAAAGCACTCCCTGCAAGCCAGCCTGCGCTGCAGGTGACGTGTCCTTAAAAGCTTAACACTGTAAATAACAGGAAAGGTGCTTCAGGAAAAAAAAAAAAAGTTGTATAAATTATCTGAGAATTCTGTTTTTCTCACTGGTAAGTTTTTTCAGTGTTTTAAAAAAACACAAAATTTGAACTCCAAATCGTAAAACAGTCATTGCACTTAGTAGCTTCATCTGAAGGCAAACCGTCATGTCCGACTCTTTGTGGCCTCATGTACTGTAGCCCACCAGCCCACTTCTCTGTCCATGGGATTCCCCAGGGAAGAATCCTGGCGTGGGTTGCCATTTCCTTCTCCAGGGGATCTTCTCGACCCAGGGATTGAACCCGGGTCTCCCGCATTGCAGGCAGACACTTTAACCTCTGAGCCACCAGGGAAGCCCACACTTTTCAAATAAACTCACAATGACAAGTATTTTACGAGTTAAACTGGCATGCGATATTTAGTCAAGAGAATATTCTAAGAAAGATGCGGTTTTGGGCTTAGACTTATCCCACCACTCTTTTACCCCCAGTCAATATGACACTACAGTTTAGCATCACAGTAACACAACCTAGGAACACAGGCACTCAGATTTCTCTACTCTAGCATCACTGGCAAGCAGACATGTCAGTGAACTCGGAAGTCTGCGTGATTCTCTGAAAAGTGGCTAGGATGTGGAATCAGGGAACTATCTCCGTTTCTGATGCTGGCAAAACAAAAGAGCCCACAAAGTACAAAAAGTCCTGGTTCCTAACAAAGGTAAACAATGGTAAAATCAAATGCAAAGACTGGTAGTCATTGAACCTGTGCAAAACACATTTTAATCATCACCACGTATGAAAATAAATGTGAACACAATGGAGCTGGGTTTAGCAATAGGAAGGCATAGAAAACAGGCACTGGACCTGCTCTGGGGGCCCCTAGAGGCTAATCCAGCACAGTATTTCATGAACAGTGGTTTAGAATAAACGTGAAGTGAAGGCAAATGGGTGATGTGTCACCTCTGGGTCTTCAAGAGGATGGCATCAGAAGGCAGGTAAGACACAATTGGTTTCAACTGGACCTAGAGAACTTCTTTAACAAACAGTGATAAAATGCTAGACTAGATTACTGGCGACTGGAATCACCATCTCAAGAATTTCAAGGGGTAAATAAGCCAGGATGTTCGGGACATTCCCTTCAGTTGAAAGCAGGCAGCCCAGGTAATTCATGTCACCTGTAACTTCAGACACTGGTACCTTTAACTAGTGGGCACTCTGAGGAGATAGAACTCATTCAAGAGACAGGATATGTCCGAGTCCCACTCTTCACAATGCAGAGAAGGAAAAGAGAACAGAGAAGCAAAGGCTCTGAGATACAGACTGTCGATAAAGGTGGGATGCGGTAGTTCCATATGGACATTCGGGGCTGTTAGAGACTTGAAAAGCCTCCATCTGACGCAGGTGACTTGACGGCTGCAGTTGTTAAGACTGTCACCTCTCCTTGCCCCCCACGATTACCGCATCTCACAGGAGTTACCCCCAGGGCTCCTGGCGCCCCTTATCTGTACACAAGAGTCTCTCAGCCTCTCATTTGATATCCCCCCCAGCACTTTGACAGAGAGGTGATAAAAGGGTGAGTAAGCACGCTGCAGCTGATCTTGGTCAAAGAGCACAGACCCTGGCACCGACCGTGGAAAATGGGGGTGAAGAAGCAGAAGGGAAAGCGAAGTCGGGGAGTTCGGCCAATGAGCAGGCAGTTACCAGCTTTCCCAGGGCAGTTTGTGTCACCTCCTTTTGCAGTCACCACAGACTCCGAACCCCTGCCCTCGCCTCCCCTACCCCACTGTGGTCAAGTGCGCCCTTTTCCTTGGACAGCTACTTCTTAAAAACAACACAGAAAGATAAAAGTAATTTTTCCAGACTTCCGGTTGTCAAAGACAATAAAAACCTCACCCTGAAGCACGGTTAAGTTCAACGGTTCTGTTTTCTCCCTCGTTTTCTGGCATCCCGTCCACCACCTCCCACCCCAGACCACCTCTGATCGGGGTGGAACAAACGACTGCCACACTCAGTTTCAAATATATGTCAACCTTTGGCGGGGGGGTGGGAGGGGTACTTTTGAATTACTTCGACATTCTGGTATCTGACCTTTTTTCCTCCCCAAAGGAAAAAACAGGACACCAAGAGGGCAGAAATTTCCCTTTCTCTGCCCTCCTACTTCGGTCGCTGGCAGCATCTCGGGGGGCTTCCGAAGCGGGAGGCTGAGGGGGGCGGGGGGCTCTTTCGAGTTTCTTCCTAGGAAACTGGCCCTCAGCAGCCAAACGTCCTCTGAGCTCCCGGGTTTGCTTTAAAATGTTGAAACTAAACAAGGCAGAAAAATTACGGCTAAAGAGCCACGTCCTTTGTTGAAGCCCCACGGGTTTTAATTTTGCGGTGGAAAAGGCCACCAGCAACAATCACGG
>NW_011494951.1:2914818-2915523 GCF_000754665.1 Bison bison bison | reverse complement strand
GTCAGATCACGGGGAGGGGGCGGGGAGACGCGTGGGAGGTGCGGTGATTGGTGGGCCTCTGAGCGGTCCTGGAACTCGCGCCCGCTGAGCCCTTAAAAGGCACAAGGCGCGTGGCGGGTACCTTGGTGGGCTGTTGGTTGGCCGGTGTCTTCCTCGTGTGTGTTTTTTTGTTTTTGTTTTAAAATTGCTGCATTGGCTTTCGTGAGTCTAGGTTGGAGGATGTAGGTGATGACGAAGCATCAGCCGTGGGTGAAGGACCATGGGAAGAATGGAGTATGCGTTCATTGAAAATATGAACGCGTTTCATGAAAAAAGCCTTCTCCTCACTTATCATGCATCTCCTCAGTTCCGGTCTTAACCCTGGCGTTTGCGGATCCCACGCACCTCATGGGAAAGGAACAGCGCCGGGTCGACGCAGGTTTAACTGTCAACGCCTGCATGGCTAATTGAGTAAGGCAGACTTAAAACACTCGCCGTTGTTGGCTGAGAACTCTCCAGAACCGTCCTTCCAGGGGGATTTAAGACCGGTGAGCCGACGCTCTGGCGTGGGCTGACTTCTCCGCTGAAGGGACGCTGCTCTATTTCCCTCCAGAGGTGCCCTGACAACCCCGTTTTCAGTGGTGCTGGTGAAGGGTGTCTGGGGGTAGCACCAGTCTTGGAGTGCAGGGAGGGACGCCAGCTCGGGAGGCCTGGATCATGCGACAA
>NW_011494951.1:2912817-2914718 GCF_000754665.1 Bison bison bison | reverse complement strand
CCGGGCCCAGGAAAACAGGATGCGATCAAAGCTTTCTATCATGCTAGGTATTCTTGTCCATGGAGGTTGCTGAAGAAGCAGATACCTGCTACTCGTACTAAAGTCCTTCTGTCGTGCTCGGGCTGTCTGGCAGTGTTGACCTGCCTGGTTAAGTGGGACCACCACTCTGGTCATGGCCTCGCCCAGTGAGCATCGAGGAGAAGCCCCCAGGAAACCGAGCGGCAAGGGCAGGATTCTTGGGTTAGGAAGATTTAGAGGTGACAGTCCCTAGGACTGTCGCGGTGCTGGGTTTAGAACACTGACGTTGGGGCACAATCCTCCCACTGCTCCCTGCTCACTGGAGAGTGCGCGTTGCACATTCAGGTCCTGAAGGGGGGCGTCTTACAGCTGAAACCCCAGGCCACCAGTTGGACATGAGAAAATCTTTCAAGTTGTCTTTTTTGTTAATTGATTTTTGCATTCCACCCTGTAATTAGTTGAAATAATTAAACAATTCGGGTCTTAAAATGGACTCGCCAGGAAAATGTATAATTTTTGTCCTGTGAATTGGATGCTTCTCCTTCAGTATTTTTTCCAGGTGGCATAGTGGTAAAGAATCTGCCTGTCGAGGCAAGAGACACCGGGTTCGGTCCCTGGAGTAGGAGATGTCAACCCATTCCAATATTTTTGCCTGGGAAATTCCATGGACAGAAGAGCCTGGCAGGCTACAGTCCATGGAGTCACAGTTCGCGATGTGATTGAGCCAGTACCCACTATAGTATTTTGAACTAATGGTACCAGACTCCCCAGTAGGTTGTGAAATCAGCTTAGTGGTTTTTTTTTAAATAGAAGAACAGAATAGAAAATAATTCGTTGCATAGTAAGGGTGAGTATTGTTTCATGACACTTTTGTTGTGTGTGTATATGTATTTATGTATATATGTATTGTGGACTGCATTCCATTGTAATATGTATTTCTTTCTGTGTGTTGCCCCAAAAAGGCCTCCCTAGCCTGAGAAGTCCAGACTTAGGAGTCCAGACTTTTAGGAGTCCAGACCGAGAAGTGCAGTTGTAAATGACAAATTCATTCGTGAAATATTCCAGTTCTGTTAAAGCCCATTTAGGCCAGACCCCGGAGTTCTGAAGATTCCTTTATTCCAGAATGGGGAGAATTTCCTTGGTTTAAGAAATGACTCAGATGACCTGAAATATTTGGGATTGGTGTATGAATTCACATAGAAATACCTGACTGCTGCCAGACCATATAGGATAAGAGACCAGATGGGAAATGCAGGCAGGGCCTTATTGGGGCTCATGCAGCAGCAGGAAGGAGAGAGAGAAAGCAACAAGTGCCCTTGCTTGGGGGGGAGGGGTGGCTTGGTGGTCTGCCCATCCCCTTGGTGATGATGGGTGCAGGGATCATCCTTTTTTCCTCCTGACACTCAGAAGCAACCATTGGGTTTTGGCCTTCTTGTCTCTTACTGTTGATAATTCTCCCCTACAGTGCACGTGTGCAGCTATCTTTCAGTTCAGTTCAGCCGCTCAGTCGTGTCTGACTCTTTGAGACCCCACGGACTGCAGCACACCAGGCTTCCCTGTGCATCACCAACTCCCAGAATTTACTCAAACTCAGGTCCATTGAGTTGGTGACACCATCCAACCATCTCATTCTCTGTCGTCCCCTTCTCCCACCTTCAATCTTTCCCAGCATCAGGGTCTTTTCAAATGAGTTGTTTCTTTGAATCAGGTGGCCAAAGTATTGGAGCTTCAGATTCAGCATCAGTCCTTCCAGTGAATATTCAGGACTGATTTCCTTTAGGATGGACTGGTTGGATCTCCTTGAAGTCCAAGGGACTCTCAAGAGTCTTCTCCAACACCACAGTTCAAAAGCATCAATTCTTTGGTGCTCAGCTTTCTTGATA
>NW_011494951.1:2910411-2912717 GCF_000754665.1 Bison bison bison | reverse complement strand
CAACTATCTTTAGTCCCTTGTAGTTTGTCTGTGACACCCCACTCCAGTACTCTTGCCTGGAAAATCCCATGGATGGAGGAGCCTGGTGGGCTGCAGTCCATGGGGTCGCTAGGAATCGGACATGACTGAGCAACTTCACTTTCACTTAAATGCATTGAAGAAGGAAATGGCAACCCACTCTAGTGTTTTTGCCTGGAGAATCCCAGGGACGGGGGAGCCTAGTGGGCTGCTGTCTATGGGGTCGCACAGAGTCGGACACGACTGAAGCGACTTAGCAGCAGCAGCAGTTTCTCTGTGTTCTGTTGCCCAAGGAGTGGGAGAGGAGATGAGGAGACATCTGTCCAGGTGCGAGCACTGCAGGAGAGGGTCCAAGGTCCCAGCCTATCTCAGAATGTGTCCCCCACAAAGATATGTCAAAGCCCTAACTCTCTCAAAATGTAATCTTATTTGGAAATAGAGCTGTTGATGATATAATTAGTTAAGATGAGGTCAAACTGCAGTGGGCTTCCGTGATGGCTCAGTGGTAAAGTATCCACCTGCAGTGCAGGAGCCACAGGAGACACGGGTTTGATCCCTGGGTGGGGAAGATCCCCTGGAGCAGGCAATGGCAACCCACTCCACTATTCTTACCTAGAGAATCCCATGGACAGAGGAACCCTGGTGGGCTACAGTCCATTGGGTGGCAAAGAGTCAGACACCAAGGAGGGTGGGCCCTAATCCAACATGACTGGTTTCCTCACAAGAGAAGACGAGAAACACAGACACAGACACGCCCACCCACTGATGTACGATGGAGGCGGGGGCTGGAGCAATGCCCCTCCCTGGAGACTTCAGAGGGACGGAGCCCTGCTTCCCTCTGAAGTTGGGGGGCGTTTATACTTCGGACATCAGAACTGTGAGAAAAGAAGCCTCAGTTTACAGTACTTTGTTAACAGCAGCCCTGAAAAAAGAACCCATCACCAGTCTTCAAGTTGTCAGTAGATTTTCATTTAAAGTTTGACTCCAGTTTCTGCCAGGCTGTGGATGAAACCGACCTTCTTCCCAACACCCCAAGCCAGTGTGCGCCTCCTGGGAGTGTTTCCCTAGGGGGGTGCTAGCTGCCCTGCAGAGCAGGTCCTGAGGGTCCCTGTGTGGTCATCGGGCACGATGACTGAAGGGGAACACCATGCTCCTAAGAGCTGGCACAGCAGTACCCGGGGAAGCTCCAGGAGAACAGGAGGCCAGGTCCTTGCAATAAAACTCGATGGCTTGGCCAGCAAGGCTTTGATTATGACTGTGTATGCTCTTCACGTGTGCCTTAGATGTGGAATTTAGTCACAGTGCTTATAAGCCACCGAAAGTTATAATTATGGTTTGAGGGACCATTCGCCATTGGTTCCTCCTCCTGTGTGAAGTGTTCTCAGTGTTGGGCTTTATCCAGTGTGTTGGGACCTGGAGCGTTTCTAACATTATTATGCAGGGAAGAAAAAAGAACTTCTTGTAGGTTTTTTTTTTTAATGTTTTTATTTATAAATAAAATAATTGAGCATGGAAGAACTGATGCTTTCAAATTGTGCTGGAGAAGACTCTTGAGAGACCCTTGGACTGCAAGGAGATCCAACCAGTCAATCCTAAAAGAACTCAACCCTGAATATTCATTGGAAGGACTGATGCTGAAGCTCCGATACTTTGGCCACCTGATACAAACAGCCGACTCATTAGAAAAGATCCTGATGCTGGGCAAGATTGAGGGCAGGAGAAGAAGGGGGGACAGAGATGAGACGGTTAGATAGCATCATTGACTTAATTGACATGAGTCTGAGCAAATTCCAGGAGATAGTGAAGGACAGGGGAGCCTGGTGTACTGCAGTCCATGGGGACATGACTTAGTGACTGAACAAAAAACAAAAAAACCTATGTAGTATATGGATTGACCATGACATACATACACAGCGTGTTGTGACTGGGATGATAGATGTCCTAGTGGGGTTTCCACAATAGGGAGGGGCCATCAGTGTGGCCCTCACTGTTCAGTGTATAGAATTTGTAATGCATTCCTTTTCACATGTCTAGTTCTGAGGAATTACAGAACATATTACCTCAGTTCTGCTAAACTGAATCTCACAGAATGGTCATGGGTCTTAAAAGTTTTCCAGTTCTCTTACGCTGTTGGTGGGAATGCAAACTAGTACAGCCACTATGGAGAAAATGTGGAGATTCCTTAAAAAACTGGAAATAGAACTGCCATATGACCCAGCAATCCCACTGCTGGGCATACACACCAAGGAAACCAGAATTGAAAGAGACACGTGTACCCCAATGTTCAT
>NW_011494951.1:2899013-2910101 GCF_000754665.1 Bison bison bison | reverse complement strand
CAGTCATGTCCGACTCCTAGGGACCCCATGGACTGCAGCCTACTAGGCTCCTCCGTCCATGGGATTTTCCAGGCAAGAGTACTGGAGTGGGTTGCCATTGCGTTCTCTGCCAATACAGTATACTAACACATATATGGAATTTAGAAAGATGGTAACGATAACCCTATATGCGAGACAGCAAAAGAGACACAGATGTATAGAACAGTTTTTTGGACTCTGTGGGAGAAAGTGAGGGTGGGATGATCTGAGAGAATAGCACTGAAACATGTATATTATCATATATGAAACAGATCGCCAGTCCAAGTTCAATGCATGAGACAGGGTGCTCAGGGCTGGTGCACTGGGATGACCCAGAGGGATGGGATGGGATGGGGAGGGAGGTGGGAGGGGGGTTCAAGATGGGGAACACATGTACACCTATGGCTGATTCATGTCAATTTATGGCAAAAACCACTACAATATTGTAATTATCCTCCAACTAAAATAAATACATAAAAAAGTAAAAGTTTTCCATTCAAAAAGCCCATGAATTATTGATGAGAATAAAAATGCAACGTAAGTATACACTAAGAAAAATAACAGGCTGCACTTCTTCCTTGTGTGGGCTCTTTGCCAACTATGTTAAAGGTAAGCATGGTAACCGAATCATATCTTACCAAAAAATGACCAAACGTTTTTCCAAAAAGGTAAAAGTTGACAAGGGGCTTCCCTGGTGACTCAGTGGTAAAGAATCCGCTTGCCAATGCAGGAGACCTGGGTTCCATCTCTGGGTTGGGAACTTCCCTTAGAGAAGGAAATGGAAACCCACTTCAGTATTCCTGCCTGGGAAATCCCATGGACAGAGTAGCCTGGTGGGCTATAGTCCATGAGGTCGCAAAGGGTTAGACACAACTTAGCGACTAAATACACACAAAAATTGACAAAAGCATTAAAAATATGAGTTCATATCCACTATCATTAATGATGACAGCATAATTACACCTTGATATTAGCTAATAAAGTAGTAAATATACCTTAACAAATAGTGAGATGTTAAAAAACAGCATCCAAAACACTAAGGCAGATTTTACAGATATTTCTGTAACTTTTTTTTCCTCTTTGGAAAATTTCAAGCATGTATAAAAGTAGAGAGATTAGTGCGATGAACCCCAGACCACCCACCCCCTGCTTCATTCCGTGTTTACCGACACCCCCATTTCCTGCCCACTATTTTCCACCCACATGTGGATTATTTTGAAGTAAGTCCTGCATGTCATACCATTTCAAATTCATTTATTTCAGTATTTTCTCTGAAAGATGGCTCTGTGTGTGTGTGTGTGTGTGTGTGTGTGTGTGAGATCTTAGTTCCTCCACCGGGGACTGAATCCAGGCCCACAGTGAAAGTGCAGAGTTCAAACCACTGGACCACCAAGGAAGTCCCTAAAAGATGACTCTCTAAAAAAAAAAAAATGCCGTTTTCGCTCTGAAAAACAAAGAAGCCCATTAAGGAATCCTGAAACGGCAACCCACTCCAGTATTCTTGCTCGGAAAATCTCATTGATGGTGGAACCTGGTAGGCTATAGTCCATGGGGTCGCAAAGAGTCAGACATGACTGAGCGACTTCACTTCACTTTAGTACCACCAAACAGCCAGACTATTCCAATATCTCTTAGTGCATCATCATTTTCTTTTATAGTTTGTTTAAATCAGAATCTAAATAAAGTTCATATGATGCAATTGGTTACTATATCTTGTCTTTAAAAAAAAATAAACTATCTTTTAGATGTACTGAGTAATTGGGAAGATAATGTGAGGATCCCCCCATACCCTGGGCTCAGTCTCCTCCCTCTCCCCCATTATCAATAGTCCACATAAGTGTGGTACTGTTCGTTACAATGATCAATACAGGTTAGTTAATTCTTACTGACTAAATTTCATTATTCAGATTTCCCAGTTGTCCCCTAATGCAGTTTTTCCGGGACAGCCCATCATGCCTCCTTAGGCTCCCCTTGGATGTGACCATTTCTCAGACTTTTCTTGTTTTTGATGACCTTGAAAGTATGAGGCATGCTTTCAGGCATGATTTTGTAGCTTGCTCCTCAGTTGGGATTTGTCTGATGTTTGTCTCAGACGTGAACAGGGTGTGCGGGTTTTGGGAGGAAGACCATAGAGGTGAAGTGCCATCTTCATCTCATCGAGGGCGATCACCCCCACATGCCCTGCCACTGGATGCTGTCCTGGATCGGCTGTCTGAGGTGGCAACTGTTGGCTCCCACACAGGCGAGGTCCTCCTTCTCCCTTTCCATGCTGTATTCTGGAAAGGGGTCACTGTGTGCAGCCCTCAGGGACTGGCGAGTCAAGTTAAGCTTTTCCCTAGTGGCCTCCTGCCTGAAGAATTTCTTTTAACATTTCTTGTAGTCTCCTGGCAACAAATCCAACATTTATTTATCTGAAAATTGTCTTTCTTTCTTTTAACTTTTTTAAAATGGATTTTTTTCCTATTTTTAATTAATATTTTGGCTGCCGGGGTCTTCACTGCTTTTCAAGAGCTTTCTCTGCGGCACGTGGGGGCTACTTTTCTCATTGCCATGGTTCTCTCGTTGCAGAGCACTGGCTCTATGCATGCTGCTGCTGCTGCTGCTAAGTCGCTTCAGTGTCCGACTCTGTGCGACCCCATGATGGCAGCCCACCAGGCTCCCCCGTCCCTGGGATTCTCCAGGCAAGAGCTCTAGGCATGCAGGCGTTGGTAACTGCAGCACCCAGGCTCCCCCGTCCCTGGGATTCTCCAGGCAAGAGCTCTAGGCGTGCAGGTGTCGGTAACTGCAGCCCCCAGGCTCAGAAGTTGGCACTCGCAGGTTTAGATGCTCCACAGCACGTGGTCTCTCTACAGACCAGGGACCAAACCCATGTCCCCTGGACTGGAAGGTAGGTTCTTACCCACTGCCCCACCAGGGAAGTCTCTCTTTAACTTTTTATTTTGAAATAACTATTGATTAACAGCTTACTTAACTTACATGCAGAGTACATCATGCAAAATGCTGGGCCGGATGAAGCACAAGCTGGAATCAAGATTGCCAGGAGAAATATCAATAACCTCAGATATGCAGGTAACACCAGCCTTATGGCAGAAATCGAAGAAGAACTAAAGAGCTTCTTGATGAAAGTGAAAGAGGAGAGTGAAAAAGTTGGCTTAAAACTCAATATTCAGAAAACGAAGATCATGGCATCCGGTCCCATCACTTCATGGCAAATACATGGGGAAACAATGGAAACAGTGAGATGGTTTATTTTTGGGGTCTCTAAATTCACTGCAGATGGTGACTGCAGCCATGAAATAAAAAGATGCTTGCTCCTTGGAAGAAAAGCTATGACCAACCTAGACAGCATATTAAAAAGTAGAGACATTACTTTGCCGATAAAGGTCCATCTAGTCAAAGCTATGGTTTTTCCAGTAGTCATGTATGGATGGGAGAAAGCAATGGCAACCCACTCCAGTACTCTTGCCTGGAGAATCCCATGGACAGAGGAGCCTGGTAGGCTGCAGTCCATGGGGTCGCTAGGAGTCAGGCACGACTGAGCAACTTCACTTTCACTTTTCACTTTCATTCATTGGAGAAGGGAATGGCAACCCACTCCAGTATTCTTGCCAGGAGAATCCCAGGGATGGGGGAGTCTGGTGGGCTGCCGTCTATGGGGTCGCACAGAGTTGGCCACGACTGAAGCGACTTAGCAGCAGCAGCAGCATGTATGAATGTGAGAGTTGGACCATAAAGAAAGCTGAATGCCGAGTTCAAAACTGTGGTGGTGTTGAAGACTCTTGAGAGTCCCTTGGACTGCAAGGAGATCCAACGAGTCCATCCTAAAGGAGATCAGTCCTGAATATTCACTGGAAGGACTGATGCTGAAGCTAACTCCAATACTTTGGAGTTACTGGCTCATTGGAAAAGACCCTGATGCTGGGAAAGATTGAAGGCGGGAGGAGAAGGGGACGACAGAAGAGGAGATGGTTGGATGGCATCACCGACTCGATGGACATGAGTTTGAGTAGCTCCGGAAATTGATGATGGACAGGGAAGCCTGGCGTGCTGCAGTCCATGGATTTGCAAAGAATCGGACACAACTGAGCGACTGAACTGAACTGAAAAAAAATAGTACAGAGATGTCCTATGTACTGCTCTCCTGATGGTAAATCCTACATAAATGTAGCGTGATATCAAAACCAGGAAATATAAATTGTATGATCCACAGAACTCAGAGTGTACTAATTTTACATGTGTGTAGTTCTGTTCAATTTTATTACATTTGTGGATTTGTGTAACTGAAACCACAATCAAAATACAGAGCTGTCACATCATCACAAAGATCTCCCACATGTTATTTTATCCCTCTACATTTTTGAAAGTTTTGTGGGTTTTTTTTGGTTGATTATACAATTTTAGGTAGACAGTGGTGTGTGTGTATGTGTCTGTGTGTGTGTTTTACTGTTTAAAGATGTTCCAGTTTCTGCTAGCCTCCGTTTTTTTCTGTTGAGAAATCAGCTGTCATCGTATTAATTCCTTTATGTCCTATGTTCCTCGCTACCCGTCTCCTTTTTAGATTTTGTCTTTATTTTTGGTGTTTAGAGTTTTACTGTGATATGTTTGTGTGTAATTTTCTCTGCTTTAATGCTGTTTAAGATTTACTCAGCTTCTTAAATTTGTGAGTTAATGTTTCTGATCCAATTTGGAAAACTTCCCAGCCAACATTTCAAGTATTTTTTTGCCCTATACTCTCTCCTCCCTTATTCTGGGACTCCAGTTTCACAAGTATTAAGCAATTTGATAGTTTTCTACCAGTCACTAAGCCTCTGTTTGTTCTTTTCTCTATTTTTTTTCCTGATTTCTAATTTAATAATTTAAAAAATTGGGGGTAACATATTCTTCAGTTCTAGGATTGATCCTTTTATAATTTCCACCTCTGTCCTGAAGTTCTCCTATCTCTCCTCAATATATACCTGTTTTCTGTAGGTTCTTTAACATACTTATCACAGCTATTTTAAAATCTTTGCTAATTGTAATGTCTGAATCACTCATCAGTTCAGTTCAGTTTAGTTGCTCAGTGGAGTCCGACTCTTTGCCACCCCATGGACTGCAGCATGCCAGGCCTCCCTGTCCATCACCATCTCCCGGAGTTCACCCAAACTCATGTCCATTGAGTCAGTGATGCCTTCCAACCATCTCCTCCTCTGTCATCCCCTTCTCCTCCCGCCTTCAATCTTTCCCAGCATCAGGGTCTTTTCAAATGAGTCAGCTCTTCACATCAGATGGCCAAAGTATTGGAGTTTCAGCTTCAACATCAGTCCTTCCAATGAACACTCAGGACTGATCTCCTTTAGGATGGACTGTTTGGATCTCCCTGCAGTCCAAGGGACTCTCAGGAGTCTTCTCCAACACCACAGTTCAAAAGCATCAATTCTTTGGCACTCAGCTTTCTTTATAGTCCAACTCTCACATCTATACATGACTACTGGAAAAACCATAGCTTTGACTACATGGACCTTTGTTGGCAAAGTAACGTCTCTTCTTTTTAATATGCTGTCTAGGTTGGTCATAACTTTCCTTCCAAGGAGTAAGCGTTTTTTAATTTCATGGCTGCAGTCACCATCTGCAGTGATTTTGGAGCCCAAAAAATAAAGTCTGCCACTCTTTCCACTGTTTCCCCATCTGTTTGCCGTGGGTCTGCTTTTTAAAAAAAATTATGTGTTTTTGGCCGTGCTGGGTCTTCATTGCTTTGCATGGACTTTCTCTAGTTGCGGTGAGCAACTACTCTCCATTGTGGTGTGTGGGCTTCTCATTGTGGTGGCTTCTCTTGTGGAGGACAGGCCTTAGGTATACTGGTTTAGTAGCTGCAGCCCTGGGCTGGGCAGTTGCAGCTCCAGGGCTCTAGAGCGCAGGCTCAGTAGTTGTGGTGCATGGGCTTAGTTGGTCTGAGGCATGTGGAATCTTCCCGGACCAGGGATCGAACCCATGTCCCCTGCATGGCAAGGCGGGTTCTTATCCACTGTGCCACAGTGAAGTCCCACAGGTCTGCTTTTATTGAATGACTTTTCTCTTGATTATAGGTCATTTTTTGTTTCTTTTCACATCTACTAATTTATATTTTATAGTGGCCATTATGGATGAAATGAATCTTGATATATGGTAGTTTTATCCCTCTAACCTTGTTCTTATTTTTCAACATTGTTGTGACTAATCTAAGATCTTTGTCTTTTCATGTGCATTTCAGAATCAGTTTGTCAATTTCTACAAAAAAGCCTGCTGGAATTTTGATTGGCATTATTTTGAATCCATAAGCAATTTTGGGAGGACTTACATTTTAGCAATATTGAGTCTTCTGACCCATCAGCAAAGTGTATCACTCCCCTTGTTTGAGTCTTCATTCATTTCTCAGCAGTATTTAGTACTTCAATGTATGGGCTATATATATCTTTTATCAGATTTATTCTAAGTATTTCATATTTTGATGCTGTTATAAATGGGATTTGGAGTAGGAAATGGCAATCCACTCCAGTATTCTTGTCTGGAGAATCCCATGGACAGAGGATCCTGGTGGGCTACTGTAGTCCATGGGGTTGCAAAGAGTCAGACACGACTGAGCATGCACGCATGTAGTACTTAAGATACTACATGTTAGACTGGAGCCTAAGCATTTTATGAGCATTAGCTCATTGAGCTTTTAAAACCTTCATAATGTCCCTATAGGGGGCTTCCCAGGTGGCACTAGTGGTAAAGAACCCACCTGCCAATGTAGGAGATGCAAGAGATGTGGGTTTGATCCCTGGTTCTGGAAGATCCCCTGGAGGAGCACATGGAACCCACTCCAATATTCTTGCCTGGAAAATTCCATGGACAGAGCAGCTTGGAAGGCTACAGTCCATGGGGTCGCGAAGAGGCAGACGTGACTAAGTGACCCGGCACACGTAAATGGGATTTAAATTTTTCTATTTTTGATTGCCTGTTGCTTGTATACAGAAATACAATTGATTTTTGACTACTGATCTCTTATCCAAAAACATTGCTAAACTCACTAGTTTTAGTAGATCTTTTTGTAGAAGTCCATTAGCTTTTCTGTGTTGATGATCATACAGTTTTTACTGGGTGCTTTTCATTTTGGATGCTTTATATAATTTTCTTGTCTTACTGCACTATGATCCGGAATAGCAGTGGTGAGAGCAGATACCCTTGTCTCGTCCTTGACCTTGGGGAGTAAGCAGTACACATTTCACCATTAAGTGTGGTGTTTATTTGCTTGAGGACAAGATACAGTTGGTTCAGACTCTCCTACCTTAGCAAGAGATGTTTGTATCCGAAATCATCTTGAAAAATAAAAATTGGTATGCCAGTTTTATTCCAGAAATGGCCTGTCAACAAGGCAAGGACTTCTGTTTTGAGTAAATACCCCAGGGTTTGAACTCCTGCTCTGCCTCATAAAATCTGGCAAGCCATGCAACCTCCGTGTGCCTCCAGAGCCCACCAACCGGTTGGGTCAGGCTCCCCAGCTAACGCTTGGGGAGGCTTCACCTGTCTTCTTGTCCCTTTACTTTGCATTCCTTCTTTTCTCTTTTGGGACTGGACTAAATACTTGGTTCTGTCTTCAGTGTGTATTCTCTCATGCAGTATATGAGATGGCATTGAATATAAACTTTCCTCATGGCCTTGTTTTCAAATTATTCTATGATATCTACTTTTCTCTGAATTCTTTCATAATATCAGTTCATATCGTGTTACTTGTTCTTTAATGTGGTTTTTGTTAAAGATTTCATCTCCAAGGAAAGCCAACTTTCCTTTGATTTTGATGGAGAAGAGATTAGCGACATAAGTCTTTTGAAATTAAAGCGAGTCAACCAAAACACAAACATGAAAGGAGTATCAAATGCTTCCATGAACTGAAAAGGTTCCCATCCCAGAACTTCTAAAGTGGGGAGGGCTCTTTTGCTTGACCTTGAAGAAGGTGGCTGGGAAGAAAAGAAAACCAGCTACAGTAGTTAAGAGGAGAGGGGAACAGCCAGCTGGAGACAAACCAATGAAAAGCCTTAGAGGCAGCACTTGGCTGGAGGAAGAAAGAGATCTGACTGGAGCGTGCTAGACAGAGGTCTTCCCTGAACTAGGCAGTGCCTGGCTTGGTTCAGAAGTTTCCTTTGTTAGTGGGATGGTCAACATGACCAAGGTCAGGGTCAGAGAGGAAGCTTACAAAATGGGTTGGATACTAAAATATAAATAAAATAATGTAAAAAGGTGATGTGCCCAGATAAAAGACAAGAAAGAAGCTTGAATGGTGTGTAAGAAAATTTGGCTGTGAATTTCCTTCCATGAGAATTACAATTTTTAAGATTAATGCAAACATAAAATTAGCCAGCTGTCAAGAGTTCAAGAAAATATATCATTTAGTATACCATATACTAAACAATAAAAATATTCAAAGAGGAGAATTTGGGGAATAAGCTTCACCTAACAGTACCTAAATTCTGAGCTGAAATAGCCCATCCTGATTTGGAGTATAGCTTTGTCTCAGCATTTGCTGAAATGTAGGAACTCATTAGTAACTTAAGCTAATATTAGATCAAAGTCATTACATTAGAACATCGAGTCTGAACGGATAGTTTTATTTTCAACTCTCCTGAGCAGGCCAGCCAGGATGCTCGCTGGTTTAATTCCACAGCTGCTTTCTGGGGAGACCTTGGAAGGCTTTTCACGCCCACAGGGCCCTGCTGGAGGGTTTCTTCTTCACAGGGTGGCATGGTCTGTGATGGGGTGGTTTTGGTCCGGCAGTGGCTGGGTCAGGACAAGCACGTGAGCCAAGGGTGGCCTGCTCAGAACCCGGCTCGAAGAGTGAGCTGTACTGAGCGATTGGCTCAGCGGTCCCAGCTGCTCGGGGCTTGCACGTAAGATGCGTCAAGTTGGAAGCAGGGTAGAAGCCAAAAGACACAGGGAAACAGGAGCCATAAGCTGCTGAAGACCACACAGCAGAGAGGGGTGCCACAGGTAGAAAGGGTGCGACTTGGGGGGCAGTGGAACCCGAGTGGGGGTGTGAGAACAAACACACCAGAGCATTGCTGGCTGGAGTAGAGAGAGGTTTACTGTAGGGCCAGGCAAGGAGACGGGTGGCTCATGAGCTCTAAAAAGCCCAAAGCTCCCTGAAAGCTTTCAGCAAAGCATTTTTTTAAAAAGCCAAGTGAGGGACTTCCCTGGTGGTCCAGCGGTTAGGACTAAAACTCCTGATGTAGGGAGCTCAGGTTCGATCCCTGGTCAGGGAACTAGATCTCACATGCCACAAGGAACAGTTCGCAGGCTGCATTTCTGCAGGCTGCAGCTACAGAAGGTCTTGCACGCTGCAACTAAGGCCTGATGCAGCCAACTAAATAATTTTTTAAAATAAATAAAAGCTGGGTGAGGAAGGAGGGTCTTAGAGCCTGGGATCAGCTCGTGCACAAGCCTCTGACTGGCTGATGGGGAGGTCACACAGGGTGGTGTCACAAGGGTTAACAGGATCAGTCCTTGGGCTCCACAGACCTGGGAGCCGGGTGCTCCTGGTCCTCAAGTAGTTAACGTCTTCATTTGGTGGGGTTTTCACAGCTGTGGAACAACTTAGGCGATGTGCATCAAGTGTTAGGCCAGTCCTTCAGAGAGGCGTTCCGGCAGAGGGGATGGGGGCGGCCTGTCCCAGGAAGGCCCCTCAGGGTCCCGCTCAGTCAGAGGGGAGCGGCGCTGTCTCCCAGAGCTGGCTGTGCAGGGTGGAGGTCTCCTTCCGTCTCACCTGTCTGTGGAACCTGTCACCAAGGTGATCAGCCTGCCTGGAGCTTTTCTGAGGAGCCCAGGACGCAAGGCAAGTCCTTTGCTTCCTAACTGACTGGTTCTCAGGAGCAGCTCTTGTGTCCTTGAGTGAACTTGGAACAGAGTTGCCTGTTGTCAGTATTCAATCATAATACAGAGGGAGAGGCGGAGGGGCCGGCTCTTGAAAAATATGTCTTTTTAGTCCCTGAAAAATATCAGGGAATGCGGTCTTGAAAAATATCAGGGGGCGGGGTTACATAAATTCTGGAAAAGTGGAGGGTTTATCTTAGAAATTATGGTTAACCTGTGACTTTTCAAGTTTCAGATTGTGTAAGTAGAGTTTCATTCAGCAAATTATGACAATTGTCATTTTGTAATTTTAGCTTTGCAGTCTTTTTTTTTTTCACCGTGATTTCCCTTCCCCGTTAAGTAATTTTTGTAAATTGGGTGAATAGTGGAGGCAGTCAGGATTACTCACCATCCCTGGATAGATCCATAGGCCGCCAGATAAAGGGAAGAACTCCTTGAGTGATTAATGGAAACAGCACAAGCCCCTAGGGTTTCCTATCTTCTTCCTTCTTAGACACATTTATGTTAAGGTTGAAGCCTGGGGTCTGAAGGGAGGTGTTTCGGCCCTAGTTGAGATATTCAGGAATAGAGTAGAAAGGAAAGGGGTGGAGAGAATCACAACTTTCATTTATTTCCTTCTGTCCCTGGGTGGTTGTCAATATAGATCCATTTTGAGGGAGAGTTTCATGAGAGCAAAGCAAAGAGAGCATTGATTGGAAAGAATATATGTAAAAACCAGCTTTGAAAAACAGTTTATCAGAACAGAATTCTTTTCAACTGCTGTCAATACTCATCTCTCAGCTGTCTCATTAACTGGAAAGAAAAGAACTGCAAATAGCCAAAGCGGTATGATAGGTAAGCTTATTCTATTCAACATAGCTGAAAAAAAATTCTTAAGCCACCCAAATTTTCAACATACATTGGATAAAATTCAAGGGCAAAACTTGATATTTCTTTAATAGTGTGCATTGTTCAAAATGGCACTTAAAACCCATTTTACCAAATTAATATAAAATATGTGTATTTTAATCATTTTTATGTCATCTTTTAAAATGTTTAAATTTTCCTACCTCCAAAGAGCAAAAAGTAGAAGTTTATGCTAGCTGCTGGACTGATGAGTTCAGTTCACTTGCTCAGTTGCAACTCTTTGCAACTCTTTGCGACCCCATGGGCTGCAGCACGCCAGGCCTCCCTGTCCATCACCGACTCCCAGAGCTTGCTCAAACTCAC
>NW_011494951.1:2891614-2898913 GCF_000754665.1 Bison bison bison | reverse complement strand
TGCTCAGTTGCAACTCTTTGCAACTCTTTGCGACCCCATGGGCTGCAGCACGCCAGGCCTCCCTGTCCATCACCGACTCCCAGAGCTTGCTCAAACTCACGTCCATCGACTCAGTGATGCCATCCAACCATCTCATCCTCTGTCGTCCCCTTCTCCTCCTGCCTTCAATCTTTCCCAGCATCAGGGTCTTTTCCAATGAGTCGGTTCTTTGCATCAGGTGGCCAACGTATTGGAGTTTCAGCTTCAGCATCAGTCCTTCCAATGAATATTCAGGACTGGTCTCCTTTAGGATGGACTAGTTGGATCTCCCTGCAGTCCAAGGGACTCTCAAGAGTCTTCTCCAACACCATAGTTCAAAAGCATCCGTTTTTTGGTGCTCAGCTTTCTCTATGGTCCAACTCTCACATCCATACATGACTACTGGAAAAACCATAGCTTTGACTAGGTGGACCTTTGGTAAGACAGACTGATAAGTCTTAGCATTATGTGGTCATACGTTTCTCTTTCACAGAAAACATAGGAACATTTTTATCCTATCTCACAAAAGAAACATTTCTTTTTAAATATGATTCTTTATTTAAAAATAATTTTATTTATTGATGTTTTGGCTGCACTGGGTCTTCGTTGCTGTATGGGCTTTCCCCTAGCGGTGAGCAGGGGCGACTCTGATTGTGGTGCGTGTTTGCAGCGGCTTCTCTTGTTTTGGAGCACGGGCACTAGAGCGCGCAGGCTTCAGCAGCTGAGGCACGTGGACTCAGTAGTTGTGGCTTCCTGGCTCTAGAGCACAGGCTTGGTAGTTGTGGCTCACAGGCTTAGTTGCTCCACAGCATGTGGGGTCTTCCCCCATCAGGGATCAAACCCATGTCTCCTGCATTGGAAGGTGGATTCTTCACCACTGAGCCACCAGGGAAGCCCCATTAATATGATACTAATTACTTTCAAATAAATGGAAGATAAAAATGGATGGTCTAAAATAAGACTACAAATTCTGGAATGTGAATTTTTTGTATTTATGCCAGACTGGAGAATCCGTGTAATATTTCTGAGGCTTTTTGACACTATTATTTCTGAGTGGTGTTTGCTTTCTGACTGTATGCTGAATTGCATCATGTCAGGAAACACACCATGTCTGATTGTCTTGTAATAGAAAGTACAAGTCCCATCTATGAAATGTGTTTGCTAAAAAATTAAACTTGAGTCTGAAGAAGCCCCAAGTTAGGTTAGAGGAACATACTAAGTGATGCCCAGTGAAGCATCAGCAATCCAGAGTGTGCAGAGATCTGTGGGATGAGCCTCCCGATTCCTTCAACAACCAAGTGACCTGGAAAAAGGGAGGTGGTAGAGAAACTCTTACAGATTGAAACTGGCTTCCCAGGCGGCTCAAGTGGGTAAAGAATCCTCCTGCAATGCAGGAGACACAGGTTCGATTCCTGGGTCAAGAGGATCCCCTGGAGGAGGGCATGGCAACCCACTCCAGTATTCTTACCTGGAGAATCCCATGGACAGAGGAGCCTGGCGGGCTACAGTCCATAGCGTCTCAAAGAGTTGGACACGACTGAAGCGACTGAACACACACACACAGATTAAAAAAGCGGAGAGAGAAATTAGCCAACTCCAACATATGGATCTTGTTTACATCTTGATTTGAACACACTAAATGTATGTTGCTTTGGGAATGTTTGAGAACAGAGGGTATTATGTGATAGTAAGGGATTTTGTTAATTATGTTCGGTTGAGATAATCATATGATAAATAGATGTCTTAAAAAGTCCCTATCTATTTGAGATAGTGCTGAAATATGCAAAAATTCCAAATAGTAGAAGGAGAAAATGGGATAAGAGATGGAGTGGAATGAGGAAAAAAAAAATAGGGAAAAAAGACACATAAAATAAGGCCATGCTAATAGAAAACATAAAATAAAGCCAAATACAAATATATCAGTAATTACAACAAATGGATATAAAATGTTCTGAAGACAAATATTGACAGAAAGGATTTTGAAAAAATCTATCCGCGTGATGATTGCACGAGAAGCATCTAGAACATATACAAAATTGAAAGCAAATGTTGCAAAGGATATATCAAACATTGACCAAATGAAAACTTGTGAAGCTGTATTGATTAAAAAAAAAAAAATTAGGTTTTAAAGCAAAACCATTACTGTGAATGGAGAGTCTCTAAATAATTATAAAAGGTTTAAATCCCTAGAAACATATCATGATTCCAAACTTATATAAGCAATAACATTTTATTCATGCAAAATATATTAACCAAAACTTGACAAACTACAAGGAGAGAAAGAAATCATATAGGATATTTTAATACATTTCGGTAGTTGATAGGTAAAATGGTTTTTAAAAATCAGAAGAGGAAAGTTTTTTTTTTTTTGAGAGGAAAGATTTGAGGAGCAGAATTAACAAATTTGTATAATGCCCATCTATCAGACATCGCTCTCAACAAATGGAAAGAAATACATTCAAGCCGTTTATGAAGACATGTCTTGTGTCATGAAACAAGTCAACAGATGTTCAAGAATTTCTCTCATTGGCCATATGCTTTGCTCACAGTGCAGTTAAGCTGGAAGTCAGCAACAAAAGCAGAGAGAACCCCATACATTTAGGAAACACTGCTATGTAAGTCATGGGTCAGAAAGAAATAAAAAAGGAAATTAGGAAATATTCAAACTGAATGATAATAAAAGTGCTACAAAAAAAGCTAAAATCAAGGCTTATGGGAGGCCATAAAAGGGAAATTTTTAACCTTAAATGCTTACATTAGAACAGCAAAAAAGGCTGAATATTAATGAGTTTAGGATAAGAACTTAGAATAAGAAGAACACAGTAAACTCAAGGAAATCAGAAGGAAGGAAAAATAAAGAGCTGGAGTTAAAAATATACAAAGCAAAAATTAAAAATATTACCATCAAAGGAAGATGTTGGTTTGGGGAAGAACTAATACAACGGACCAGCATCTGGCCGGACAGTGGGCCTAGAAAAGTCACTGGTCCAGTTTGAGCAGGAGGATGGCCAGCTAAGGAGAGCTGTCCCTAAGGACAAGGAAACAGATGGGTTATGGCATGTTTCTGAACTCCGTGCAGAGAGACAAGTCCTTCTTGCTGAGAGTTTGGGAGCTGAATTAATGACAAGGGATGGAAATCTAAGCAAATGAAGAAGTGATGGGTGAGGCCAGCCAAGGCAGTGTGTGTGGCCATCCAGGGCTGGGGTCTTTCAGGAGGAGAGGGGCATCAGGTTGGTGGTGTCTGGGTGGGATCTAGGCTGGACCAGGAGGGCAGGGAGTCAGGAGGGTCAGACCACGGGGGCTGCGAGGCTGTGGGCTAGTCCCCCCTGGGGGGCTAACAGGGCCCTAGCACGGGGCTGGGGGAAGAGGAGGGTTGCTTCCCCTGTCAGTGACCCCCGACCTGAAAATGATCAGGGACCATCAGGAGGGTTGGAGGCGGCTGATGAGCTTGGGGGTGGGGCAGGGCGGCCATTTCCCGTCATTTCACTTCCCTGCAAGGCGTGCTCCCACGTTCTTACACCTTCATTTCTGTTTTACAGAGGTGGGAGCATTCTTCTCCAAGACAATTTGCAAATAATAGAGGAAAGTACGTTCTGTTCTCTTTTAAAAAGTGTTTCTGCTTCTTAAAAACTATTTCAAAAAAGAGCATTGGGATCAACGAATTTATAGCATAATAAATAGAACTTTCAAGTGCATGCGTATAATGAACAAACCTAAATTACTCATCACGTTGTGTTAAGTTGTCTGGAATCAATAACATGGTTACTTTTGAGTGACAACTTTGAATGTACCAATAACAGGAAGTAGCATGCATGGTCTGCTTCTAATGAAGGCATGTCAAAGTACCCGGAAGTTGAATGAATCTGTGTCACTGAAAAATCGCGAGTGTCTGCTTTGTCTGCTTTTTTAATTCTCAGCTATATATCTCCTATCACTTACTTTAATTTTAATATGTCTGCTGCTGCTACTACTGCTAAGTAGCTTCAGTCGTGCCCCACTCTGTGTGACCCCATAGACGGCAGCCCACCAGGCTCCTCCGTCCCTGGGATTCTCCAGGCAAGAACACTGGAGTGGGTTGCCATCTCCTTCTCCAATGCATGAAAGTAAAAAGTGAAAGTGAAGTCACTCAGTAGTGTCCGACCCTCAGCGACCCCATGGACTGAAGCCTACCAGGCTCCTCCGTCCATGGGATTTTCCAGGCAAGAGTACTGGAGTGGGGTGCCATTGCCTTAGGTTAAGATAAAACTACTTTAAAAGGAAAGATAACTTTAATTTTGTAAAACATTTTGTAAAGTTTTAAGAACAACTAGTATGGAACATTTCAAACACAGAACTAAGCACCTCCGTCTGTCGCAGGCATCAGTCTGCTGTCACCTGTCCCGGCCTGTCGGCGTGTCTGTCTCTGTGACTCTCCTTGTCTCATGACGTCACCAGCCATAGGTTAGGATTAGGGCCCGCCCTGTTCCGCTTGGTGACATCTCCAAAGACTGCTTCCCAGGGAGCTCCTATTTGCAGGACCTGAGGGTGAGGACTTCTGCAGACCCTCCTGGGGGATGTAGTTCCCCCCACAACAGCCATTGAGAACCGGGTTTCAGGCATGGGCTTTGGAACTAGACAGGATCGTTATCCAACCTCAACATCCTCGAATCTGAAGCCGTATGAACTTGGGCCCGTGAACTTTTCTGTGCTGATGCAGACCAGCTCCCGATGGTGTGTGGGGACTATGCTCATAGGAGAAACACGTTAGCTCCTTGCTGGCTCTCCTCCCGCTGATGTGCTTTGCGTTATTATTTGTATTCGTCATAATTATTAACAGAACGTGATCAAAACAGGCCTTGCCAAAGAGGGTGAGATGTCAGCAAGACTGAAGCTATGAGGGAATCCGCTGAGCTGGAATCTGGGGTGGGGGTTCCAGGGAGAGAAAGCAGCTGGAACCAGAACCCTAAGACCACTCCCCCACCCCCAGTGCTGCTCTCCTTCACCACCCCCTGCCCCCCAGGAGGGCCCAAGGGATTTGTTGCCCTCATGGGACGGGGTACTGGAGGGCACAGCGGGTCAGGAGCAGGGAACACAATGGACCCTAGTGAGGGAGAATGAGGAAACACACCAGCACGCGCTCAGACAGGAAAACGAGACTGTCCTGGGGAGCTGGGAGTGGATGGAGTGCACCAGAAGGATGCTGGTCACACATGTGGCCCAGGCAAGTGCTCTGCGCCCAGCACAGCTGTTGCCAAGTAAATGAATTAATACTGCAGCTCCGTCGATCCTCTCCTCTTCACCGTGGTTCTGCAAAGTACCAGGGATGACGTGGCCCTCTTTCCAGGCTGGCTTCCCACCTGCAAACTGCTCTGCTGCCCTGTCCCTCCTTCCACTCCACACTTCCAACTGGGACTCATCTAGCGCTGTTCCTTAAATAGTGCCTTTGGGTTTCTGGAAACTAAGCTGGCCGAAAAGAAAAGGGGCAAAGAAAGATGGTGCCTCGAATTCTCAAAATACCACCAAGTGGCTTCTCCCGGTTTGTCAGAGGGTCAGGAGCGAGCACACAGGATCCTCTGCAGCTTCTCTGGAGGGGAGAGGGGCTGGCCCTAAACTCACCTCCTTCTGGTCTGTTCCATCCACTCCCAGCTCCTGAGGACAGTCCCACTTTCCTCTCTGAGCGTGTGTTGGTGTCCGTTCCTCATTCTCCTTCACTTGGGTCCATTGTGTTCCCTGCCCCTGACCGATGTGCCCTCTGGTACCCCGTCCCAGGAGGGCAGCTCTCTCCTCTGACCTTGGGTGCTCTCTGGGGGTCCAGGAGCACCCGCACCCACCCCTCTGATAAGGAAGTGCCCTTTGTGATGGAAAGGGAGGAAGGCCCTTATCCTCGGGATCCTTCCTTCCACAGCTTCTTCTGGAACCCCGACTCCTTGCGACCTCAGGGACTGTGGCCCGCCAGGCTCCTCTGTACATGGGATTCTCCAGGCAAGAATACTGGAGTGGGTTGCCATTTCCTTCTCCATGTGAAGTTGCTCAGTCATGTCCGACTCTTTGCGATCCTATGGACTATAACCTACCAGGCTCCTCCATCCATGGAATTTTCCAGGCAAGAGTCCTGGAGTAGGTTGCCATTGCCTTCTCCAGGGGATCCTTCCCGACTCAGGGATCAAACCCAGGTCTCCTGTATTGCAGGCAGATGCTTTACCATCTGAGCTACCAGGGAAGCCCATGTCAGCTCTCAAATGCTGCAGCTTAAGGGAGAGGAGGGGCTTCCTTGGTGGCTCAGCTGGTAAAGAATCCACCTGCAATGCAGGAGACCCAGGTCGGACACGACTGAGCGACTTTCACCGTCAAGGCAGAGGAGAAGGCTGCCTCTGAGTGTGTGGATGGCACTCCATCTTCTATGTATCTCTCTAACTTTACCAAGGAAACCGCAGTTTAGAGGGAAGAGCTCCTGTGAGCCAGCCCATGATCCTAGTGGAGTACTGGCCTTTACCAACCATTCATCAAACGTTGGAGGAACATTCAGGAAGCACCTCCCAGGTGCCAGTGACTAACCAGGATAAGCGATCAGAGAGACAAATAGGGAATTGTTGCCTTCCCAGGGACCCAGGCGACCACGATAGCATCTGAATCTGACTTTACATAGTCCTTGAGCTTTTGGGAGCGCCCTTCCTTCTAGCCCTGTGTACACATGTATTTATCCCTCTCAGTGATTCTGCAGAGGGGGAACCGGGCTAGGAGCCCTGAGGGGTTTTTATAGCAGCCTGTGGACCTCAGGTGGGCCCAAGCCTGCTCCTTGCTTTCTGGAAAGGAGGCAGGACACTGCAGAAACTTAGACGCGGAGCGCTCAGCGTATCCTGAGTCAAGGGAGGCAGGAGGTGGCTGTTCGTGGGTGTGGAGAGTCCTGGGAGGCTTCACGGAGGAGGCAGCGTTTGGTGAGCACCTGGAGAGAGCTGACTGTTTCCAGGTGGACAGGTGTGGGTGGGGCCCCATCCCCACCGAGGAGGCCCAGCTGGATCCCGCAGGCTGTGGGGGGTGGGGTTAGGGGACTGATGGTTTCTGAGCAGTGAAATGAGGTGATCAGAGGTTTGGGTGAAGATGGCAGCGTGATTACTGTGACGGATGAATGTCGGAAGGGTCACCTTTTCCAGTTTATGGACCTGACTGCGCCCGGAAGCTGTCAGGAACGCTGCCGTTGTGTGATGTCTTCGAGGGATGGGACGGGAGGCGAGAGGTTTGCAGCGTGTCTGCGCGCAGGGGTCGGGGTGTGGTTGGGGGAGTCCAGGCGGTGATGGAGGCGGG
>NW_011494951.1:2865777-2891514 GCF_000754665.1 Bison bison bison | reverse complement strand
CCCCCCCCCCCCAGCCACCGAGCCCAAGAATCGGACAGCCTGGAGGTAGGCAGCGAGCTGAGAGGGTGGCCAGAGCCTCGTGCATGGATGCGGTTGACCGAGGCCTCCTCGGGTGTTGGACCCCGGGCCCTGGAGCCAGGAGGAGGCGGAGGCAACAGGCCCCAGCTGGGAGGGGGCGGCTTTGCCCCTGGATGGTGGAATGTATTTCTCTTTCAAGTGCTCCCAGGAGGAGTGGGTCACTGGAATGAGCAAAGGCCCCCACCTCCCTGTCCCGGCCTGTGGCCAACGAGTTCTGGTGCCCCGGGAGCCCTGGCCCAGGTTCTCTGCTGTCCTGTGTCCTGAGGTCCAGGGAGAAGCGGGAGGCGCAAGATGCTTGAGTCCTGACCTTGGCGGGTAGGAATGACCCTGACCCCGGGCCTCTGTCTTCAGTGCGCCAGAACCGGGTATCCTTAGAGCTCTGGTCACCAAGGAAACCTGGCGACGGGGATGCAGGTGTTCTAGGGAGGGAGACACAGAATTAAGAGTCAGGCCTGGTGTCTCAGTGAGTTTTTAGGTCCTGACCTGTGAGGTGTGGAGGTCGGCCCCCTTCCGGCACAGAGATGTCTAGAGAGGACTGGGCGTCTGATTTTCTCCCTGCAGGTCGGAACCTCAGTTTGCTTTGAGAGCGCGCGATTGTTCTGTGCAGTGCGTTTAGTCCAAGAAGTGAGATGGCGTGACTCACACCGAGATGGAATTTCAGGTGAAGTCGCTTTAAGTGTGCTCCACACATGGACTTATTCTGTCAGCTTTACAGGTGAAAAAAAAAATTTTTTTTTTAACATTTTCACATGTAAAATTTTTTACATGAAAAACAATTTTGGAGCCTGTTCTACATTTCTTTATGAAAATAAGATAACTGAGCACAATTGACTTTTCAAGCATTTCCCTATGGGTAACACTTTTCCCTTTAGAGCACTTGATATTATGCAAGCAACATTCCCTTTTTTTGGTGAAAATGCTTCGGAAGGAAATTGTGATGAGGGTCATGTGGACCCATGGAATTCACCTGTGTATTATTTTGGTTGTCTCCTCTCCCAGAAAGGCTACCTGCTGGGTTTTTCTTCCAAAGACAGGTGGATTCAGTTAGGAAGTAACAAATATAATCAAAATACCAAGAAAATACTGATTTTTTTTAGGGCAGAGTTTTTAGCTTCAGTACTACAGACATCTTGGGCTAGATATTCTTTGTCATGGGGGCTGTCGTATACAGTGAGGTGTGTTTTGTGACACGCAGCCCTTCTCTCTACTCCCAGTGGTGACAGCCAAAACATCTGCACTTTGCCAGATGTCTTCTAGGATGGAAATCTCTCTGGATTGAGAACCAGTGGTCTAAGTGGACTGTCTGTTCATGCAAAGATGTCTCTCTAAGACAGTCGTGAGAAATGTTATCAGCTCAACACGTCTGTAAGTTTTTCTTAGAGATTAGAAGACAAAGTAGAACAGATGCCCTCCGTTTCTGGGACAGGCAGGGCGTTTCCAACATGCTCTTGCTTTCACATTAGCCACTTTTGTTCATACCAGTCTCTGGAGGTGCTGTCAGCCTCTTGGTACAAGGGTTTCCAAGGTGAGCTCCATCTCTCAAATTGTTTAGACGTTTCCCTTCAGAGTCCTTATCTCACCTGACCTCCAAGTGCCACTTTTCCTC
Organism: Bison bison bison; assembly: GCF_000754665.1. Lineage (NCBI taxonomy): Eukaryota > Metazoa > Chordata > Mammalia > Artiodactyla > Bovidae > Bison > Bison bison. The sequence continues at coordinate 2,889,830 of NW_011494951.1, read as the reverse complement.
GTTTCTAGAAGGGCACCCAGAAACATGTTTACTGTTACCCAGTCTTGATCATTTGCTGGGAACAAACACCACTTAGATGGAAACCGAAGGATGATGGAACTTGGTTACCTGTAGCCTGACCACTAGACGGGGCTGCTTCCTTAGGCGCCACACTCTGATGCGCTTGGCCCTGACCATACAACTCGAAACCCTCAAACAAAAAAGTACACTCGGGGGTGGGTCAGAGACCTGCAGGACGTGAGTGTGCCTCGTGGGAAGAGACATGGTTCAGAACGCTGTCTTCTGAAGCAGAGGACACAGAGCACGCCTCCTTCACACTGTGTGCAGTCTGCGCACGTGTGCGTGTGCTGCACAAGCAAGGCTGGACGGAGGATGCGTACTTAGAGTTTCAAAGCTGTTTTCTTGCAGCTTTGTGGCTTTTTCCCTTTCTCCAAGTATTTTCCTTTTTTAATTGAAGTATGAAAAGAAAGTGAAAGTGAAGTCGCTCAGTTGTGTCGACTCTTTGCAACCCCATGGACTGTAGCCCACGAGGCTCCTCTGTCCATGGGATTTTCCAGGCAAGAGTACTGGAGTGGGGTGCCATTGTCTTTTCCAGGGGATCTTCCCGACCCAGGGATCGACCTGGGTCTCCTGCATTTCGGGCAGACGCTTTACTATCTGAGCCACTAGGGAAGCCCCAATTGAAGTATAGTTTATAAATTTATAATGTTAGTTTTAGGTATAAAGCAAAGTAATTCAGTTATACACACACACACCCTATATTTTGTTTAGGTTTTTTTGCATTGTAGGTTGTAACAAGATACTGAAAATAGTTCCCTGTGCTATATAGTAGGTTCTTGTTGTTTATCTATTTTATATATAGTAGTGTATCTGTTAATCCCAAACTCCTAATTCCACCCCCCCCCTTACCTTTTGGTAACCATGCACTTTTTTTTTTAGGCCAATGCACTTATTTTCTGTCTGTGAGTCTGTTTTTGTTTTGTAAATAAGTTCATTCATATCTTTTTTTTAAGATTTCACACATAAGTGGTATCGTGATATTATTTGTCCATCTGTCTGATTTATGATAATCTCTAGGTTCATCCATGCTGCTGCAAATGGCGTAATTTCATTTTTTTTTTTTTGACTGAGTGATATTCTGTTGTACCACATCTTCTTTATCCATTCATCTGTTGATGGATGTTTACGCCGCTTCCTGTGTCTTGGCTATTGAAACGGTGCTGCTATGAACACTGGGTTTCGTGCATCTTTTCTAATTAGTCTCTGGCTATATGCCCAGGATGGGCTGCAAGATCATATGGCCACCCTATTTTTAGTTAACGATCCTCCATTCTGTTCTCCATAGTGCCTGCACCAATTGCATTCCCACTGAGTCTGAGTTCCTTTTTCTCTACACCCTCGGGCACTATTTGTACTTTTGGATGATGGCCATTCTGACTTGGGTGAGGCAATACCTCATCGTAGTTTTGATTTGCATTTCTCTAATAACTAGTGACGGTTAGCATCTTTTCACGCCATCTGTACGTCCTCTTTGGAGAAATGTCTGCTTAGGTTGTCTGCCCATTTTTTGATTGTTATTGAATTATATGAGCTGTTTGTATATTTTGGAAATTAGGCCTTTGTTGATCACATTGTTGGCAAATATCTTCTCCCAGTCCATAGGCTTTTCATTTATGGTTTCCTTTGCTATGCAAAAGCTTGTATGTTTGATTAGGTCCCCTTTATTTTTGCTTTTACTTGTATCTTGAGAGACTGACCTAAAAAAAAAAAAGGATACTATTTATGTGAGAGAATGCTTTGCCCGTGTTCTAGTTTTATGGTGTCATGTCTTGTAGTTAAGCCATTTGATTTTTGTGTATCGTGTGGTGTGTTTGAACTTCATTGATTTACATGCAACTGTCCAGCGTTCCCAGCACCACTTGTTAAAGAGATTGTCTTTCCTCCATTGTGTATTCTTGCCTCCTCTGTTGAAGACTGGGTGTGTGTGGATTTATTACTGGACTTTCTATTCTCTTCCACTGATTTATATGTCTTTTTTTTTTTTGCCAATACCAGACTATTGTGGTTACTGTAGCTTTGTAGTAGCGTCTGAAGTCTAGGAGGGTTATGCCTCTAGCTTTGGTTTTTCCTTGGTATTGCTTTGGCATTTCTGGGTCTTTCATGTTTCCATATAGATTTTAGTTATTATTTTAGTTCTAGTAAAAAATTTGTTTTAGTAAAGAATGTCATGAGTAACTTGATAGGGATTGCATTAAATCTATAGACTGCTTTGGGTAACATGGCCATTTTAACAATGTCAATTCTTCCAGTGTAAGAGCATGGGATATATTCCCATTTTTTTGAATCATCTTCAATTTCCTTTATCAGTGTTTTATAGTTCTTAGCATATAAGCCTCCCATCTCCTGGGTCAGGTTTATTACCAGGTATTTTTTTTAACTTTCTCTGATATTTCATTGTTCTCCAAGATTTACCATTAGCCTAAATCACAAACACTACTGTTTCTATGGGGAAAACAGGCAAAATCTCTTTCATAGTTGGCCTATTAGGAGATGAAAAAATGGACCCCTAGCATGATAAAATATGCATGGAAATTTTAAATGAAATGTTTTATTTAATAATGGAGAGAGGTAAAGTTTATGAATCAAATCACTAAGGTCTTATTTCCTGTTGATGTAAAAAAGGAAAGGAGAATGCATGTTCTCCTTTATTTGGGGAGAAAGATCTAAGTGGAAAATTGCATGTAGGATTCTAATTAATGTGTGCTGAAATACAAAGTATTTTAAAGAACTTCTTTAACAACATGGCAGATAGTAAGATTTATTTTAAGTTTTAAATCTGAAAAAAAAAAACCCCAAAACAAAAAACCAAACTATACTCATGTGTGTGTGTATACACACACACAGACGCACACGCACACACAGTGTCAACATTTTCAGAGCACTTACACTAGGAAACATTGTGTTTCTCCTCAACCATATGACAATACTGCATATGCCACAGTAAAATTTACAAAACAATCGCATCAGCAGTCATACAGACATCATGATTTTCATGTCAAAACACAAGGAAAAAAATAGACATCTTCCGGGCACTTTGTTTGCAGCCCTGCAGAGCAGGTTCCCACACATGCTGTTAGAAACGTCAGCTTTTAAAACCCAACAGTGGCTCTCTGAGAAGTCTTATCCTTTCCAGGTCCGAACTGAAATGATGAGAAAACTGCCCTTTTAAAGTAGCAACCAATGGTTTATTCATGGGTATGGTGAAGTTTACCCACCAAAAAGATGTGTAAAAAAACTGCATGAAAGTAAAAAATAAATAAAGCTGCTGTAAGTCAGCCTTGTTTTACACTGTGGTTCAGAACGGAACACTTAAACGTAAGACCATCATTAAAATTTTATAAAGTAAATTATTTATATTCAGATTACAGCTAGTCAACAAATTGAATGAAAACAAACTGATCTGGTAAAGGTTCAGCGCGTTCACACTCCAGCAGTGCCGCCTCGCCGGGACACGCTCCGGCCGCCGCGGGCAGCGGTGGTGACGGGCCGCTGTTCCGACGTAAGGCTCTAGTTCTCAATAGGCCACACTTGCCTTACATCATGCCGCCTGTTAAGATACCAGTGACTTCTTTAACATGAAAAAGAATAAAAACGCAGGACACAGTGCACTTTAATGACATACAGCATTTGAAATCTTTCAGACGATGGTCTGAGAACAGTCTTTTAATGCAAGCTTGAAATCTTCAAACACATACAAGCTTTCTCTTTTTATGCTTCGTGTCAACATCACTGGGGAAAAAAAAACCCATCGCTAAACCCTGATACCACACGTTCTCAGCCGTTTTTGCTGTGTTCATCGCAGTCCGTGTTCATGAGGCAAAGCGTGACCCAGCATCTTTGTTCAAGTTCTCCTGCAAGGGCTCCTCTGCTCACGGGGGTCACTCGGCTTCCGTTTGCTTCTGTTTGGCACCTGCCAGGAGATGGGAAATGGAAGTTTCAAAGCAAACGTAAAAATATGTTGCTGCTGCGCCGGTCCTAGGTGAGCACAGAGGCGGTTCTCCACCCCGTGGCTCCTACCTTCACCTGCAGAGCCTCACGAGTCGTGGGCGATGAGCAGGTGGGTCCGGGTTCCACCGCCCTGCACCCCCGGCATCGCTGTGGCATGCCTTTATTCTATACTGCATATTGTAACTCTAACTGTGCAAGGTTTAATTTGAAAAGAAGAGGGTTTTGCTGCTAAAAAGTTTTAAAAGAAATGTATATTTAAGTTTTAGTGAAGGTGCAAAGTACTTCCGTTGTATATACTTACAAAAAATGTGAAAAAGAAAAGCTTTGTAACATGTTTACAGTACCTGACCTAACACCTACTCTCATCTGGCCAGGATATTTCTAAATGTGTTAGGAGGGGGGGAGTTGCTTTTTTTTTCCCATTACAACAGCTTCTCTGTTTTTTCATTAGATGCTAGAAGACAGTTCACTTTGAAAGAGATTAACAATCTATAAAAATAAGGGGTTAAAAGACTGGAGCTACTGCCATTGGGCTGTTGACTCACTGGTTGCGTGTGCAGATACTTAAGTTCGCTTGAAACATCTGAGATAAGCTGGACAATGAACTATAGCTGAAACTTTTTTGAACAAGAGAAAATGTTAATTACCAAATCAGTATCCTTAATGGGAAATTGTGTCCATTATCCAATGAAAAGAATAACTACTGGTAGAAGGAGAGACCTTATTTTGCCGACAAAGGTCTGTCTAGTCAAAGCTATGGGTTTTCCACTAGTCACGTATGGATGTGAGAGTTGGACCATAAAGAAAGCAGAGCGCTGAAGAACTGATGCTTTTGAATTGTGGTGTTGGAGAAGACTCTTGAGAGTCCCTTGGACTGCAAGGAGATCCAACTAGTCCATCCTAAAGGAAATCAGTCCTGAATGTTCATTGGAAGGACTGATGCTGAAGCTGAAATTGAATACTTCGGCCACCTGATGCAAAGAACTGTCTCATTGGAAAAGACCTTGATGCTGGGAAAGATGGAAGGCAGAAGGAGAAGGGGACGACAGAGGATGAGATGGTTGGATGGCATCACCAACTCGATGAACACGAGTTTGAGCAAGCTCTGGGAGTTGGTGATGGACAGGGAGGCCTGGTGTGCTGCAGTCCATGGGGTTGCAAAGAGTTGGACATGACTGAGCGACTGACCTCAACTGCCCTTTTATTCATAATAGTGGATGATTTCAAAAGCATCTCTTACTCATTATCCAATAAACATCTACCTTGCTCATCCTGGGCATGGGGCCTCGTGGTGTGGTTTCAATCAGGGTAAGGATCTCTGCAGGGACAGGAGGCCTGTGTCAGCTGCTTGTTCTGTAGAAGGGGTGGAGGCTGCACAGGGGAGCCGCGAGCTGGCCCACACTTACAGCTCCGGGGGAGAGCGGGTGGTGAGCGGGCTTGGTGGCCCAGGTGGGACCTCTGGTCTGACGCTCCCACCACACTGTCTGGTCTGAAGGAGGTGCTCCCTCCATTCCAAGAGAGCTCTGCCCCCAAGGCTCATGGATAATCCAGATATCGGGAGCACAGGGCACATCCTTAAATAAACAGTGTTACATCCAACTGTACTAGAAAGAACTCTTACTTTGACTATCCCTGTTTTCATAATGCTGCTGCTGCTGCTAAGCTGCTTCAGTCGTGTCCGACTCTGTGCAACCCCAGAGACAGCAGCCCACCAGGCTCCTCTGTCCATGGGATTTTCCAGGCAAGAGTACTGGAGTGGGGTGCCATTGCCTTCTCTGTCATAATGCTATTTCTGTGTTAACATACATTTCAAATCCAGCTGTGGCCCAGGTTTCCTCCTTGCATTCTCATTAACGCTGACTTGCTTCAGTGACTTAGAATTTCTGAAAAAATCCAATCTGGATGGAAATTTAAACCCGCCCAGATGAACATTCTCATTCTTCTGGTTTGTTTTGCCAAGGCACAGAGAGGATAAAGAATTGCTTACTGTGAATTTGTGATGCACAAAGAATCTTGGCCTCGGGGACAGAAGGGAGCTGACGTTTGGCCTGACTCTGCTTGGCAAGCTGTGTGCCTTGGCCCAGGGCCAGCCGGTTTTCTCAAGGTGCCAAGTGACGTGGCCGTGGGGATGAGCCTGAGGGGAAGAGTCCTTTCCCTAACGTGCATGGAGGGGCTGTAGAGCTGACCCGTGAACATGTGGAGCCGGGGCACTGCATACAGCTTGGCCTCTGTACCCATGATTCCACCTTGCATCCTTAGTTCCACCTCTGTGGGTTCAGCCAGCCACGGGCCGTGTGGGACTGCAGTCTACTGTTGAAAAAATTCCACGTGGGAGTGGACCCATATTGTTCAAGGGCCAGCTGTACACCGGTGGAACCACCCTCTCCACACTGGTCCTGCTCCCTCGCTTTATGGTTTGTCTATGCGGTTCGTCCACTGTCAGATACAACTGTGCGTTCACCATCCACCCATTCTACCGACGGACAGAATGCAGTCTGTCCATCCTTGCGCTCAAAGATGTCTGGGTTATTCCCAGTTTTAGGTTACTGTAAGTAATGCTACGGACCATCTCACATTCTTTTAGTCCTTTTCTCATTTCATGACTATAGAGATTATCATGAGCCATAAAAAAAATGAAATCCTGCCATTTTTGACAACGTGGATGGATCGTTCACTTACTTCAGCATGGAATAAGACAGGAAAAGATAAATAGCATATGATTTTATTCATATGTGGAATCTTAAAAAAAAACCCAAAACCCTGAGCCAAAACTAATGAAATAACAACAAAAACACATGGAGAAGAGAGGACTGGTTTCCAGAAGGAGGGGGACGGGGGCTGACATGGGTGAGGGGTCAGTTGCATGGTGGTGGCTGATTGCTTGTGGTGTGTGCAAAGGTTGACCTCTAATGCTGTACTGAAACTTGTCTTTAAAACGAAGTTCTCTAATGTCTGAGATTTTAAAGTGACTGTGGCAAGCCCCATCTCGAGAGGTTCGGCTCAGCAGACGTAGGCTGGGCCCCAGGACTTCTCCAACACCGCCGGGTGCTGCTCCAGCTCTGTGAGCCCCTGTTCCCCGGGGCCACGCCCCCGCCCCCGCCCTCCTGGCTTAGTGGGGTCTGCTTCCCACTGGTGGTGGGGATTCCTTTAGGGCGGGTATCTTCAGTTCACAGGCCAACTGTAAAAACTAGTCGTAGCTAGTCTGATTAATTTCTGAACTAAAGGAAAATCAATACCCAAGCAAATGCAAATTTTAATGTTTAACTTAAGAGTTCAAAGGGCACATCATTTACTCTCAGGTCTTGGCCTTGATCTGTGAGGCCTGAGGCTGGGCTATCTGTAAATGCTTAGTACAGTAGATGGGCGAGGCGGGTAGAGGCGGCGGGCGGTGGTTTTAGGACCCATCTAGTAAACGTGGCATGGCAGAAACACCAACTTCTCTCTTCTAAAGTCCCCTCCCCAGTCTTGCAGGCTCCCTGACTGTGACCTGAGGGTTTGCTTAGAGTGAATCTGGGAGAAAATGAGTTTAGTCACCAAATGTCATTTGGCAGTTAACGTAAATAACTATTAATACGCTATTAATGCAAAAGTTTGTGCAGCTCATTTGTTTTATATACTCACTACTAGTAAGTTCTTTTGGAAGGGTGAAAGTGAAAGTGTTAGTCAGTCATGTTCAATTATTTGTGACCCCATGGACTGTAGCCTGCCAGGCTCCTCTGTCCATGGGATTCTCCAGGCAAGAATACTAGAGTGGGTTGCCATTTTCTCCAGGGGATCTTCCCAACCCAGGGCTTGAACCCAAGGATGGTTTTAATAGGTAGATCCCAAAGAATTTCCTTCCTGATTTCCAGTTAGCAGCCCTAAAAACAAAGCGAAACTGAGGAGCTCTTTTTAAAGGAAAAGGTTATGATGAACATGGCAATGAGACCTTGATTACTGAAGCACTCTAGGTACTGATAGGATGCTCCTAAGTCAGAATACTTTCTATAAACTTTTCTCTCTCAAGTAGGACAGTGAAACTTCAAAACCACAACGAAAATGAAAATGAAGTGCTGTAGAGAAGGCTGTGGCTGGCAGGTGCTAGGGAAGGGCTTACTGCTCACCCCACCCCCTGCCATGTACTTACGGTGAAGGTCAGACACTAGCATTTATACCTGCGGGGGTGAGTATCAGGGCCTGCAGAATATCGGACAGGGAAATAATTCCCACGATACTATCGGCTTCATTGACGACCACCAGCCGATGGACCTGCAAACGAGAGAAGGGGAGGCCCCACACGTGAAAGCTGAAGTAAGTCAAGTTTTAAAATGAACCTTAGAAAGAAAATCTTTCATGTACTATACAGTGAGTAACAACAACCAGAGGCTCAGATGGTAAAGAATCTGCCTGCAATGCAGGAGACCTGGGTTTGATCCCTGGGTCAGGAAGATCTCCTGGAGGAGAGCATGGCAACCCACTCCAGTATTCTTGCCTGAAGAACCCCCACAGACAGAGAAGCCTGGAGGGCAACAGTCCAAAGCATTGCAAAGAGTCGGACATGACTGAAGCAACTTAGCCCCATGCACACAAGAAACATTGGCTGGCTATGTCTGGCTTAGTTTTCTATTTTCAAAATATTAATATATGAAAGATACAACTCAAAACAGGAAGTGTAATAGTAGCTATTTCTTGTAGCTATAATCTCTTGAACGGTTTTAGATTTTTTACCGTTGTACTTTGGTTTCTAATAACTATCAGATAACTGTTTTACATGGCAGAGAAGTCCAAATAAACAGCAAAACTAAAAGGTCACTATGCTTATTTTTTCTTTTTTCTCTATGAAGTTCATATATTAAGAATAACAGAGGATAATCAACTATAACACAGTGAAATGAATTACATTCATGTCCTGTTTTCTACTTGAAAGGCTTTTATAAGTGGACAATGTTTGAGGTATTACTGTAACAAGGTGTCCTCAGGAAAGAGAGAGAGAGCATAGAGCATAGCTCTGATGTATGAGCGTTAGGACTCAGGCCTGAAGCAAACACATGCTGGTGGTCAACTTGGAGATTCTCTTCCCCATCCTGACCACGGAAACCCTGGCTGGTGCAGAATCGGGGGTGGGGCACACAGGGAAGAGATGGGGGGGAGGAGGGGAATCCTTTTCAAAGTCTGTCTTGAATGATACTGTGTTGGAGACTCTTCTGACATCATAGCTTGCTTTTAGGTTAAAAAGAAAATTACTCTGTCATCTTAATCATGCTAATCGTACATTTATTTTAAAAGCTCCTCTAGAACAATTTAGATTCTTCAATCACCCTGTGATATAACACAGTTATCTATTAACTGTGATCATAAACTGATGCTTGACAGCTAGGGTCAGAGAATGCTTTATGTTCTATAGTAGACACAGTTGGTTGTTAATATTTAATAATGATAAATGACTCTCTTTTGAACTACTAAATACTAAAGGTCAAGAGGAAACCATTTAACTTAGAATTAGTTGCACCAAAAGTATTTTATTTGTTGATGAGTCTAAACGTACAGATGTTCCTTTTCTAAAAGCTAGTGTGATATTCGTCATATAAACAAGCCAAATCATGGCTGATACACACAGTGCTGATGTATACCCTTCTCCTAACAAAAATATGTTGAAGCTAAAAACTGGTCTTTGTCCCCAGTTTTCAGCTTCAACATATTTTGGTGGAAAATAGTTGATGAGGAAAAGAGTCAAGATGGGAAACTTGAGAAAACTTAAATTACGTCTTTATTTTCCTCAATGACCTATTTCATATTACAGTAAAATTTGTGTTGCTCACCCGATGAACTTCCAGGACAAGCCAATCACTTTCTTCTTTCATGTGACAGTAACACACGCCTAAATAGGGGCATGGGAACACACAGGAGTGCTGGCATTCCCCACGTCCTCACGTCCCCAGAAACAGCTGTGTCAATACTGGGGTGCAAGTCTTTCTAGACTCTTTTCTATGCGTGTGTGCATTATGTTCAAATAAAGGATTACACTTTATATTGGCTTTTCCTCTTGGCAATATATTGTTTTTCCATATCAATAGCATCCTCCTTTAACATGATCCTTAATGATTATAAAGGAGTCCATCAGATGGATGTGGTCCATTGTCCTTATAGAGGAATTTCTTATGATCTTCAAAAGACACATAAAAAGAACAATAGAAAACTTAGATGTATTCCTAAGCCACTTAAAGCCCTTTGGAAAACTAGTAATGGGTATTAAGTTCAAGTAGAAAAATGAAAGCCTTCATGTTAAGGCTAGGGAAACAGGGTAAAAGCCTGGTGGTTGCAGCTGGGCGTCAGCCCCGAGGACAGGGCAGTGGGGTTCTCCACACAGGCAGGGCCGGTGGACCTGGGCACCACTGGCTCCTGAGCAGGGGCTCCAGACTCCATACCACTTTACAGGTAAGATTCAGAAAGCAGGCTAAGGTCACCCGCCGTGAGCCTAAAAATGCTCAGGCACTTTTCTTTTTGGACTGCATCCTTGCATTTAAATAAAAATCAGAGCAGACTTATGAATGGCTTTTGCCCAGTTAGGGATTAGGAGGAACACAGGCGCATCGATGCTTCAGTCCTAAAGATTGATAAGGAGGCTAATCTCCTATCCGAAACAACAAAGGAAAGAAATTATCTGAGGATGGGTTTAATGCATTCGATACACTATGGGGATGAGTCTGCACATCTTTTATTTAGAGTGTTATGTAAAGTATATTAAAAAAACCTTACAGGAAGTAAAATAAAAGGGGACATGAGGCTGAGGGTCAGGAGATGGACTGACCATTTACGGTTTAAATCAGGAAAAGACACGCTGATGGGAAGACAATTACTCTAACTTAGTAAAAGATAATAACACAGTTTTATTGACTTACTTTGTTAAAACAACATAATTATATCTATAGCTTTAAATTCATTAGCACCCTAAGGAAACTTAAAGCTCTTGGGACTTCTGTTTTCTTAAGTTTTAAAACCATGAAAGTAGCCTACCCATTTATTTGATTCGCCTATGACATCAGGCCTTATAAATTTAATTCAATGGCCATTCACAGATGACCTACTATGTGCCAAGACATCACAGATGACCTACTAAGTGCCAAGACACATGATACGCTCTACAGCAGGAGACTGCCACACGGCTGGACTGGAAGGCTGCCTCAGGGGCTGCTCCTGTGACTCGGAATTCCTGGGGCCCTGCTTCCTAGTTAGTGCTGGTGGAGGGAAGGAAGGAGGGAGGTGGGAGGGACGTGCGCGTGCAGCCGCCTCACCTCCGCTCTCACGATTCTGTCCACGATGGTCTCCAGGATCTCCAGCTTACTGCACTTCACTACACCCTCGAAATACTGCGACCGGTGCTGTAGGGCCTGGGTCACCGTGATGTCTAGGTTGTTGTACGTTTTTTCAGCAGCAAGGTTCTGCAATCAAGTAGCAGTGAATTATATCCTTTGTTTCCATTCACATTAATGACCAAAGTAAGTTCAAAGCAACCTGATTTTTTAAAAGCATTAATGTTTATCTTAATTTAGTACCATGGTACTGGCTTAACACATGCCGTGAGTACGGTTATTTCATCATCTTATCAACAGTAAAGCTTGTAAGGTATACCTTTATTATGAAGCAATTGTGTTAAATTCTGACTGCGTGACCTATGGAAGATTCCCCATTCTTACCCAATAGGGTTTTGTTTTTTTTTTAATTGAAATATAGTTGATTTACAAGGTACTGTTACTCTCTGGTATACAGCAAAGTGAATCAGTCATATATATGTATTTTTTCGTTTAGGTTATTACCAGATCTTGAATATAGTTCCCTGTGCTCTACAGTAGAATCTTCTTCATCTATTTTATATAGTAATTTGTATCTGTTAATCCCAAACTCTAATTTACCCCTCTCTCTCTTACTCTACAGGGTTGTTCCCTGATGTATAAAGTCTTTTGAGAGGTGGACTAACATTTGCCAAGGGTGAGAAGTCCCCAGGGCTGGGGAAGAAGGTTTCTGCTCGGAAGGCTTGGGGGTGGGGAGCCGTCAGGACCAAGTACTTGTGGAGGAAGTCCTATAGATGTGAATGGGTCTCAAGGCTCTCATTAAACTTATAGGGGTCCCACCCAACCAGATTCCAGTAAGCCTGTTTTACAGTGTCTATTATGTTAAATGGAATAGGATGAAACTTAAGGGTTTGAGACAGCTACAAAATAATACTTAAATGCTGCAGTCAATATTGTGGCAAAAAAAAAAAAAAGATGTGCATGTTTGGGGCTATCAGAGTTTCAGTTCCCTTTCTTAGAATTAATGTAAAACTCTAAGGAAATGCATTTAAATGAGTGAGGTGGGGAGAGAAGCACACGTGGAAGGATGTAGCACCAAAATCAATCTGGTACATTTAAACCAGGGATTAAGGAAGATCTCTATACAACGTATGTAATCGGTTTCCTGTCCTCTTTAGAACAGTGGTTGCCAATCAGCAAGTAGTGGGCTACGTGCGCCCAGGGAGCCACGTGTGTACCAGGCCCATGCCTGTTCGCAGAATGAATCACTGTCTCTCACACAGAAACACGGCCACTTAATACACACACACGCTATAGTAACGGGTAAGGCATGGCTGATCTGAAAAAACAGAATTATAAGATGCTGAAAGTATGTTATTCACTGCTAAATCCATGAATAAAATACCAATAAAAGTACAGTTATTATGGGGGAGTCTGTGGAATTCTCTGATAGGATCCTCATCCTCAAATAAGCCAGGAATTATTAAGTTAGGAAAAATCACAAAAACAGAGTAATGAATATGCTTCACAGGCATTCTAGATGACAGGTTTAACAAAATTAAAAATACTTACAATTACATCAAATTTGGAATAAATATCTACAACTTTTCCTAAAAATAAAAATATATGTTAGAAAAAGTCGTAAAACAAGAAATAGCATTTAATATCAATCTTAACTAGATAATCACTGGGAATTAAATACTGCTAAACAAAATACACTTGTCTGTTTAAAAACAGATATGAAATCATATCTTCATGGAAAACATGATTCTTATTACCCTGAGTGCTCCCTGGTCTAAGTTTTCCTTCTCCCCACTTATCTGATACGCCAGGTCATTTAACAATAATTTTACCCTAAGTGGGGCTTCCCTAGTGCCTGCAATGCAGGAGACCCAGGTTCGATATGTGGGTCAGGAAGATCCCCTGGAGCAGGGAATGGCAACCCACTCCAGTATTCTTGCCTGGAGAACCTCATGGATGGAGGGGCCTGGTGGGCTACAGTCCATGGGGTCACAAAGAGTCAGACACAACTGAGCGGCTAACACACACTCTACCCTAAGGAGATAACAGGTATGGCTTGGCACACAGACCTGACTCGTCCACCACAGGCAAGGCAGACACTCGTCTTTCCACGAAAACGTTCAAGGCTTTAATGATGGGAGTGTCCGGGTGTATGAAGGCGATGTTATGGTAGGTCCCGATTCCAAGTGCGTCCAGGTTCTGCTTCATGAAGGCAGGCTTTGGCATATCAGACATCTAGACAGGAAGATAACACAGATGCTCTAGAGCTGAGACACTCCTTGTTAATGTTCACATGTCCACACTTGATGAAAACTATGTGCAACAAATTAAAGTTAGTCTTTTCTACAAATCTATCCGGAAATCTGAATTAATATGGAAATATTACATATAAGGACTGTGTCTTTTGTTCAAACCAGCCTGTATATCTAAGCTTCTATTTAAGTATTTAGTAAATTAATATGAAAATGTTACATATAAGGACTGTGTCTTTTGTTCAAACCAGATTGTATGTCTAAGCTTCTATTTAAGTACTTAGTAAAACGCTGCAGAGCACTAACATTTTCTCCTTCTCTTCATTCACTGGGAAAGTGGACAGAAGGGAACCACAGCCCTGTTTTGATATTAAGGCCCATCAGCCACCAAGAATCTTTTAAAAGTATTCCTGTTAAATTCGTGGTTCTGCTGTCATCTTTAAGTAACAGTTACTAAGAAGCCACACGCTTCCAAACCCGAAGTGTTGGATGGTGGCTAGCTGAGCGGCTAAGCCAGTTCTCACCCCATCCCACTTCTAATATCCCGAATTCTCCTTTGGAGGACTCCAATTTTTGTCTATGAGGAACAAGAACAAGCCAACCGAACAGAATTAGAACAACATTTAAAAGTTAACTTTTCTTTTCACGGGCTGTTTTAGAGGAGGAGGGAGAAGTCAGAAGAGAGAAGTCTAGGGTCACGTTTGACTAAAATAAAACAAGGTTCTATGGTTTCAAAAATCCACCTTTTATAAAGGGCACAGTTGATTCCGTCCTCCTGGTGTACCTTATAATTATCAGGAAAAGATGAACAATTAGAAGAAACAAAATGTTCAAGTCAAAGAGTTCATCAATATTCAAATCATGAGAATCCTAGAAATTTAGAGAAAAAAAAAAAAAGAAAGGCCTATTAGGTCACCTAGCCCATCTCAACGCAGGATCACTAACCCCTGATACACGCTGTCCACTCGGCTAACGGGCAAACGTCTCCAGGGGCAATGCTACTGCTTCTGAGAGAGTGCTTTCAACTCAGTAAAACTTCATTTTTTTATCTGGAAATTCCTAGCTGGACATTCTAACAGCACGATTGTAATGATCACGTTGGCCCAAATAGAAAGCAGGACTGGCAGAGGCAACCTCCTCTCCTTTGTATAGAAGAGAAAAATGGCCCAAGGCCTGTCTCCAACTGTGGGTGGCTCTTCCTCGACAGCGTGGCCGTGGAAGTGGGCTGGAGCGCTGCCACCGGGGTCCGGGTCTGTGAGCCAGGCGCCCTGAGGGCTAGGACCTGAGCCGCCTCCCGAGGGGGCCGGGAGCAGGGAGGGCTACCGTGGCAAAGCCACACCACCTCGCTGAACTGTATTGCTTAAGAATCAGATGAGTAAAAATACCTACCTGAGAAGGGTGGTGGCGGGGATCAGGTTTACCATGTGAAGTGCCTGACACAGCATCAGTGCTTAACGGTGTTTGGCGCTCATGATTCATATTCTTTTTAAATGATGACTTTAAGGGGTTATGTGGGCAAAGGGCCTGGCCCAGCTCCGGCCGGGGGTCCTGCCGGAGCTCAGAGCCAAGGGGACTGCATCCAGCCCATGGCGGACGGGGAGTCTGACCATCAAAATCCGTGCCTCTGTAGTTCTTCCCTGGATTGTCTCTACCAAACTTCGTGCTTTTTGTTTTTTGTAAATAAACTCTTCTCCTTCCTACTTTTTCTATCCATTTAAGCATCAAGAGGGTTGCATTTACACAAACTTACTAGAACACAGGGCTGGTCTCATGGACAAGGTGTTTCTCCCAGTCTTAAATAAACTCTGTGCTGCTGTCTGGCAAGGGGTTTGTAGGGAGCAGGTCCCAGGAGCAGCAGCTGAGCTCTTGCATGTCACACCAGATGCTACACTACTTCCTTATCTGAAGCTGGAGGGAAGACAGCAAAGCTAACCTCATGCAGATTTTACCTTCTTTTAAAGAATGATTCTTAATATGATCTCTTCTGAACCAGGAATGAGGCCGCCTACTGGTTCCAGCTGACCAATTACTTATAACCTCAACTTCAGTGCATGTAATTAGAGGGGAAAAAAAGATTAAAGCCCTTCTGTAAACACTCTGGTCCTCTGAGCCTCTTTTTAACACTGCAAAGCAAAGAGGTTCTATATTTTTGCTGATTATGAAGCCATCTTATTTCAAACACAGTTGAAAAAACCTACAGAAAATATAGCTCTCATTTGGACCAACATGGTATTCTCTTGGTCAAAATTTTATTTGCTTTGGGTTTTCCTATCACTGCTGAACTTATAATAATAAGATAACCCAGGGGACAGGACTTTTAGAATATATTTCCAAACCATGATACCAATAAAGCTTCATAAGGCAATCTGGCTCGTTATCTTGTATAGCAGTTCCTTAATTAGACTGACCTGAAAATTGCTTTATGTCCCCTCATTGCAGGCAATAAAAATATTCTTATTTAAATAGAGAATTCCAAGCATTTTTACTATTTTGATACTTGCGCTAAAAGGGGATTGCTTTTTAATTGGAATCAACTTTGAGAATGTGCAATTCAAATAGCAGTGAGATGAGAAACGGAAGTTTAGAAACGGAGACCTCGAAGCTAACAAATTTCTTCTATGAGGGTAACAGGGAGCCAATTTACTTGAAGTAAATTAGTTAAAGCAGATGCAACTACGTCTTTAGAAACACTAAAAACTACTTACAAAAAGCTGGAGGAACTTGAGGATTCTTTTGTGGGTAAGTATATAAAGTGCATTCCCACTGATGGGGTCAATAACTGGCAATCTGTGGATTTTATTTTTGATCAACGAGTGCACAGCATCGAAGAGGCTGCGGGAAAAGCCATTATAGTTGTTAGGAGGCTTTAAAGAAGTAGAAAACTGTGGACCACCCCTGCTTTCAATGCATCTTCAATGCCTTTCAGTAACAATTATTAAGAGGTTGATAGACATTAAAGTGTTCTGGAAAAGTTTTAGACCGCAGACTTCAGCCAAATTTTTGATCTTCCACAATCGGTGTTAATATAAAATCTCAAACCCAAATGTAAGTGACAAACCTCTAGGAGAGCAGTTTTTTTTAACAGCAGGGTTGATGCTTTTGAGAAAGGACAGAAGCTAACCCCCAGGGAGGCTAATGGACAACTCTGGCAACAGAGGGCGAGTGGGCTTGGCGAGGCTGCCCTGACTTCACTCACAGGCCGCTTCCTGCTCCGGCCTCTCCTGTGACTGCAGACAAGGAGGGGGTGCTGGGTGGAGCTGCTTTTTTAGGTCTTAGAAATAAAAATCAATATTCCACCTTTTCTCACTCTGTGTGTGTGTGTGCTCAGTCATGTCCTACTCTTTTCAATCCCATGGACCGTAGCCCACCAGGCTCCTCTGTCCATGGGGATTCTCCTGGCAAGATTACTGGAGTGGGTTGCCATGCCCTTCTCCAGGGGATCTTCCCAACCCAGGGATCAAACCTGGGTCGCCTGCATCGGCAGGCAGGTTCTTTACCATCTGAGCCGCCAGGGAAGCCCAACCTTTTCTCACTAGAGCACTAGTTTTAAGAATGCTTTTATACAAATGTAGAGACGTCTCTGAGCCATTTCCAGGAAGCCTGGTTGGTTCCACACGTGTGGCCAACTTCCTGGATCTGTGGTTTGATGTTTGTCTTTAATTTTGGGAAGCTCCTGGATCTGGAACAATGGGACGTCCAGCAGGACGACCGAGGGCAGCCCTGCCTCTGACCACCTCTGGACCAGTGCCTGATGAGGCTGACTGCTCAGCTTCAGTGCTCATCAGAACCCCTGGGGGAGCTGCTGTAATGCACATTCCTGGGCACAACACCCTCCAAAGGCTGGTCTGCGAGGCTCGGAGGACAGCTCAGGGATCGGCAGCTCTAAGAACTAAACAGCTCCCCACTTGGCTTCTGTTGCAGGTGATCTGGATTCTTGAGCTGCTTAGTGCGACCACCTTCTAGTCCATCACCCCCGTGGACCCACAGTGGCGGTGATTGTCATTGTCTGTTAAGTTTACTGAATTTAATACTGAAGGCTGGCCTCCATCTAGACAAAAATAACCTGTCACCCATGGTCACAAAACGGATGAATCTGAATGAATGAATGTTTTCAAAGGAGAAAAACTTGACATGTTTACCTTGCATCTGGAGATATATTCACTAAAGGCTTAAATGTTTCTTGTAAATAAAGCTCTGTATTTATAGAAAGAAAATATGTAATTAGTAACACAGTTGCTTTTTTTAATTATTAAGTTAAAATAGCCTTCCATTTACAGATAATGATTAGAATGATTAAAAACCCAAACTGAATTAACTTACTGAAAACTATTGTGTTAATGATAGTTCTGGTTATTTTAAACAAGTTCCACACTGTTCAGATGGTGCCTTTGTGGAAAAGCATTTAAAAACAATGTTACCATAGATATTGTAAAAACCAGAAACGTCAAGAAATCCAGTGAAAGAGCAATACCAGCAGAGGCCACTGGAATATCACCAAGTTATGATCACCCTCAAGAAATGAAGCTTAGCATGATATCCTCTAAAACTAATTTTTATAAGTTAAAAGATAAAAGCTGTAACAAACTTTGCTCTTCAAATGTTACTAGGTTTTATTTTCCAGACCAAAGCTCAGATCTACTCTGGGGATCTTTCTAGTATGTAGAAATCATCTTTGTAAAGATAAACTTTACAGTTCATTTGCTTTACTGAGGTTTCTATAGAGAAGGCATTCAAGAAAATCTTGACCTTATTACTATCAAATGCCATGTAATATACAAAGCGTAAATATACTTAAACCTTGGTCTAACATAACTTAAACAGTAGACTTAAACAGTAGACAGATACTTAAGAAGTATCTGTCTTGGTATTAAAATATATACTCACTGCATAATAGGCTGATATGTGGATTCCATGTTGACTTACTTTGGTTTGGCGTGATAAAGCCACCATAAATCAAATAAATATATCACTCAATGAAATTTCCGTACAGGATTAAAAGAGGCCCAGCCCTTTAGAGAATTCTAACGGGTGTTCAGATTTTGCAGCCAGTCTAAAGGTTGCTTTTCAAGCCAAGCAGATAATGGGAAGTACAAAGCTAAATTTCAGATTTAAATTAAAAAACTACCTTCAGCGGGTCCCTCAGTTTCTGTCCATACACCTCCCTGAATACCCACAAAGGATCCCTCCTTAATGATGCCCACCCTTGGCCCTAGTTATGCTACTCCTGCTGACTGCTCCTTTGCCCTTGCCGTACCAAACCCAGCAAGACAGGTCTCGTTAAAGACACAATTTCACAGCCCTGAAATTACAATTTTAAAAATGGCTCCATTTCAGAAAAGGGTATTGTGATTATACCCAAAGAGGGTGAGATCCAACATTGCAAAAGAAAGCAATCTTATTTTCTTGTGATTTAATTCAAATCATCAAATCATCTAGTTTAAGGTTCATTTGTTCTATGTTTCTACATAATTTGCAAAGAAATAATGGTCGAATTTAAGTAGGAACAGATCCTTGCTTCAGTTAATTTCAGGCATTCCTTTTGTGCGTTTTCTATCCAAAGACAAAGATTTGGGAGGTAATACTCAGTGGTGAATGGTGGCCCCACTGAAGGGCAGAGAATTGGGCACTGCTCCTTATTCATCTACATCCCAGCCTCATATAAAGACTTGCTGCAGGTTCTCTGTACGTGTGTACCGAACAGAATGGGTAACACTTACAGCAATATGGCATACAGTAGTATCAAAATTAAGATAGAAAAGAATGTTTTAATCAACATAGTAGATTATAAAGTGGAGAGAAGAGGACCTGTGAGATTAAAACATTTTACGTATGAGTAGAACATTTTTTCCTGTTATTAAAAAGATTTTTTTAACACTCAATATTGCTTACCCCTCCATGTTTCAATCTTATGTTCCTCTAATTCATAAATCTGTACCTAGAAATAAGGAAAAATTTTATTTGCAAATGTTAACATATACAAGACAAGGAAAAAAAGAAACTACTATTTCATAACTACTGTTGAGTCCCATAATTCAACAGATGGAAACAAGCGAGGTAGTTCAGAAATGTAGAAATATAAATGAGAGACATAAAGCGTGCTCTGCATTTCTTTGAAGACAAATGTATAAAGTTAAAACATAAACCAACACGATAATATTAATTTGAAAATTTGTGATACACTTTAAAATTAAAAACTTTACAATATAGTTAGTATACAACTTATGCTAACTACAAATTTAAAACATATATAAACACACACTCCTTCTTAGGAAATACAAGATTTTTAGCCTCTCTAGTTTAAAAAGGGCAGTTGGTTAAACTGCACTAATTAAGTTGCTGGATCAGGTTATGCCTGGACCAGGCGGGCATCTTCACAAAGGTAGAGAGGGTTTGATAGCAGCCAGTCACCTGGAGTCAGCACGCGCATCACCGCATCTTGGCTGCTGCTTTTGGTCAAAGTACTTAAGGTTTCTGAATCTGCGTCCCTCCCTAAACAAGGGGGTGGAAGGCCATCCACACTAGCTTCTGTGAGGTCTATGTGAGGGAGCCTGGGGCACAGGGCCTCCCAGCCTGCTGCAGCGCTTGCTACCCCTCGGGGCTCCTGGAGCCCTGCCGCAGGAACGCCTGGCCTCTTTCTGAGCTCCCAGCCCTGCCTGGCAACACTGACAGTCCTGTGCAGAGCTGCCACTGACGGGCGGGGGAAGCAGACTCTACAAGGCTTATCGTGGGGATGCAAGGATGAGCAGAGGTCAGAGGTCAGACCCGGAGACCTTCAAGAGGCAGATTTCAGCCAGGCTCTGCCTGCGGGTGGACTTCACATTAACCCAAAAGACAAACCCATGGAAGGGCCCGGAGAAGAAAGGACTTCTTCACGTTCCTGAAACACAGAAAGGAGACTGACGGCTAGGGGACTGACAACCCGGGGTGGGCTCCGTGTCAGGGGGAAGAGGCCAGGGAAGCACTGAGTCAGATGCAACAAGACCAAGCGTTGGGGAGGTCAGATCTCGAAATGGTGACTGTGGGGACAGAGGGGGCCACTGGGAGAAGAATAAAAAGGTTTAGAGAAGAATGAAGGAGGGGAGATAGAGACAGATGGATGAATAAGAAGCCCCCCTGACCTCCCGATGTTGATGCTAGGTTGATAGCATCCAGGACACAGAGGAGGATGAGGAAGGAATCAGCTTCCTAAACGAGGAGGATGAGCCTCTGGCTTTCACAGTTGAAAGCAGAACATCCTGGTCTATCTCAGGCGGTTCTGAGGTGGAGCCTGAGCCCAGAAGAGGAGGGGCCTCCCTGCTGTCTGCCTGCACAACCCCTCGGGGCTCTAGCTGCAGTCATCAGCGTGGACATGCTCGGCTAACACAGGGGTCTATTATGAAGCGGGGGCACTTGGCCCCAGCACGATGGGAAGGTGTGGATAGTGTATAAGGTATAAACATGTGTAAGACAGAGTCGCTACCTCTAAAAACGACCTAACAAGAACCTCAGATACCCCGACGACAGCGCTTCTCGCCCCTGGCACGGCGGACGCTTTGGGATGTCCTGTGCGCTGTGTTTGGTAGCATCCTCGGCCTCTGCCCACGCCACACCAGTCGAACCAGCCCACCCTTTCCCCAGCCCAGAGATGTAACGTCCCCGGGGGAGGAAAGTCACTCCCAGCTGAGAGGCCGTGCCCTCGGCGGAATCAGAACACAACCTGAAAAGTGCCGCTTGAGTAATTCCTGGGGGGGCACTGAAATGGGGACCCATCTGCTCCAGGGGGGACAGCAGGGAGCTCACCATGGTGCAGCGGGTGCCTGAGGAGGGTTCTGGAAGACCCCAGTGTCAACCGGCAAGGACCAAGGGCCTGAAGGAGAATGCCCGTGGAGGACGAGGATTCGGATCTCCAAAGAAGAGCAGCCACGGGGGAAGGAGAGCAGGGGAGTCCAGGAGAGGAAGAGAGAGGAGGAACTGAGTGGACAGGTTGGCAGGAGAGGAGAAGCAAGCGGGAGCCCAGTTGCCCAGCGTCAGCAACACCCCGGCCAGCTCTGGGGATGGCGGAGAAGAAGCCGGCGACCCCTGCCTGAGAACAAAACTGGGCTTTAAAAAAAAGGCTATCTGGTACCTCCACTTGTGTAAATACAGAGGTTAATAGGAAAACAGCCGCCGTGGCTCTCATCATCAGGAACAGTTCTTTCTATAACAGACATAAAAATGATAATTTAAAATTGCCATTTCCAGTTGGTGAAAAATCAGCCTGGAAAATGTTCCAGAGAAGCTACAAAATTGTTCACAGTCACAGGCCCCGTCTCACTGAAAAGAAGCATCCAGAAGAAATAAGGTTTGATAGTAAGATCGGAGAAGGCAATGGCAACCCACTCCAGTACTCTCGCCTGGAAAATTCCATGGATGGAGGAGCCTGGAAGGCTGCAGTCCATGGGGTCGCTGAGAGTCGGACACGATTCAGCGACTTCACTTTCACTTTTCACTTTCATGTATTGGAGAAGGAAATGGCAACCCACTCCAGTGTTCTTGCCTGGAGAATCCCAGGGACGGGGGAGCCTGGTGGGCTGCCGTCTATGGGGTTGCACAGAGTCGGACACGACTGAAGTGATTTAGCAGTAGCAGTAAGACTGGAGGTCACCCCAGGTAGAATTAGTAGTTTAAGATGGATCAACAGACATCATCTGAAGATCCCTGGCGCTAAAGACTGAGACCTATGGGACAGGATCAAGTGGTCTAATATGCAAGGAATCCAAGTCCCAGAAGGAGAGGAGAGAAAGAATGAGATTAAAAAAACTTTTTTTTGAAGAAACAGCAGCCCCCCAAATAGGTAGAAAAGCAATTTAGAAGATCATGGAAACTGAACATACCCGGAACAGGATGAATACAAAGACACATTGCAGTCAACAGCCGAAATCCAAAGTTAAAGAGACAGCCTTGAGTCAGGAAGAACTGGTGCCTTACAAAGAGGAGACAAGGACAGCCGTTTCCACTGACTTCTTATCAGAAGCACTGGGGGGCAAAGGACAACAAAACTACATCCTCAAAGAGGTAAAGAAAACAAACAAAATCAGTTAACTCAATCTCTATAAAACAGCAAAGCTGTCCTTCCAAAATCAAGATTAAAAAAAAAAAAAGATGAAATAATGACACTGTTGGACAAAAAAACTGAGATAATTTGTCACCGATGTGGACCACACACATGCTGGTGGGTGTTCTTCAAATGCAGTAAAAACAGATGGTGACTCAGATCCACAGAAAAGAATAGAAAGTGGTACCTATGTGGGTAAATATAAAAAAATGATTTTTTTCCCTTTTATTCATTTTGTTTAAAATAAAAATGTGAGGGGCAGATTAATGGAAGTATACCTTCTACATAACACCAATGTAAACTCTAAATGGACTGTGGTAAGTTAAAATTGCAACCACGACAACAAAAACTGCAAAAACGTATGCCTGAAACAGTCACAGAGCTCTACTGGCCCCGACACAACAGATGAGGCCACACTTAGTCTCCTGGTACAAACGACCAGAAATGGGAAAAAAATACGTGGAGCTGCTGCCAGACATGAGACAACAGGCAGGGCAGGTCGGTCGTCCCCGAGAGAAGGGAGGCAAACAGCTCTGTGACCGCCATGTCCTGCTTTAGAGGCATCGAGACCTTGACTCGGGCAGCTGACCCCCAGCAGAGCATGATGTCACACTGAGCTGAGGAGACAGAAACCAAAGTCTAGACAGAACGAGCCGAGTGGGACTTGCAGGACACAGCACTAGACAACGCAGGGGTGGGGATCCAGAAACAGAGAAGACTGCACAGAGGTCCTTGAGTTTCTGACTGAACGCCAAGCAGGCATGCATGGCATGATGCTATGTGAGCCCGGGGAAGACGTACCCTGAAGGACATTTGCCTTCCGACCACAGAGTGGAAAGTCCTTGCCAAAGAACCAGGGAAATCCATGGAGATCCCTGAAGTATACGTAGAGCTAAACCAGCCAGAGTAATGATTAACACTCTGACAAAGCTTAAAAGCAATCCTTAAAAGAAGCATGCCAAAAGATACTCAACGTGATTAGCCATCAGGGAGATGCAACTCAAAATAACAACTGGGTATCAACTCACACACACTAGAATGGCTGTCATTCAAGAGAGAGACAGTCACGGGTGTCAGCGAGGGTGTGGAGAAACTGGCACACTACACACTGCTGGTGGGAAGGTGCGATGCTGCAGCCACTGTGGAAAACAGCTGAACACAGGTTACAGTGGGACCCAGAAATTCTGCTCCTAGGTCTATACCCTTTTTTGGGCTCCAACATCACTGAAGATGGTGACTGTAGCCATGCAATTACAAGACACTTGCTCCTTGGAAGAAAAGTTATGACCAACCTAGACAGTATATTAAAAAGCAGAGATGTTACTTTGCCAACAAAGGTCTGTCTAGTCAAAGCTATGGTTTTTCCAGTGGTCGTGTATGGATGTGAGAGTTGGACTGTGAAGAAAGCTGAGAGCCGAAGAATTGATGCTT
>NW_011494951.1:2834466-2865677 GCF_000754665.1 Bison bison bison | reverse complement strand
GCCGAAGAATTGATGCTTTTGAACTGTGGTGTTGGAGAAGACTCTTGAGAGTCCCGTGGACTGCAAGGAGATCCAACCAGTCCATCCTAAAGGAGATCAGTCCTGAGTGTTCATTGGAAGGACTGATGTTGAAGCTGAAACTCCAATACTTTGGCCACCTGATGCGAAGAACTGACTCATTGAAAAAGACCCTGATGCTGAGAAAGTGAAGGCAGGAGGAGAAGGGATAACAGAGAATAAGACAGTTAAGTGACATCACCGACTTGATGGACATGAGTTTGAGCAAGCTCTGGGGGTTGGTGATGGACAGGGAAGCATGGCGTGCTGGAGTCCATAGGGCTGCAAAGAATCGGACATGACTGAGCGACTGAACTGAACTGAACTGAGATCTATACCCAAGGGAAATGAAAACAGATATCCACATAAAAACCTGTATGTGACTGTTCATAGCAGTGGTATTCATAATAGCTGAAAAGTGGAAACCATTTAAAGTCTATCAACCGATGAACGGATAAGTAAAATGTGATAGAGCCATAAAATGGAATATTATTTGGCAACAAAACGAAATGCAGTACTGACATATGCTACAACATGGAGGAGTCTTGAAAACACTACGTCATGTGAAAGAAGCCAATCACAAAGGACCACATAGTGTGTGCGTCCCCACATATGAGGTGTCCAGGACAGGTAATCTACAAAGCAGCTGAGCGGCTGCTTAGGTTTGGAGCTAAAGGTGGACTGGTGGCATGTCACAGCTAAGAGGTGTGAGGTTTCTTTTTAGGGTAATGAGAATGTTCTACAATTGACTGTAGTGATGACTGCACAGCCCTGTGATATACTAAAAAACCACTGGACTGCACACTCCAAATGGGCGAAATATAAGAGACACAAATTATATCTCAACAAAATTGCTTTTAATGAAGGATCTTCAAGTAATTTAAATGCCTGCCCAAAGTCCAATACTCTTTAAAGGAAGACAAAACAGATATTCAACCACATGATGTTATAATTATAATATTCACAATATTATAATATATGATACATAATATTCAGCATTCATTAGGAATTATTAATTTGTAAGAAGCAGAAATGCGACCCATGATAGGAGAAAAACCTGTCACCAGAATCAGACCCAGAATAGAGATGATGGAAATAGATTCTGATACATATATATCAGATATGTAACAACTGACATAATATGTTCAAGGATTTAAAGGAAAATATAAACATTACAGGGAGAGAAATGGAAAATATAAAAAAGATCCAAATGGAATTCCTAGGACAGAAAACATACTATCTGAAAGGAAAAAAAAAAAAAAGTAGGTAAGATATTGTGGAGGAAAGGAACTGTGGAAATGAAGACACAGAAATAAAATATATCTGACATGAAGCCGAGAGAGGAAATACTGGGGAAAATGCTACAAAACAAGAGAGCGTCAGTTGAGTAACTAGCATCCTAGAAAGTGGAGGAGTAGACAGAAAAGTACTTGAAGAAATGGTGTCTAAGAGAATGGAGAAAACATGAGAATCGCAAAACAGCTGCAGAACGCATCTGACGCCATTCCACATGTGTTCTTGAGAAACACTTTTGGCAAACCTGAAAACGGAGCAACATCCTCCACGTGATAAAGGGCATCTGTGAAAGCACTGCAGCGGACACCAAAGCCACAGTGCGGTGCTGAGCACTTCCCCTCCAGGAGGGCAGAAAGGCAGAAAGGCCTGCCTTCACGATGGCAGCGCCGCACTGGAGGGCTCAGCCAGCAAAAGCAAGAAGAACAAAACCCAAACACGCTGAAGAATCACGAAAATCACAGTGTTAGATTAAGGCCACATGTGGCTTTCCAACTATGCTGTTATAAAACAGCGGGACTGGACCAGGGAGTTCTGTCACTAACATTAGCCAGTAGAAAGATGTCAAAAATGAACTTCTCCAACTTTAATTTTTACTTCGTTAAAACCACAGTGTCTGTATAGTCCTTGTTATAGCATTTCGGGGGTAACTGCAAGAAACTGCATGAACATCCACAGGCCCAGAAGGTGAACCCTGTGTCAGCTCATCTACTTCGAGGCTTCACTGGGCACAGCCATCCAGTCCAAAGACGTACGAGTGGCCTCCTTCATTTATGCGTCCAGGCAGATCTCAATGCTATAGCATGCCCATAATGCCATTAAGAACACAAATTTAGTGAAATTTACAGTAGGGGCTTCCCTGGTGACTCAGTGGGAAAGAATCCGCCTGCCAATGCAGGAGACTCAGGGTTCAATCCCTGGGTTGGGGATGGAAAAGGAAATGGCAACCTACTCCAGTATCCTTGCCTAGAAAATGCTGTGAACAGAGGAGCCTGGCGGGCTACGGTCCATGGGGTGACAAGAGATTTGGACACTACTGAGCAACTAAACAAACAATAGCCTAGCTAGGCAATAAGTGGGGGCTTCCCTGGTGGCTCAGACGTAAAGAACCGGCCCAGGGTTCCCTGATCCCAGGGTCAGGAAGATCCCCCAGAAGAGGGCATGGCAACCCACTCCAGTATTCTTGTCTGGAGAATTCCATGGACAGAGGAGCCTGGTGGGCTACACGCCATAGGATTGCAAAGAGTCAGACGAGACTGAAGTGACTTAGCACACAGGCAATAAGTAAGTACACTGAATCCCACTAACCCGAGGATTTCTGAAAGCTGAACAAAAAGGCTATTTTTTTAAAATGTTTCCTAAGACTACTTTCCTCAAGCTTCAAATATCAGACTAATTTACACTGAAGTTTCCTGCACATAAATATGTGTGTGTATATATATATATATATATATAAAAGTTGCTCAGTTGTGTCCGACTCTGCAACCCCAAGGACTGTACACTCCCTGGAATTCTCCAGGCCAGAATACTGGAGTGGGTAGCCTTTCCCTTCTCCAGGGGATCTTCCCAACCCAGGGATCGAACCCAGGTCTCCCGCATTGCAGGCGGAATTCTTTACCAGCTGAGCCACAAAGGAAACCCAAGAATACTGAAGTGGGTAGCCTTTCCCTTCTCCAGCAGATCTTCCTAAGCCAGGACTGGAACTGGGGTCTCCTGCATTGCAGGCGGATTCTTTACCAACTGAGCTATCTGGGAAGCCGTGTGTATGTGTATGTGTGTGTGTGTGTGTGTGTGTGTGTGTGTGTTTGGAAAGATCAACCACCAGCACTGCTAGCCCAGTACCAAAAAAACACACAAAATCTTAAAACACACACACACGAACAGTTCTATATACACATGCATAGACATACATGGTTCCACTTACGTGACGTAAGGATTTCTGGCACTTACCATGGGTGATTTATAGTATCTATGTAGTATATTAATGAAATCTGTAATTGTTAGCATGCCTGGAAGAAACAATTACATATTAAATATAAAACTATGAAAACATTCAAGGGAAATTTCAGGTGATAAGCCAACCTGAAATGTTTATTTACTAGAAAACCTTCTAAGTTATACTATGACGATTACCAGCACAGCTTAATATATCATTTAAAACTATTAACCTGTTAATTATCTACCCCAAACTAAGATACACAAATTTAACTGACGTTAAAGCCTAATAGTATTTAATAGAATTAATCACAGTATTTGGCAATTCACTGAGAGAAAACTTTCTGAATGTTGCAAAAACATCATGAAAGACTTGCATCTGCACGCAAATAATTTCGGATACTTCAAGATCAAGTATACCATAAGCTCTAGAGACAGGACACTTTTGGTAGTATGTGGATGGTTTTCTGAGAATCCTTCTAAAAACAATGGCTTCCTCAGGCACAATTTATGAAGGGCCCACAGTGTGCCAGACACCAGGACTACAGCGTGAAGACAAGGACCGCTTCCCTGATGAAGCTGCAGCCCGAGGGGAGGCGGACACAGGGAGTCATTTCAAGATGATGCAGTGCCTGCTGAGACGGGGCCACACCCACAGTCCACCGAGATTCCTGAGGTGACATATTATGGAGTCTAGATACTGCGAGTCAGCGGTATTTTTAATAGTGTAACAATGATTTAGCAAAGGTATCAACCATGTTTCCATCATTTCATCTGCCGTGTCAGAAAGATGTTCACCCAGGAGGAAATGGGGGTGCCCTGCAGCGGGAACCTAGCAGAGTTGCCAACCAGCAGACGGCAGGCCTCAGGCCGGGGCTCCTGGGGCTCCTGGGGCTCTCGGGACCCGGAAAGGCCCAGAGGAAGCTTTGGAGCCAAAAAGGTGCTGGATGAAAAGAAACCAGCACCTGGTTTTGAATTTACTAGCAGCCCCACCTCACAGGATGTAAAAAGTAACGGTGTTTTTTAACTTGGTCATGTTTTTACGAGGCTGGATTCCAACACCTCAGGTGTTCAGATTTCTCCCCAGGCCCGCACTGCTTACCTACAAAACTTTGTTTTTTACTCTCCCACAGAGGTGCTGCTCGAACACCATTGGCGACTAAGGCAAAGAAGGCCTTTTTAACCTAAGACAAGAGAAACAACACACAGTTTTAGTCATACATGTACAGGGGGAAAAGTACCTCCAACTATTAGGTTGGTGCAAAAGTAACTGTGGTTTTGCATTGTTGACAGCTGCCGTTTGATATTGGAATCCATTCTTAAATGTGGTTATGTTATACACCATTTTAATGCGCCTTTCTCGCTTTATGTTTTTTTGCTAATGACTAATTATTTGCTGTGTATTTTAATGTTTATTTTAGACTATGGAAATGATGTTAGACAAAAAGCCAGTTCGAGCAATTTCTTGAATATTCGAGTTCAAAATAGGTTGTAAAGCAGCAGAGACAACTCACGACATAAACATGACATCTGGCCCAGGCACTGCTAATGAACACACAGTGCAGTGGTGGTTCAAGAAGTTCTGCAAAGGAGACGAGGGCCTGGAAGATGAGGAGCGCGGTGGCAGCCCATCGGAAGGTGACAAGGACCAATCAGAGCAATCATCAAAGCTGATCCTCTTTCAACTACTCGAGAAGTCACCAAAGAACTCAACGCGACCATTCTGTGGTTATTCAGCATTTGACACAAACTGCAAAGGTGAAAAAGCTCCATAAGTGGGTGCCTCATGTGCTAACCAAAAATCAAAAAAACCGTCATTCTGAAGTGTCATCTTCTCCTGTTCTACGCAACAACCATGAACCATTTCTCGATTGGATTGTGATGTGCGACGAAAAGTGGACTGCATGTGACAACCGGCAGCGACCAGCTCAGTGACTAAACCGAGAAGCAGCTCCAAAGCACTTCTCAAAGCCAAACTTGCACCAAAAAGGTCATGGTCACTGTCTGGTGGTCTGCTGCCCGTCTGGTCCACTAAGCTTTCCGAATCCTGGAGAAACCATTACATCTGAGAAGCACGCTCAGCAAATCGATGCGAGGCACTGAAAGCTAGAAGGCCCGCGGCCGGCACCGGTCAACAGAAAGGGCCCAATTCTTCTCCACGACGACGCCCGACTGATGTCGCACAACCAACACCTCAAAAGTTGAAGGAATTGGGCTTCGAAGTTTTGCCTCAAACCACATGTTCACCTGACCTCTCGCCCACTGATTACTACTTCTTCAAGCGTCTCGACAACTTTTTACAGGGAAAACGATTCTTCAATCAGCAGGAGGCAGAAAATGCTTTCCTGGAGTTTGTCAAATCCCAAAGCACGGGTTGTTATGCTACATGAATAAACTTCTCACTGGCAAAAATGTGTCGATTGTAATGGTTCCTATTTTGATTAACAAAGATGTGTTTGAGCCTAGTTATAATGATTTAAAATTCACGGACTGAAAATGCTAATTATGTTTGCACCAACCTATTAAAATATTCAACCTAATCTTACCAGTTATCTTCAACATTGAGTTTTGTAATTTGATAAGTTAAAAATAACTGAATGTATTAATATAAGCAATATGCTTCTGTATTATATTGCAAGGTATACAGGGATTAGAGATTATTTTTTAAAACAAACAATGCAATTAACCTCAAAAATTTTTTTCTTGTATCTAAAGTTTCTCGACTACATACAGACTTCATATAATTAACACCACATAAAAGAATTAAACTTCAGAGTTTAATCCCTTTTATAGGTGGTTATTAATTCATTTGAAAACACTAAAGTTGTATCAAAGTACTTGAAATGAAAATCTGTTTTTCATATGTTTAATAACAAAACATCAAGCACACCCCCTTCATTCCCCTGAGGGTGAGAAAGAGAAGGCATGAAGACATAATATACACATATTTTTATATATTTTTGAGACGGAGACCTACCACCGTATGCCCGTTGTGGGTTGCGTCTTGTTCAGAGTAGTTCACATGCAGAATCTCTCTGAGCCCCCAGGACAAACACCCTCCCAGATACCATGGCAGGGAAAG
Organism: Bison bison bison; assembly: GCF_000754665.1. NCBI lineage: Eukaryota > Metazoa > Chordata > Mammalia > Artiodactyla > Bovidae > Bison > Bison bison. Next base: position 2,859,310 of record NW_011494951.1, on the reverse strand, counting down.
AAGGCGGTGGAGGTGATGACTTACTAAGCTCAGTGATGACAATGACCTCTAGAGAGCAAAGGGCATCTGGAAAATGGCTCAATTTTACTGATTATCAAAGAAATGAAAGTTCAAGCAAATTAAAACTATCATTTATAGCAGCTAAATAGGCCAATATTTTTAAGTTACAACACCTAATACAGGTGTGGCTGTAAAACCCCCAGTGGCATCACGAATTGTGAGAATAGTTTCTGACCCACGGCTTGTATCAAGAATCACAAAAATACTGTTTGTGTACCGGTTTTTTCTCTGTCGAATTAGTTATACAAAAATTTCAGGAGTAGGATTTTTGAACCGACCACGTTCAGTGTGGCATTATTTCTACTACAGAAAACTGAAAAAAGATCTGCCTCCTGCAAACTTGTTAAATACTGGCATACCAATGAGAAAAAAAAGTACCAAACAGTATAACTGTGAAGACTGTGTTAAAGTGGGGGGAAAAAAAAAGGTTTATGGCAGTGAAAATGCAGACTATAAAATTATGCATTATAATTACATAAAACATGTATTTAAACAGAAAAGATCAAAGAGAAGCAAATAAAATGTAACTTCTATACTAAGGAGTTGAAGCAGTGAAAGTGTATATCTTAAAAAATTTTTAAATTCTGTGTTATAGTTATGTTTATAACCAAGAAAGAAAAAGGCTCTTTTTTCATCCACTATATTCCCAAACCCCTTGTTAACATAACAAGAAAAACAAATGGGAGGATTACAGGAACGGAAAGCTTCATGTCAGAGGAAGAATAATGGGTTGGCACTGGTTTCTGCCTTTATTTACGGAACAAGAGTGACTGATGGAGGTGCCTGGCTCATCAAAACAGGAGCCGAAGGATGGCTGGAGCTGAGGGGGACTCTCGTTGGCTGTTTCCCACCCTTGTCCTGGCCAAGCCTGGCACTGTCCTCAGTACAGCGGGGGCTCCATCAACCTGCTGGACAAACGGGCAAGGAACTGGGGAGAGGAGATGAGAAGAGCCAATCCAAGGGCATGAGGGTCAGGCGGGAACTGAATGGCATCTACAAACTGGAAAGATGGTTTTTGAACCACAGCTTGTATCAAGGATCACAAAACATTCCCAGTGTGTGGAACTAAACGGCATCCGGGGTGGTGAGCGAGGGTGAATGGTCTGTTTCTACCTGGACCATGGGAATCTGGGAAACCTTGATGGTGAGCCTAGAAAATATCATCAAAGGATCCTGGGGAAAGTCACGGACAAATAGATTCTGAAACACATTAAATATCTGCTTAGCTTGTTTTTCTAACTGGCTGGAGTAGGCAGGGAGTGGGGGCACTTTCAAAACCACAAACTGCTCATTGTTTTCTCCAAAATAAGAGATTTAGCACAGAAAAACCAGTGTAAAAATCATCCATGAGGACCATGCATGTAAGCCTGAGTGACCACAGCCGTTCAAGTTCCGGTTTGGCCATGGTGCGACAGCTGAAAACAACTACACAAGTTGGACAGACCGTATGCAGACCCTGATGGGAAAGCGCTGCAGGCACCACACAGGCAGGATTCAAGGAGCTACAGTTCCTGAGAGAAAAGACACGGACTGAGCTCCATAATCTTCCTGGAATTTTTTCAAAACACGTTTTTCCAATCATCTTCAAATCAGTGAACTTCAATAGAAAACTGTAATCGATCAAAAAGAGTCAAATAAAACGAGGGCAGGAAACAGACAAAGAAAACCACACCCAGCACATCACAGGTAAGATGCTAGAAATCAAAGGCAAAGAGAAAACTGAATCGACCGGAGGGAAAAAGGACATTCACTTGCAAAGAAGCAACAAGTGCACAGATGGGGACACCAACAGAAGGAGGGTCTGACTCTGAAGACGGTGACTGTCCCTCCAGAAACAGAAAAACATCTTGCTTTGCCACAATAACTTCTCTGCCTGACCTGCTACCTACAAGCTATTAGGCATTAGTCGCTCAGTCATGTCTGATTCTTGCTACCCCATGGACTGTAGCCCGCCAGGCTTCCCTGTCCCATGGGATTCTCCAGGCAAGAACACTGGAGTGGGTAGCCTATCCCTTCTCCAGAGGATCTTTCTGACCCAGGGACCAAACCCAGGTCTCCTGCATTGCAGGTGGATTCTTTACCAGCTGAACCACAAGGGGAGCCCATAAACTGTTAAATGGCCCCTAAATGCTCGGAGGTTACCAAAGGGCTCTCAAGGGCTCTGCACACAAACCTAAGGAGATGCCCACACAGCACCGACTCTCACACGCAGGGCGGACGCTCAGGCTGGCACCTCAGATGGCGGGGCTGTGACGTGTGCTGACCTGAGGGTGCACTGCTGATGCCATGAGAGGGACAAACCCAGGGAAGCCACCATCCAGGGGCAAAGGGGACATTAGGGATTCGAAGTGAAAAGTGCCTTCACTTTTGCATGGGAAGCTAAGACAGCCAGTGAAGTGAAAGTCACTGTTGTGTCCGACTCTTTGCGACCCCAAGGACTCTGCAGTCCATGGAATTCTCCAGGCCAGAATACCGGAGTGGGTAGCCTTTCCCTTCTCCAGGGGATCTTCCCAACCCAGGGATCGAACCCAGGTCTCCCACACTGCAGGCTTTACCAGCTGAGCCACCAGGGAAGAGGGGAAACATAAGAATACTGGAGTGGGTAGCCTATCCCTTCTCCAGCAGATCTTCCCGACCCAGGGATTGAACCCAGGTCTCCTGCATTCCAGGTGGACTCTTTACTAGCTGAGCTACCTGGGAAGCCAGACGCTGAGGAAAATGCTGGGACTGAAGCAGAGGCATCTCCTGCTGCCTTCAGCGGGGCGAAGCTGCAGAACCAACCAGGCTGACTTTGGATTTTCCTTGGCTCAGGTCCTCCGCCCTCTCTGAGCCCCAACATTCTCAGCCACGCAAGGGGCTAACAGACAACGTTTTCCTCACAAGTGCATGGGCTTTTTTCTTTTTTTGGCCATGCCACATGGCTTGCAGAATCTTAGTTCCCCCACCAGAGACTGAACCTGGACCTTCGGCAGTGAAAGCCTGGAGTCCTGACCACTAGGCCACCAGGGAGTTCCCGGAAGTGACTGCATGAGCCAGACTTGCTCTGAAGATGTTCAGCAGTAAGAGTCAAAAAGGAACAAAGCTTTTAATTTTCCAGTCTCTACAAACCAGACCAGAAGTACAGAAAGATTTGTTGTCTTAACTTAAGCTACACAGACTGTTGACATGTTGACACGTCATGGAGGGTGGGGGCCACAACTCGCCCCTCCAGAGACGGGACAGAAGCCCCTGGAGTGGACAGGACGTGCTCTCAGCCCCTGAGCGGGGTGCGTGTCGGTGTCGCTGGTCAGCAGCCCTGCCTGTCCCTCCTCTACTTGGCCGCAGCTTCTGCACCATCAGGAGACCTTCTGAACCTGTTTCCCTGGCATCACGTGTGTGGAGTCCTTTGAAACTGTACTTAGAAAACTTTACAACTACAGAAGGCACAGGGTGTCACCAATTACCAAACAGAGACAGGATAAAAGCAGACGGGCACAATCGAGTTCCAGTCTTCAGGGAAAAACGTCAGGGTCCCTGAGTACCTTTGAAAAATTTATTTCTTTTCACCTGTTGAGCAAGTTACTTAAACGGATACCATTTAAAAATTTTGTATTTTAATAGGCGTGGGGGAGAGAGTCAGGCATCGGGGGGGAAGAGTCAGGTGTGGAGAGAAGCCCAGGACTGGAGGCTCCGGATGCCAGGGGGAGGCGGGGGCGGGTCTGAAAACAAGCAGGGAGATTGTTCCAAATCAGATCATAACTGCATCAACCATCAAAGGACTTTTTTCCGGAGAAACTGCATCAGAAATAAAAGGCACAAAGATGAACACTTGGGCGCTTCCAATGGAAAAGACAGCTGGCCCGACTCCTGAGTGAGACCCACCAGGCGGTAGCCCTGCGTGAACAGCGTGCTCCTCCAGCTGTGGGTGCTCTCTGTTTAACTGTGCACCACTCGGCACAGCCCTGAACACTGAAGCTGTGCAAGTTCTAGAAGGGTGAAGAAAACAGAACAAAAAGGGGACATAATAAAGATGCTAAAGAGCAGTTCAGGGGCCCACGATCTCCTGGCTGAAGTTCCAGAAGAAAGGAAAGAGCAGGAAGATGACCTCGGAAGAAACAGCACGATGAACACAGAACCAGTGACGGGTCAGGCCCCAAGGCCCACTGGGCGCCGGCTCACAAGAGGAAAACCTGCAACCAGGCACGAGGCACGGAATTCAGGAGCCCAGAGACACGGAGCAAACCTCAAAAGCGTCAGAGGGGGAAAAGAAACCACACATCAAAGACGGAGATTAAAGAAGAAAAAACAAAACAGCTTTCTCTTCAGCAACACTGGCAGCTAGAAGTAGTGGAACAAAGGCTTCAACATTTGAAATACACATTATGGAATTCTGTACACAGTCTACAGATTGAGTGCAGCCAATGTTGAACTTTTCAAGTAACTGCTTTCTCATGTATCTTTTCCTGGGAAGTGTACCAACGTTTGAATCCTCCTAACCCCAATATGACTCATTTGAAAAGACCCTGATGCCGGGAAAGGTTGAGGCCAGGAGAAGGGGACGACAGAGGATGAGATGGTTGGATGGCATCACTGACTCAATGGACATGAGTTTGAGTAAACTCCAGGAGCTGGTGATGGACAGGGAGGCCTAGCATGCTGCAGTCCATGGGGTCGCAAAGAATCGGACATGACTAAGCGACTGAACTGAACCCCAACATGACCTGGCTTCCCTGGTGGCTCAGTGGTAAAGAAAGTGAAAGTGAAGTCACTCAGTTGTGTCCAACTCTTTGCGACCCCATGGACTGTAGCCTACCACGCTCCTCTGTCCACGGGATTTTCCAGGCTTGAGTACTGGAGTGGGTTGCCATTTCCTTCTCCAGGAGATCTTCCTGACCCAGGGATCTAACCTGGGTCTCCCGCACTGTAGGCAGACACTTTACCGTCTGAGCCACCAGGGAAGTCCTGGTAAAGAATCCACCTGCCAATACAAGAGACACAGGTTCAATCCCTGGGTTGGGAAGATCCCCTGGAGAAGGGAATGTCAACCCACTCCAGTGTTCTTGCCTGGAGAATCCCATGGACAGAGGAGCCTGGAGGGCTACAGTCCATGGGGTCTCAAAGAGTCGGACAGAGTTGCTGAACAACAGCAACCCCCAGTGTGATGGAGCTGAACGGGGTTACAGGAGGTCACCAGGGTGGGACCACTGTCCTCATGAGAAAGACTTAGACTGGTCTTGCTCCCCAGGCAACTGTCCGCAAGCCGGGAAGACAGGCCTCACCAGCCAAGAGGACTTGAAGCCAGGAGAAATGAAGCCCGCAGGCCTGAGGGCTTTTGTCACGCGGCCCTAGTGGACCGAGGCAGGAAGCTCCAGGGGAGAGTGCTCCACCAAAACAGAGGGAATAAATCAAGAGTGCAGAAAAGCCCGCGTTCAGGTTATCAGGAGAGGGTGGAGGCACTGACGGCGTGAAGCAGTGAGGGTCTCGGGTGATGGTGACGACTGAGGAGGAGACGCGGAAGCAGCAGGGATGGGTCTGCGAAAGGCTGCAAGCTGCGGGCCCAGCCTGACTGCACAGGAAATCCTACTGAGAGGTCAGATGGTGGGAAAAGCCTTAGATGATCAAAGACAATTAAAAACGGAAGGATTCCGAGCTCCAGGAATAACACTGAACTGAACAAATAGGAAATGTCACCGCGGTACAACATGACACGGTCAGATGCATGAAAACACCCCCTGAGAAGTGGTTAATGGGGGCGGGGGGCCGGTGGGAGGGGAGGAAGGAAGCCACGCAAGGAACAAAGCACCCAGCTGCCAAGTTAGGAAGAAAAGCGCCTTAAAATGAATGACTCGAGCTAAGGTGGCAGTGACTGCCAGGCCTCACAGCTGAACTGCTGTTTCTGGGAATACGACGAGGGGGCGAGGAGGAACACAGACCACTGTTCGTATGCAAGCCTTTTTGCACCACCTCTAAACGACGTGACAGGTGAAGCCCACTGCCTGTACTTCCTGTTAACAGCCCGCCAGATGTTGTGTGAGCTCCCCCGTGGGGTCAGCCTCACGCCGTGGTTCTGACCACTTAAGTCTTTTCTGGAATACCGATACGCTCTAATTCTCATTGTTCTGGACATCAGGGACTTACTAATTAGTCCCAGGGATCATTCAGCTTATTGAGGAATCCTTCTGGATATTGGTTATAATTTTCTCTCTCTCTCAGCTTCAAGTCATCTGTTAAGTAGATGATGCCGCCAATAAAATCAATATTCAAGTCACTGCTCCAAATGTTGATGGGCTTAGAGGGAAAGAACCTTAAGGCATCCAGCAATTTCTTAGCTAGGTTACCCCAGGAAGCAGAGCCTGGCCCGCCCGTGGCTTATCTGAGAAGACGACCCCAGGAGTAGGAGTGACACAGGCCTGCAGGGAAGAGGGGGGCGGGTGGTCGAGCTGGCCTGATGGGGCTCGATTCCCCTGGGGTCTTCTGAGGACTGTCCTCCCGGAGGGGGACAGGCAGGGGCGCTTACCCACCTGCTCGTCCCCCGCTGGTTCCCGAGGCAGGGTGCTGCCCACCGAGCCTGCAGGAGGCAGGGTTGGCTGGAGTGACAGGTGGCCTGGTGCCTGAGAGGAATCCAAAACCACCAGGAGCCTCGCTCCAGGGAGACCGAGATTTCACTGACGTTTTTTTACAGTCCATCAGTTCAGTTGAGTCGCTCAGTCGTGTCCGACTCTTTGCGACCCCATGGACTGCAGCACGCCATCACCAACTCCCAGAGCTTGCTCAAACTCGTGTCCGTTGAGTCGGTGATGACATTCAGCCCTCTCATCCTCTGTCCATAATGAGCCATTAATTCGCTGAGCTGCCTAAATACGCTTCTGTATCTTATCCACCAGGACGCTGCGCCAGGCTCTGTCAGCCCCCAGACTGGCCTTTCCTTCATGGTATTACCACAGCTGTGAACGATCCAAAGAGGAAATCGGGTTCCTCGCCCTGACTTTCTGGGCTCAGGCCATGACAGGTTTCTAGAGACTACTACTTTTATTAATGCTTCATTCAAACACCTTACCCGGGATGGACACTGCGTGCCCCACTGTTTTTCCAGGAATCCTGTTTTTCCTCTTGCCTCTGGCCTCAGGCATCAGGCCTCAGACCTGCTCACCTGGTCTCCACAGTTCCTCCAACACCACTGCACAAGTTGGGGCCAGGAAGCAAATGGGCACCCTCCTGCAGTCTCCACACCTACCCTGGACTTAGCTTCTTCTAATCACCATTTATTGCACTTGTTCCATTTTGAAGATTATTGTCCTTGACGATGAAAAAGCACAAAATGAGCTGAAACATCTCTCTTCCTCTTCATTAGCCCCTGTAGCATGAATTTTGGCAACAGGTCGAACCCTCATCTTTCTTGTCTCTAAAGTAGGCAAGTGGGGCTTTCCTGGTGTTGCTGTTGTTCAATCCTTAAGTCGTGTCCAACTCTTTGTGATCCCAGGGACTGCAGGACACCAGGCTTCCCTGTTCTTCACCATCTCCCGGAATTTGTTCAAACTCATGTCCATTGAGTCAGAGATGCCATCCAACCATCTCACCCTCTGTTGTCCCCTTCTCTTCCTGCCCTCAATCTTTCCCAGCATTAGGGTCTTTTCCAATGAGTGACCTCTTCACATCAGATGGCCAGAGTACTGGAGCTTCAGCATTAGTTCTTCCAATGAATACTCAGGGTTGATTTCCTTTAGGATGGACTGGTTTGATCTCTTTGCTCCCCAAGGGACTCTCAAGAGTCTTCTCCCGCACCACAGTTCGAAAGCATCAATTCTTTGGTGCTCAGCCTTTATGGTCCAACTCTCACATCCGTACACGACTACTGGAAAAACCATAGCTTTGACTAGACGGACGTTTGTTGGCAAAGTGATGTCTCTCTTTTTTAATACACTGTCTAGGTTTGTCATAGCTTTTCTTCCAAGGAGCAGGTGTCTTTTAATTTTGTGGCTACAGTCACTGTCTGCAGTGATTCAGAGCCCCTGAAAATAAAATCTGTTAATGTTTCCACTTTTTCCTCATCTATTTGCCATGAAATGATGGAACTCGATGCCATGATCTTTGTTTTTTAAGTGTTGAGTTTTAAGCCAGGCTTTTTACTCTCCTCTTTCACCATCATCAAGAAGGACAGTTTAGAGGTCAGCTTTTACCCTGCCAGTTACCCAGGTAACTTACATCCAATTAATACCAATATATGTTAGCTTCCTATTCAACGACTGCTATGGTTTCTGTGTCCTGACTGGTCCCCAACGGATCAGAAATGTACCCGGGAGGGTTTTGGGGACCAAGGGTTTGGGACTGGGCTCATGTCTTGGAGCCTGAACACAGTGCTGAGCTCTGGGTCAGTGGGGCCCAGACCCCGTGGCCCCGGGCAGGGAGCACTGAGAAGGAACCAGGGCTCCCCATGACCGTGGCACCCCTGCCCCAGCCTGCAGTTGCCAGAGGAGAACTGGGGCCAGGGATGCAGTCACTGCAGCGAAAGGAACGTGGATTCTGGTGTGGGCAGAGTCCTGCCAGGCTGGGGCTCACACAGGGGACGGAGTATCACCACCCTAGGGGTCACCGCCTCCTCGCGTCTCGGACATGAAAGCCTAGGCGCTGACTTGGCTCAACCCCAGAACCCAGCACAGCGACAGGGCTGGTGTCAGAACTGCCTGTCTTGGCTTGGAGGCCCAGGGACAAGTTTCCCTGGGCGGATGCCCTGCACGTGTGGGGTCACTCATTCCCCAGACAACCGCAGCCACCCCCTGCCGCCCTGAGACCTGAGTCAGGCTCCAGCCTGCCCCAGCGAGGGCCTCACATGTGGGGACAGGGACAGGGCTTCGCCACTCCGTATCTGCAGAAACCTGGAAATTGAGTGTGGGAACTGCTTCTAGATAACATGGATTTGGTGGAGTTACCGGCAGCGTGGATGTGACATCTAGGGCAGCTGCTGGGAAGGCTCAAAAGCTTTCCGAGTTGACGGCCTTGAATGTAGGCCATTGCGGAATGCCGAGATGCCAGAACTCTGGTGCTCTGAGGAGGAAGAGTGAACCCACGGGCTTATGGAGATTTCGGCACGTGCGCCTGCGCACTTAGCCCCCAGCCGACCCTCCTCGGGTCTGCGCATGGGGACCCTCCACCCTGAGCAGCTGCGTGCTGGCGATGCTCCACAGGGGACGTACCCGTGTGGACCTCACTGATGCGCATGTGGTGAGGGTCCTCTGGGGGAGGACAGGGCTGCACTGAGCTGCCAAGGACGAGGCAGCAGGCGCCCGGCTGGGGTGAGAGTGTCTGATCCACAGGCCCTTGGCAATGGCTTACCAGTTATAGCACCCCTGGGAATGAGGCGGATGCCCGGCCTCTGAAATGTTCCCTGATCCTCACAGCCAGAAAAACTCTCGGCCCACGGGCTAAAACCCAGCCTTAGTCATCAACATGCATTCCCATCCTCCTACCATTCCCAGATCCGAGTCCCAAACTTGGTCAGTGTCCCCTGAGGACAATGCCCCACCCAGGACTGCTGCTTCTCCAGGACGGCTGAGCCCAGAACTTTCAGGGTCACTAGGCACTGGCCTTGAACAGACGCGACTTCCGAGCACCCCCAACGCCACTGTGGCTGCAGTCAAGTGGGGCGAATGGTCTGCCAGGGGACAGGCGGAGTCTCAGCCAAGGTCAAGCTCCGGAGCTCAGGGGTCTGCATGCCGCACTGGCTACCCCCAAGTTCTCGAATGGAGCACTGGGGTCCCTACTCTGGCTCTCGGACACACAAGGCATGGGATGTTATGGTCAGGCAGGATGCCCCCCGAAACCACAGGCTGGCAAGCCAGGGGCAGCAGGGTGTCCTTGGGGAAGCTCAGAGATGGAGGTGCTGACTCTCACACTCCGGGGGGAACCTGCTCATGAAGCTGGATTCCTGCGACTCCAGACCGAGCATCTTGGACCCTGCAGCTCCACCTGCATGCGTGTTCTCTCTGGACCGATGTACTCGGCCCCCGAGGTGCAGGCCGCCTCGACGGGCACAGCCCACTCCCATGCTCTCTGACTCCACCGTCCACAGAGATGCTGACCGGGCCCCCAGGCCTCGTGTCACACATGGTGACATCGACAACACCGGGCTGGCTGGTCTGGTGGGCAGGGAGGAGCAATGCTTTACAGATGTCTCAGAGTGATGTCTGCAAACCAGAGGGATCAGGGTCGGGGGGTGGGCAGCAGCCTGGAGCGTCAGAGACCCCCCCCAACCCCATGAGACTCCGCCTGCCTCCTGCTCCCCGCCACCCTCTTGGGCCTTTGGAAGAAGACGCCCCTGTCTGAGTGCTGCTCTGACCCGTGCACTGAGTGACCAGCGACAGTGGTCTTCAGTGGGCCCAGAGCAGGGCACAGCTCTGCAGCAAGGTGGGCCCCTCGTCTACCCGGGCCTGTGACCCCCAGAGGCAGAGCTGGGGCCGGTGGATGAATGGCTCACCAGGCACCAATAGGCAAGTCACTGGTTTGGGGGCGGGAAAAAGATTTAAAAAAAAACCCACACCTTCTTCTGCAGGTCATTATTTTCCTTTTGAGAAATGGCTCCTGGCTTCCTACAGGGCCTGGTAGGGGAAGAATAACTCAGTGGAAGGCCGAGGAACTGTGCAAGCTCAGAGCCCACCCCGATAGGGTGGCATCGGGCCTGTCTAGCCCGAGTGCTGGCTCATCTGCACCTCCAGCCATGGAACCATCTAAGGCAGGTTCCTGCCCTCCGGGGAGTAGGGGGAGTCGGGCAGCGCACCCACCTTAGTCACACCACCGTCAGGGGCTCGTGACGACCGCTGACCTCGAGGGAGAACCAGTCAGCCCAAGGAGCAGGACTCTGGGACGCGCACTTGGCTTCCAGGGCACCAGGAGACAGGCACTGTGTGTCCGCAGACACAACACACGGGGGCATCACAGCCCAACCTGCGGGAGGCCCGAGGCCTCACAGAGGCTGAGGGCACAGGCGCCAGGGGCCCTTCTCAGGCTTCTCTAGTTGCCTGTTTTTTGTGAACCCTGTTTTCAGTTCACGTGTGGACGGCTGACCCTGGCTCCCCAGACCAGCAGTGTCTTTGATACGCTCAGAATGACTTGAGCAGAATACATTTCTTTTTTTTTAACTGAAACACATTCTGGACAAACTTCTACCCGTCTCGACGGCTCTGTGCTGCCCTACCACAGGCACACCACGCGCTGTCCCAGCTGCCACCTCGAGAGGAGGATGACCGTCGTGTGGTCCCGGGGACAGACACGCTGCAGCCTGCCAGCCTGCTTCCCTCGCCCTCGGGACGTGTCCACGGTCACTCTACAGGCTGCGTCTAGACAAGGGTCTGCTTAGCCTTTCAGACACTTAATTAACTTTGCTGTCACCAGTGCCAAAGTGTCGCCCCCATTTCCATGGTAACCTGTTTTAGCTCCTTGGAAGCATGGAGCCCACAGGATTCCTAACTTCCATGCGATGAGGCTCAGGCAGCTTCTATTAATCAGGGGGGTGACAGTCACTGGATTAGTGACCTCCGAAGATCCATAAAGCATCACATTTTTCACGTATCACTCGCTCTGGCTAAATGCTACATTCAGAAAAGAGTCCATTTCACGACGAGGGAAAAGCTGAGTAAGAATGAAACCCGGGGTCACTTGCTTTTCTGTTGCTGGAAAACCTCCAGTCAGGCCTTTGGCAGATGTCTGAGGGTAAGAGGGGTGATCTACTTACTTGGGGAATTCAGAATTTCCAGGTACTTCACTACTGCAGTCTGTAGTTTTAGGTGTACAGAAGGTTTCCTGAAGTTACTGTCTGCTTCCCTAAGATCCTGCCTCTGTCCTCCTTGAGTCAAGGAATCAAGAGCTGGAGAAGGGGCCTCGAAGGGTGCCTGGGCCCAGGTGAATTCGCCAAAGTCACAGGGTATCAGGCCAATTTACACAAAAATCAGAAACAATTGGAAAATAAAATTAAGGACAAAGCGATTTTCATGTTCCTAAGAATTCTGGGCACTGAGGACGAATGCAGGCAGAGTGGTCCCCTAGAGCCCAGGCATCCTGGGGGAAGAGCCGCAGCAGGGTGTCCCAGGGGGCTCACAGGCCAGAGGGCTGGGCAGGGCTCCCAGGACCCCACTGGACGAGGAGCCGAGGATCTGGGGTGAACACACTCGCCCACTGGAGTCCCACCGAGGGAAGGAGCGGTGGTCTTCACCTGGAGACCCTCGGCCCCTCCCCCCTCTCCCCCAGTCCCTCGGGGGCTCCCCAGGGGGATGACGCCATCATTAAGTGCCAATGGCCCGTGAATTCCTGCCTTGGCGGCTACTTTTGGTGAACCCAAGCGAACATAATCCTCTTGGTAAAGATTTATGCATAAATTTACATGCACACAGGTATACACAGTATGCATACGTATCTTATTACACTGGATGTAATTTGAGTATACTGAATGTGTTATTTTGAACTTTTCACATACGACTGTAAGTCATATTGGTATAAAACGAGTTGCAGTAAGCACAATTTTAATACCATAATAACCGGGTTCAAATTTTCTGCTGAAAGAGATCGACAGTTTTCTCTTAAGAGATTATCCACCTGAGTAATTTTTTTCTTTCTAACTGAAGTTTCTTCAGCTTTATTCTGGTAAATAACTAACACAGGGCATCAGGATGTGCTGAGGAGGGACCGGGATGGACACACATCAGGGAGACCTGAGTTCAGATTCCACCCCATGACTCCCCGGGTCTGTGGACCAAGTTCTCAAATTCTAGAATGTGAGTAAACTCTAGATAATGAGTTTCCTTATCTGTTAAACAGTGCATTCCTTAGAAGACTGCCGTGATGACTGAGAATTCAGATGGTAAACCTCAGCACAGGCCCTGATGAGCAGAAAGGATTGGGTCCAAATTGCCTGACAGGACAGCCACCGGAATAACACAGCCCGAACTCAGGGAAGCGGGGCCCACTCACTTGTAACGTGGTATCGAAGACGACAAGCTTGGAGCTGGTTGGAACGATGTCGTAACACTTGTGTGACCTCATGAATCGCATGTAAACGCCACTCTCTGAGTCTTCTGCTGAAAGGGAAAAAACAAGGCTAGTATCAGTGATAAGTAAAAAAGAACTTCCTCTGTCAGATTAAGAGTATGCATGAAAACCTATTGCTAATGCACTTAATGGAAAATAAGAAATGTTTTTCCCTGTAAGAGCAAGAAGCCATGCCACTCAACCCTGCTGTCCTTGCTGATGCAAGAAGGCAAGGGAAGAAATGAAGCCTCTGGGCTGAAAAGGAAAAAGCAAAACTGTATTTGGCGGACTATATGATTTTCTACATAGAAAATACCAAAGAATTACAAAAAGCTCACAGATCTAAAAAAAAAAAAATGTTTAGCAGGTCGCAGATGGCAAAGTAAAAAAACAAAACAAAATAAAAAAACACATGCTACTGCATTTCTACATACTAGCAACGAACAACTGGAAATTTGAAAATGTTAAAGGCCCCGAGTCAGGAAGGGCAGGCTGTGCTCACTCTGCACCTTCCATGGCTCCTCACTGGGCGAACCGGGTGTGATCCACGCGGCTCAGATAGTCTTGCTCTTCCTGGATGCTAATTTCTTTGAATGGTCAGAATCTTACCCACTTACTACGCTAATTAAGTCCATCAATACCTATTTATTGCGGACGGTCTTAGTGTGGGTTCTCCCACAGCTGACCTGTGAGACCAGGGGAAGTGAGATGAAAGGAAAGAGTCATAAAGAAAAACACCAATACAGGATACTAACACATACATACTGAATTTAGAAAGATGGTAACGATGACCCTATATGTGAGACAGCAAAAGAGACACAGATGTAAAGAACAGACTTCTGGACTCTGTGGGAGAAGGCGAGGGTGGGATGATCTGAGAGAATAGCACTGAAACATGTACACTGTCACATGTGAATCAGATCTCCAGTCCAGGTTCGATGCACGACACAGGGAGATCAGGGCTGGTGTGCTGGGATGACCCTGAGGGATGGGATGGGGCAGCGGGTGGGAGGGGCGGTTCGGGATGGGGGCACATGTATTCCCATGGCTGATTCAAGTTAGTGTATGGCAGAAACCACTACAATATTATAAAGTAATTAGCCTCCAATTAAAACAAGTAAATTAATTTAAAAAAAGAGATAGAGAGCTCTAGTGACCTTCCTGGTGGTCCAGTGGCTAAGACTCCACGCTCCCCACGCAGGGGGCCCAGGTTCGATTCCCGATCAGGAGACTAGATCCCACCTGCTGCAACTAAGAGTTCTCAGGCAGCAACAGAGACAGAAGATCCTGCACGCTACAGTGAAGTCCTGGTGCAGCCAAATCAATAAATAATAAGTATTTTTAAAAAATAAAATAATTAAAAAAAAGAGGGAGCTCTAGTTGGCAGGTCACAGCTCCATGCAGTCGCAGCTGCTGGGGACCCAGGAGAAGCTGTGCATGCCTCCTAATCAGGACCACCCTGCCTGCTTTGGTTAGGGGTCACTCTTGGGTATGCTCTTGCCTCGAACCCACAAGCCCAGCTGCCAAAGAACACCCTCAGGTAGAGGTGTTCAGATAAGAGAACTTGGACACATGGGAGCTACCCACGGCATCAGCTCCCAACACTGTAAGTTCTGTGTGCTAAACATATTTTGGGGTACCATCTTAATTCGTCTGATTTTAAAAAATATTTAAATAAACATTTTATTTTGGATAGCTTTAGATTTATAGTAAAGCTGTGAAGACACAGCAGCTCCTTGTATTCTCCACATTGGGTTTCCCCTACAGGGATCATCTGAGGTTCGTCTAGTCAAAGCTACGGTTTTTCCAGTAGTCATGTATGGATGTGAGAGTTGAATGATAAAGAAAGCTGAGCGCTTAAGAATTGATACTTTTGAACTGTGGTGTTGGAGAAGACTCTTGAGAGTCCCTTGGACAGCAGGGAGATCCAACCAGTCCATCCTAAAGGAAATTAGTCCTGAACATTCATTGAAAGGACTGATGCTGAAGTTCTAGTACTTTAGCCACCTGATGCAAAGAGCCGACTCACTGGAAAAGACCCTGATGCTGGGAAAGATTGAGGGCAGGAGGAGAAGGGGGTGACAGAGGACGAGATGGTTGGATGGCATCACCGACTCAATGGACATGAGTTTGAGCAAGCTCCGGGAGATGGTGAAGGACAAGGGAGCCTGGCATGTTGTAGTCCATGGGGCTGCAAAGAGTCAGACAGGACTGAGTGACTGAACAACAGCAATTTACTGAGATAACGTTCCCCTAAGGATGCGCTGGCGTTTGTCACGACCGACGAATCACAGTGACGACTCACGCATGATTAAAAACTCACTTTAATCTCAGTGTGGACACATGGTATCTCTCTCATTCTCTGAGTCACAATGCAACACCTTGTTAGGACTGGTGCTTGGAGTGGCTTGGTCCCTCCTGCGGATGGGGCTGCTCGGGGCGCGGCCCACATTCCCAGAGCCCACCGGGGCTATGACTCCCTGTCAGCCTCCCTGGGGTGTCCCTGCTCACCCATGCCAGCTGCAGCCCCCATGCCAGCAGGATGTGGGGAGCTGGGCCCTCAGGGTCTCGCTGTGAGAGGGGCTCCCTCAACTCCCTGGTGGTGGGCGGTGTGCCTTCAATCACTAACGTCTCACATCAGTGGGGTGCGTTTGTCTCAATTATTCATCTGCCTGAATTGTCACCCCTCCGGGACAGCACCTCACAGGCAGCCTTGTCTCCTTAAGTCTCCCCAGACCCTGACCTGCCGGCCCTGGTAATTCTGCGGGCCACTGGGAAGGTACTTAGGATGAGGTTCTCCGACTAGAATTCGTCTGATGTTTTTATTATGCTTAGCCTGCACTTCTGAGTTTTGAGGCAGGTCTGTAACATTTTTTTGGTAATGTAAAAACCTTGATCAAACAAAGGAACATGTTAAATATGTAAAACAGATGATAGAAAATTGAATTTTGGTTTGTTATAAAGGCTATGCTAATGCTATACTAAGTCACTTCAGTCGTGTCCGACTCTGTGTGACCCCATAGATGGCAGACCACCAGGCTCCGCATCCCTGGGATTCTCCAGGCAAGAACACTGGAGTGGGTTGCCATTTCCTTCTCCAATGCATGAAAGTGAAAAGTCATAGTGAAGTCGCTCAGTCGTGTCCGACTCTTAGCGACCCCATGGACTGCAGCCTACCAGGCTCCTCCGTCCATGGGATTTTCCAGGCAAGAGTACTGGAGTGGGGTGCCATTGCCTTCTCTGGTTATAAAGGCTAGATTACTAATTATGTAATAATATTGCTCACGAAAGTGTTAGCCTTTAAAGTTAGGAGACTATGAAACGTCACTGCTTCTCCACCTTTGGTAAAACTTTCTGAATAGGGCACCGTTTATTTTATTTCCATTATGATGAAGTCTCCAATTGTACCTGAAGGAAGAAATGCACTGAAACAGGAAATAAAGAGTCAACTGGAGTTAAACCAAAAAGGAAAAACAAAAACAAAAACAAAAAAAACAAACCAAACCAACCCCCCAAACCATTCAACCACAAGAGGCTGTTTGGAATACGTTAGTTACTAAAATTCCTGACAAGGCCAGTTGAAGCTCTCATTACTCAACAGGTAACCGGGGTTAAGATGGCGTCACAACGTTCCCAGGCAAAAGTGTAACTAAAGGGTATCTCACTGGCACCCAAGTTGTGGTCTGTGAAAGCTGCCCGTTGTGCATGGATGGATGTTACACATTCCATCACACGCTAACCCAAGGCCATTGTCCAAGGGAGTGACTGAAGACTACTGCGGTCTAAGAAAAGTATATGTTGAACTGTTTACCTGTGAAGGTTAGCAGAACAATCTGGAAACTGCGACACTGAGCTTACACGGGAACAATTCTACACACGAACCAGCGTGTCCCTCCCTGAAAGCAGATCTGATTACACAACACCCTTGATGCGTCCTCACTTCACAGCACAGCCACGCCACTCAGCTGCCACATACGTCCCCCAGGAATTTCACACCCTAGGATCCCATCCACACTTCCCTTCAAAGGCAGTTTCTCAGCTCTGGGACCTCGTCCTTGTGCCTGCCTCTGCCCAGTGCACTGCCTCAGGTAGGGGCCACTGCAATGCTACCTGCCTTTCTGAATGGTGTTCATCTGGGATGACAGAACAAGACCTTTCTGGAAGCAAGGCTCTCTGCAGGTGTACTTAAGGTAAGCATCTTGAGATGAGGCCAAAAGCTATGGCAAACCTAGACAACGTATTCAAAAGCAGATCATCACTTTGCCGACAAAGGTCCGTCCAGTCAAGGCCATGGTTTTTCCAGTGGTCATGTATGGATGTGAGAGGTGGACTGTGAAGAAGGCTGAGCGCCGAAGAATTGATGCTTTTGAACTGTGGTGTTGGAGAAGACTTTTGAGAGTCCCTTGGACTGCAAGGGGATCCAACCAGTCCATCCTAAAGGAAATCAGTCCTGAATGTTCACTGGAAGGACTGATGCTGAAGCTGAAGCTTCCTTTGGCCACCTGATGCAAAGAGCCGACTCACTGGAAAAGACCCTGTTCCTGGGAAAGATTGAAGGTGGGAGGAGAAGGGGACAACAGAGGATGAGATGGTTGGATGGCATCACTGACTCAATGGATATGAATTTAAGCAAACTCTGGGAGATGGTGCAAGACAGGGAAGCCTGGTGTGCTGCAGCCCACAGGGTCGCAAAGAGTCGGACATGACTGAGTGACTGAACAACAACAATACCACCACCACTGTGGATTACTAGGTTGCACCCTAAATCCAACTACCCATGTCCTTACAGGAGAGAGGACACAGACACAGAGGAGAAGACCATGTTGGATGGAGACAGAGATCAGAGTGACACTGCCAGGTGCCAAGGAGGGCGAGCAAAGACTAGAAGGCAGGAGGGAGGCCTGCGACGGAGCCTCCTGGAGCCCCCAGAAGGGGCTGGCCCTGCTGACTTCTGGTCTCAGATATCTGGCCTCCAGATTGCGGGAGAATGAAAGGCCCTTGTTCTCAGCCGCCGGGTGTGCAGCACTTTGTCACAGCGGCCTTGGGAGCCTCCTCCGCCTTCCTCATTCAGTTCACAGGCCCAGTGCACCTTCCTCAAAGCCCTCAAGCCACAAGCACCCCCTCCACTGCCAATGCCCCCACTGGGGCTTTGCGAGTAATGCCCTTGTGCAGTCGCGGTGCATCTTGTACCAAAGTTAGACATCTGCAGCGGATGGCAGCTTCAGAGGCAGCAAGCTCCTCAAGTGTGTCAGGACAAGCTCCCAACTGCTAACTGGTGTGGCACTGACAGACACATCAGGGAAAGGCAGGGGTCACAGTTAGGGTCCAACCCCCATCTTCAAGAGCTGAGGCTATAAGGATGCAAGCATTAGTCACTTCAGTCCTGTCTGACTCTTTGTGACCCCACAGACTGTAGCCTGCCAGGCTCCTCTGTCCATGGAATTTCCCAGGCAAGAATACTGGAGTGGGTTGCTGTTCCCTTCTCCAGGGGATCTTCCAACCCAGGGACTGAACCTGGGTCTCCTGCATTGCAGATCCTTTACCATCTGAGCCACCAGGGAAGCCTCAAGGGTGTAGGATGAGAAGCACTTAAAAAAAAAATTTACACGTCGCCCAAAGCACTAAAAAAAAACCCCCAGATTAAAAAAACTGACTCCTTATTTCCAATTCCTATTAATTTTAACTTAATGTAAGATCTTTCATTATAATTCCATAAAGAAAAAAGACTATCAATAGGTTAGTCATTTTAACATTTGTCCTTTATACTTTATTCTCCATTTGGAAATATAAGTTTACTGTATTCATACAGCATCTTTTCTTTTTGTGTGTGTTAGTTGCTCAGTCGTGTCCAACTTTTTGCGACCCTATGGACTTCAGCCCACCAGGCTTCTCTGTCAACGGAATTCTCCAGGCAAGAATACTGGAATGGATTGCCATTCTCTTCTCCAGAGGAACTTCCCAACCCAGGGATCAAACCCTGGTCTCCTGCATCACAGGCAGATTCTTTACCATTTGAGCTACAGGGAAGTCCTATCTTTTCTTTTTAGAAAGTCATTTAAAATAGCTGAACAAGAAATAAGCAGAAACAATTTAAAATAGTTCAGCAAGAATAAGCAGAAAGGGAAATATTAAAGTTAAAAGTATACGGAAAAGATTAAACTCTTGTGGACATTTTCCTAAAGTGCTTAGATACATGGATATCAACAAAGTCAAAGTTTAAACGTAATTTTACAGGACTTATAAAGGTAACAGAATAAATGAAGTGCGTTCATTTTTGTTTTTCCCTTTCCATGCTTTATATGCTTGGCTTCGTGTGTGCTGGAGGCAAAAGGGTCCACTGAAGACGGAGATACAGATGCTCTTCCAGACAAGGTGGCAAAGAGTTATTAAAACAGTAAGAAAAGCGTATGTAAGTAAAGGCACAAAGTTTCCCCAGTTAGTTGCAACAAATAAAATAAACAGTAATATAAACAAATATACAATACATAATAAAAGAAAATAAAACTTAAAGGTTGCAATAAATGCCTAAGGAATGTCACAAACAGACAAGGCTATGACCTTGAAACAACTGATTTCCATCCACTTGAAAATTCTCGGAACTACATGGCTCAAACATCTACCACAGCCACTGTTTCTTCTTTCTCAGGAAACAGAGCCCAACTTCTGAGCTGAAGCAACAATGAGGACTGAGGTTGGCGCACAAGGGTCCCGCCCCCAGCAGCAGCCGGCCAGGAGACTGAGGAACCCCTTGACAGTGGTGATGCCACAAACTACATGAGGCTGCCCCAGCCAGCTCCTGCAACCCGAAGGAGCTTCCTGCTTTCTCTAGCTTATTTCTCTAGGATTTTGTTAATGCAACATAGGTTGAATTTTATCAGCTGCCATTACAGTATCTACTGAGATGACGGGAGGTTTCTCTCCTTTTATCTGCTGACGTTAATTCCTTGGTGGATTTCCTAATAAACTGCAATCTTGCATTTGTAGGACAAGACCTTGTTTGGTCACCACAGACTGCATGGCTCACTCTGCTGATGTTTTTATGGGAGTTCTGCCCGTACTTTAAATACCAGGCGAATCGTTTTTCTTCTTTGTGTGCTACCGTCTGGTTCTGATGTTCGGATCAAGCGAGCTCCACAGAAGGAGCACGGTCCCTGCTGTCCTTTCCTGAGCCCTAAAATAATTAAAGTGACCACGGCCTTAGCGGTTCCTTGAGGCTTTTACAGAATTCACCCATCAACAGGCTGAACCCCAGGCCTCTTCTGCAGGGGCAGAGGAAGGGTAAGGCCCTTTAGTTACTGGAAACAAACAAAAAAACTTTCACAACCATACAGTTCACCCATTTGAAGAGTATAATTCAGTTGATTACCTTTTAACTTCTTTTATGGTGATTGATGAAAGGGATAATCGATCAGGAAAATACAAACTGGTGAAACTTACTCAAAAGTGACTGAAAAGATTCTTGAATGTATTGATATAATTTGATATATTCAGATTTCTTTCAATGTGATTTTCTAAATCTCTGCATTAATTATTAGTCCTTATTTCTAACACCGGGTATTTTCACTTTTTTTTTTTTCTTGAACAGACTTGACACACGTTTACCCATTTTATTGGTCTTTTCCTAAGAATTAAGCTTTAGCTTTTGTTGAGCAAGACTATTTTTTGTATTCGATTTCATGGATTGCTGACATTTCGATCGCATTTCTGGGGCGGGGAGGAGAGAGACATTAACACTCCACAAACCACCTTGAACCACAATGTGGGACCCAGCGCAGTAAACCCGTCAGGTAGGGCTCAGACAGGCCTGTCACCCTGTCCCCACCAGCGTGCTTCTGTTTGACACCTGGATTAGAATGTGGTTCGGATGCGCCTTGACATATTCCTATTATCAGCGCTTCAACACGTCTGTAAACGTGTGTGGGTCTCTGGGGTTTAGCAACACAATGGGTCCTCCGGCCGCCTCTAACACAGCGCAGCATCCTTCTACAGCACGCGGGAGTGCTGCCCAGTCATGCTGCTGCTGCTGCTAAGTCACTTCAGTCGTGTCCGACTCTGTGTGACCCAAAGACGGCAGCCACCAGGCTCCCCCATCCCTGGGATTCTCCAGGCAAGAACACTGGAGTGGGTTGCCATTTCCTTCTCCAATGCATGAAAGTGAAAAGTGAAAGTGAAGTCGCTCAGTCGTGTCCGATTCACCCCAAAGCCGAGAAGTGATTTGCAGAGTCAGGCAGGGAGGACAAATGGCTCCCTGCTGAGGCCACAGGCCTGGGCACGTCAGTACGATGTGTACGTCAGTACGTCAGATACATCAGTACGTACGTTTGTACGTCAGGCACGTCAATACGTCCGGTATGTCAGTACGTCAGGTATATCAGTACGTTGGTACTTCAGGTACATCAGAGAGCATGCGCCTCTCCAGCGGGGGCTACAGGAACTCCGGGTGCCGGCCGGAGCCTGTGTAGAAGAACGAACGGGGCACATCTAGAGCAGATCTGTGTCAGAACTGCCATCACATTCTGCGGGACGCTCCGCAAGTTCCTTCATCCCCTCGGCCTGGACCTCTTCGTTTGTAAAATGGGGAGGACACCATCTTTCCTGCAGGGTGATTCTGAGGGATGGGATAGATCACAGGCGCTGCTGACTGGATGGTACTCATGAGACAGTCACACGCAGAGACTTTTGACCCCGAAGCCGTCGCTGGGCCAGCCGCAGTCACCAGATGAAGCACTGATGGTGGCCTGATTCTACCTTTTGGCTCATTTGCCTCTCTGGTCCTTTCCAAGGGCATCACTGTAGTATATTTGTGGAGACGATACAACACGGCAGATACCATTACATTCAGGTTATTTAATGCACGGATAATCCTGTTTGGCTGGGTGCTATGATTACTTCCTGCTTACACAGGGAGAAAGAGAAGCTTGAAATAACTTGCCTAAGGTCTCACAGCTCTTAAGTTGAAGAAGTGGGACTCCAACCTGGGTCTGACTCATGCTCTTGATTAATCACTCGGCACTAATTACACATGCAACTTAAAGGGGGAGGGGACAGGCCACATGCGTAAGCATCAAAGCTCAAGGAGTCATTGTGAAAGGAAGAGCCAAATGAAGTGACGTCTGTCTTGCTGAGGTCCTACTGAAACAAGTACACATTCCACAATACGTGGTCTACGAAAAACAATCTATTGGTAGCAACTTGATGCATTCGAACTGTGGTGTTGGAGAAGACTCTTGAGAGTCCCTTGGAAGGCCAGGAGATCAAACCAATCAATCTGAAAGGAAATCAACCCTGAATATTCATTGGAAGGACTGATGCTGAAGCTCTAATGCTTTGTCCATCTGATGCAAAGAGCTGACTCATTAGAAAAGACCCTGAAGCTGGGAAAGATTGAGGGCAGGAGGAGAAGGGGATGACAGAGGATGAGTTGGTTGGATGGCATCACCGACTCGATGGACATGAGTTTGAACAAGCTCTGGGAGATAGTGAAGGACTGGGAAGCCTAGCGTGCTACAGTCCATGAGGTCGCAAAGAGTTGGACATAACTGAGCAACTGAACAACAACTTACTATTAGAAACAAATGACCAAAGTATAACCTAAAATAACATCAATCAGGTACTACAAAGTTCAGAACCTCAATGATGTGATGTAAATTCAGATACACAGGAAATAGCTGTAACTTCGACAGAAGCAGCAAGTGAAAAAGATTTAAGATGTGACTAAAATTTGACCAAAACTTTCCCAAATAGATGCTAAAGCTGAAACTTCAGTACTTTGAGTACCTCATGCGAAGAGATGACTCATTGGAAAAGACTCTGATGCTGGGAGGGATTAGGGGCAGGAGAAGGGGATGACAGAGGATGAGACGGCTGGATGGCATCACCGGCTCGATGGACTTGAGTCTGAGTGAACTCTGGGAGTTGGTGATGGACAGGGAGGCCTGGCGTGCTGCAATTCATGGGGTCGCAAAGACTCAGACACGACTGAACAACTGAACTGAACTGAACCAAAGGACTTTGTCCTTTGAGCATCTGAGTGAAGCTTGACTTCTCCCCTAACATCAGCATAAGTGCAGTCACAGCCACAAAAGAAAGAGCTAAGAGACTTTCTCCTGGGACACCAGCTTATGGGAGTAAGTCATCACATTTCCATGACTGCCTCTGAAGCTGTTCTGGACAGAGTCCACCCTGACCTCACGTTCAGAAGCGGGAGTCTCGGCACACCTGGGAGGTACACCCAGGTCACCTCACCTCTGCCTTGTCACTGCTCTTAGATTAGCACACATCAACTTGGCAAGGGGGCTTCCTCACTGCCTTTAATAGGAATGCCTTTATTTCCTCATAAGAAGTAACATTAACCACTGAAGTACACTGAGCCCACGTGCCAGAGTAAAAGTTAGAGCTCCAAAAACTATGAGTTCACATATGTGACAAATATTTCCTGAAACTAGGTCTTGTTTATCGTGGTATCTCTGAGACCTGGCAAATAGCAAGTTCTCAGCCCTGTCCTCACAGGGCTGGAAAATATGAACACATTTTTAACACATTAACATTTTTAAAACATTAACACATTTGAACACATTAAACACAGGGCTTCCTCAACGGCAAGGAAACATGAACACATTTCTCCTGAACAGCCCCATCAACCAGGTAGGGTCATGACATAAGGTGTGAAGGCTGGTCTGGGGATTCCGGAAAGTTGCCCTTCCTGAGGGAGTGACATTTAGGCTGAGACCTGAAGAAAGCCAGCGGGTGGCTCAGAGGACAGGGAAGAACCATCCAGGGAGAGGGGACAGCCCACCTGAAGTCCAGAAGGTGCAGAGAACAAAGCTGAGGAATGTGCAGGAGGCCTGGAGAAGGGTGGTGTGAGGTGAGGCAGGCAGAATGGAGGGGCAGAGAATACGGGGAGAAGACTGGAGTCCTGCCTAAAGGCAGAGGAAGCCGGAGAAGGCTTTTAAGCGTGGAAATGACGCCATTAGACACGTTTTCAGAAAGTATTGCTAAATGCAGCATGTGAAGTTGACTGAAGGGGGCCAGAGTGGATCAAGCTGTTTAACAGTCAGCAGAGAGGTGACGATGGCAGAGTGACATACGGGAGGGATTCAGGAGGTGACGGGGAGAGGACAGACTGCTTGGATGTGGCGGGGTGAGAGAGGCAGGGCTCAACATTATTCTTGTTAAAATACAAAGCAAAAAACCAGGGGGACACGGTGACCATTTACTGAATCAGGCTGGGGGAGAAAACAGAAGAGGGGAGCGGGAGGCTGGGTGAGAGAGGTGGTGGTGCCTCAGGTGGAGACATCCAATAGGCAACCGGATACTCAGGAGAGATGTGGCTGGAGATAACTTCTGGAGCCTTATCGGTTATTAAAGCATCCTGTAATTAAATACACGGGATTAGAACACTGGGCAACAGGCAGGGGGTAATTACAGCCCTGGAAGTGAGTAGGACTGTCTAGGGGAGAGGACAGGAGGGGAAGACAAGGGGGGCTTTGGGCAGAGCCAGGAGCAAGTTCCGTATCTAATGTCTGCGTGAGTCAGACCTCACTCCACCTGCTACAATACAGAACAGAACCAAAAAAGGAAAAAGAGGAGAACCCCTGAGGAGACAGGGACGAGGAGTGCACCCGGAGTGTTCCGAGGGAGAAGGGGGCGGAGGTTGTCTCTGGGGACGGCTACTAAGAGCTCAAAATGAGAAGAGAACTAAGTGTCCGCTGGAGTTTGCAGAACAGAGCCACAAAAGACCACCTTGGGGAGCTTGGACGGGGAGTGAGGGCGTAGAAAGTGGGTTTCCGGG
>NW_011494951.1:2828077-2834366 GCF_000754665.1 Bison bison bison | reverse complement strand
CGGGTAAGGGACTACTTCCTGTTGGGAATGCAGGCTGGCTCGGAGCCCGTGCAGTGAGCCTAACAACCATGTTTGAAACCTGGTGACCCCACCTTCCCAGATACATCCCCTGAGGTATCTTACTTAAACTCTCACCCTCTTAATGTCCCCCTCTATAAAACAGGGATGATAAAAATATTTACCTCTTAGAGTTGCTCTGAGGATTGAGAGATGAGATCAACATAAAAGATTGACAACAATGTCTTAATATACTTAGTACACACACATTACTATAAACCAGAAAAAGGACACAAAGTTTCTTCCACTTTTCATTTCACAGGTAAGATGTAAAGTCCCTGGGGTCCTGGTATGACAACTTCGCAAGGGTTCTTCCGCCCTCACTGCAGAGCTGTAGGATGGAGCCACCCGGCCAGCAAGCACACGGTCTGACTCACCGGCCTGGACTCTAGCCAGCTGTTGGCTGGGGCTGCTGGGCGCCCACCACAGAGCAGACAGAGCCAGTCCTGAGAGGGAAGGTCATGGCGATCCTTTCATCCCGGAGATGACTCAGCCCCACCTCGGCTCCCGGTGACTCCTCGGTTACTTGTGAAGCCTGGTGGCCGGTCCCACTTTCAGATCCCCAAACCCTGCAGTGAACTCCCCTCTTGTTTAAAGGATTTGGCACGGGAGGGGGGTGGGGGGGTGGGGCTTAACATTTTACGTAACAAAACCTCCACTCCTCTACCTCATCAAATCTAAGATACCATCAAATGTGAAGTTATAGCCTGACTTCAGAGACTTTAAAATGTACACCTAAAATCTATTAAATATGGCAAACTTTCAAATATGGGGCCAGCCAGGAAAGAAAATGTTTCACTATGAATATTTCATACAGCTGTAACTATTTTTATAATCGAGACACAGTCACTCTCTTGTGGAAGGTAAGTTGCAGGCTCAGTAGGGAAGGGGAGAGTCTGGATGGCAGGTCATCAGAGCCTTCCGATACTACTAGGCGATCGGCCAGCGACCGAGTTGTGATCATCAACCTGTCACCACCAGAGGTCAGCACCCCTCACACCACAGTCAGCGAACCAAATGGACACAGCCAAGCCTCCTGGGAGATCTGCTATCAAGGCTAAGTGATGAGGAGATATAAATGCACAGGAGGACGTTCTTCCCTAAGAAAGTCAGAGCAGTGTTTTCTCATTATCCACATGCACCCCTCCACCCCTTAATTGTCCTACCCCCATGAAACTTGAATACTGCAAATACACTGTATATCCATTCAGGGGCCCTTTGGAGAGCCAGAAACCACTATAGTATCTAAGATTTTTTTGTCCCCCAACAAGAACCAATCTCTGCTCATATCACAGCAACATCCTCATCACAGCAACATCCTTCAGTTGAGAATGAGCGAGTTTGAGTGAATGTCCATTTCTGGTTTCTGTAGAGCAGCTGCTGGTTGTTCTAGGTCATATTTTCAGGCTGGAAGGAAAAGCACAAGTTTGCCAAGTGCTGGGCTTCGTTCTACAGAGAAAACCCACAGCAGCAATAACAACAGGACAGACAAACACCACCTGGAGAGACTAGGATCATCCAAAAACACAGCTGCCTCATTACAGAACGGGGCCTCAGCTTACCAGACTCCTGATGAAAAATAGTACTTTCCCTCTCGCTTTTACTTTCCACGTCCACTTCTTACCTAGTTTTCATCGTGCAGACTACGTTGATCAGTCTTGCTAGGAAAATAAGTTTGGAGGCAAGTCTTGAAAGGACTATCCTTTGAGAAATTCCTTGCAGGTGAAGAAGGAATAGCTCAGACAGAGGACTGCGAAGGAAGCAGCAGACAGTGAGGGAACAGGGGAGAGGCGAGTGGACAGAGTGAGACGGTGGGACGAACCCACACAGTGAGCTACTGAAAGCCTGAAATAACTGGAGAGGCTGCGACAGCTGGAACGGTGAGAAGAGGGCGAGGAGATAACACAGATAGTTTCCAGGGGCTGTAACATTCTTGACGTGGTGCCAGAATCATAGGTTTATTAATCGTGGATAAATTTCAACCCTGAATATTCACTGGAAGGACTGCTGCTGAGGCTGAAGCTCCAATACTCTGGCCACCTGATTCGAAGAACTGATTCATTGGAAAAGACCCCGAAGATGGGAAAGATTGAAGGCAGGAGGAGAAGGGGACGACAGAGGATGGGATGGTTGGATGGCATCACCGACTCAACGGACATGAGTTTGGGCAAGCTCTGGGAGGTGGTGAAGGACAGGGAAGCCTGGTGTGCTGCAGTCCCTGGGGTCGCAAAGAGTTGGACATGACTGAGCCACTGAACAACAACATCATTTACTGGAGAAAGCATTCGAGGGCTGTGTTCAGGTGCTTACGGCGGTGCTTGGTTTTGTTGTTAAATAAGTTCTAGACAGTTAACCTTGATAAAAACAAACAGCTATGACTGATATAATAAAACATTTGAAAAGCGAACAAATAATGTGACTGCTGAGCGCTAAGCGCCGCTCTCATCACTTTGCAGATCCTGAATCATCCCATCTTCCCATTGCTCCCATAAAGGAACCATAAACCCTGGGTGTAGTCACAGAATACCGCTCAGCACCCACGGTGCACCACTGTGTCATGAGCTGGGAAGGGGAGGCGGGATTGTGCAGAAGTACAGAAGGGCTCTGGTTTTCCCTGGTGGCTCAGACAGCAAAGAATCCGCTTGCAATGCAGGAGACCCGGCTTCGATCCCTGGGCTGGGAAGATCCCCTGGAGAAGGGAATGGCTACCCGCTCCAATATTCTTGCCTGGAGAATCCCGTGGACAGAAGAGCCTGGTGGGTGATAGTCCACGGGGTTGCAAAGAGTTGGGACACAACTGAGTGACTAAGCACGCGCGCACAGAAGGGCTTTGGGAGGGACGCTGAGAGGGTGAGACCTGGGCTGAGCTGTGATGGCGGTGGTATGAGACAGGATGTACACAGTGGTAACGCTGGCAGCTGGAGGACATAGAGAGAGAACGTCTCACCCTTCAAAGGATGTAAACCCTGAGTCACTGGGACCGCGAGGAGTCACAGAACAGGGGGCTGGCCAACCTGCTTGTGGGCCCAACCTGGCCTCTTTCTGTAAACAAAGTTTGGCTGGAACGCCAGCCCTGCCAGTGGGATGGCGTTGCTGCTCTGCGGCGGTCCGGGCGGGCTGAGGAGTTGTGACCGAGACCGAGACCATCTAGTTTTTGACAGAAGGAGATTGCTGAGGCTGGTTCTACAGCCTGATGACTCCATCTGTGAGGCAGTAAGAGCCGCACTTGGGAACTTGGCAGAAATGCAGACTCCCAGGCCCAGCCCCAACTCCCCGATGCAGAGAACTCGAATCTGCCTTCTGAAAAGCTCTCTCATGCACAGAAAGCAAGCTCTCCAGTCTCTCGTGTGCATGGCTGGGAAGAGGCGGTGAGGCTGCAGATGAAAAGTCTGCGTGTATTCTATACATAGACACAGAAAAGTGGTAAAGATTTTTCCCGTAAAGGAATGGGGCTGTCAATTCATGCTCTGGAAAGGTCCCTCTGTCAGGGCATGAGGGTAAGAAATGGGTGGGCAGCTGGGGTCAGAACCCAGGCAAAGGAGGACCTGAACAACAGCACAGGGGAGACTGAGGTCCAATTTGTTCTTTCTTCCCAGAAGCAAAGAATGTTTTAAGAGATGACTCCAGCTTCACTAACGCTGCCAATTTTGTTTCTAACAGAGTATCTGTTATAATCTATTAGGAAAGAGAAAAACACCTGGTAACAAAAACACTAGTAATCAAGTGTCTCGGTGTATCCCAAATGTATCTCCATCTAAGGAAAACCTCCAGATCACAATAAAGGAAGGAGGATGTTAGGTGAATAAGAAGGGAGCTGGAAGATGAAATGAGGATCTACTCAATAGCCATGTATTATGTAGGCTGCTAACAAGTCAGCTCACAGGATACTTAAAGGTGTAATGTCTGTTAGGACTCACTGTTTCCCCATATAAACGTAAGATTCTGCTTGATATTCAATTTTTCTGTATTTTGGATGAATAAGCAATCTGAAGTTCAAAAGAAACAAAGCAGCATTTGAGACTACCACGCCAACACTATCCCTTCCAGCTTGGCTCGCAGCTTCCAAGAAACTGCTATTTAACATTTTGTCTCCTTAAGAATCCAGAAAAGTTTGACAGGGTTATTTGTGGGGTTCAGCATGCTTTAAAGTAATGACAGCAATACAGATAAAAGCAGATGGGTGACAATGGGGAACTCCTTTCCTCAGATGCTTAGGTTTAACAGTTTACATTCACTCCATTGGCAGAAACAATGCAAAAGAGAAAAGGCTTGTATATCTGCTTTGAAAAATGTAACATAATTAACAAATCTCAAGTAAGGAAAAAACCTAACCTGTGTTGAGAAGAATCTCTATGGAAGATTCATTGATAAAAACTTACAAAGTCCATGAGTTCGGTACAATAGTAAATGGTGCTTAAAAGTAACAGCTACATTTACACAGTGCTTACTGTGGATTTACAGTGTACTAAATAGCATTATATGGACTATCTCATTTAATCCTCAAAACACTCTGATATGAGCTCCTTATGAATGGGAAAACTAAGGTACAGGGAAGTTAAGTAACTTGCCCAGGGTCGCACAGCTTAGTAAGTGAAGATACGGATCTGAAGCTGGGCCTGTGCTCTTAACAATAACTATGTGGCGGTGTGTGTGCTCAGCTGATCAGTCTCTCTGCGACCCCCATGGACTGTAGCCCGCCAGGCTCCTCTGTCCGTGGGATTGTCTCAGCAAGAATACTGGAGTGGGTTGCCGTTTCCTCCTCCAGGGGATCATCCCGACTCAGGGATTGAGCCCAGGTGTCCTGTATTGGCAGGCAGGTTCTTTACCAGAGAACTACCTGGGAAGCCCCTAACTATAAGCACCTCTCTAACAGCATCTACTCTCCTCTCCTTTTGCCCCCATGTAAATCACAAAATGATGGAAATGTAATGGATTCCTATTGTTACTGAAATCAGGGACGAAGAAACCTTATGATTTCGACATTCAAAATCTTAATGGAAAGGGGTGGGGGCCCTTTGGACAATGCCCAAAATTTGACCTGCAATGCAATAAAACCGAGGAGTAGTGAGGTGGATTTGACTTAAGACACTGGACTATTTTTCAGTAAGATAGAATGAAAATTAAGTCTCAGTAAAATTCTGAAATGTATCATGTAACTGCTTGTTAATAGTAAATATGGCTGCAGACTTTTGATGATAATTACTATGAATACATTACCTTCTGGCTAACAGGGCGTGAAATGTAGGAACTCTAAAAGGTAAAATAAAGGTAGGCCTAAAAAATTGGGCCTGGCCTAATACTGTCGACTGAACCGTTCTCATATTGGCTGAGCATGCTTATTTAAGTAATTGCCTGACTGTAAATGAACAGAAGTATTAAAGTTGGCACAAGGCACAGCATCCACATGGCACATGCTTTGTTCCCAGAGCTTTATTCCAGCAATACTCTTGGAAAAAAAGAGAAGTCACTAAATGAATAATGGAAGAACACAAGGCAGGGTGGAGGTCTTTTACATTCCTCAAATTGTCCAACATCCTATACAAAGTTCTTTCTCAACTCTGAGCTCATCATATTCCATTTTAAAAACTAATTTTACCAAAGAACAAGAGCACCCCCTCCAAATTTTCAGTTGCAAAATAAGATTCAGGTAAGAGCTAACCATATTCCATATTAAATATTCATTTTTGCCAAAGAAAAAAAAAATCCATCCCCTCACATCTTCACAGCTTCGAAATAACATCCAAGTAAGAAGAAGAAAGGGGAAAAGGGGCCAGGAAGATGAAAAAGTGAGTGAGAGAAGAGGCGACAGAAACGATGGAATGACAGGGTCACCTGAACTCAGACCCCATTCGCTGAGCCGCCTCCGGTTTTCCTATTGAACTTTCCCTATTAAGACAAGAAGACACACCCTGCTGGTGGTATTTTCACAAGTACAGATAGGGAAGCCGTGTGTGTTATTTAAAGGTACGGACCATACACATAATTTGGGGGCGACTTCCTCACGTACCGTGGCATTACAAACAATCACGACTGCATGTCACCTTGCTCTCAGCCGAGTCCAGCTCGTAAGGACAAAAGGACCGACCATCCGTGCCGAGGGCCGGGCTGCGGGCTCCCCTTGGAGCCAGCTCGATTACGCCTCCGAGAGGCACCGCGGCCACCGCAGACGCGCTCCGTCGGCCCCGCGTTTCCCTCACCGGCCCTCGCCGCGGCTGGACGGGCGGTGGGCGGC
>NW_011494951.1:2826451-2827125 GCF_000754665.1 Bison bison bison | reverse complement strand
GGGGTGGGCTCCGCTGCCCAGCCGGGCGCTCCGGCCTCGCTCAGCGCCGGATCGCCGCGAGAAGGCGGCCTCCCACGCGGCTGGCAGGACGGTGCTGGGTCGGTGGTGGCTCGGCGCGGCCCAGCTCGCGGGCCCGGCAGGGAACCGGCGGCGCGGCCCAGTCCCGCCTTTCCGTCCCAGGCCGGCCGCGGCCTGACCTGCCGCGCCCGCATCCCGAGTGGAAGGGCCCGCTCCCGCTCCTCGCCCCCTCCGGGCCCAGCGCGTTGGTGCCGACTGGCGAGAGGGAACCGTGGGAAGAGGACCCCGGGAAGCCGGGGCTGGTCCGCGCCAGGGAGGCGGGGGCGTCCCCGTCCGGCCGCCGGGGCCGCCGACCCGCCTTTCGCGGAGGCCGGTCTCCTCATCCTCTGCCCGTCCTCCCACCTCCTTGCTAACACCCGCTCACCTTACCCCCGCCACCCACGGAAGCGCGTCCCCGCAGGTTTAACCTGCGCGGGTGTGGTCTCGGCCGGCCGGGGGTGGGGCCCGAGGGGTGCGGAGCCAGGTAGGGGTGCGGTGGGCGGGGCAACGTGCCCGGGAGAGGGGGATGAAGGCTGCAAGACCCCAGGGGAGATGACATCGCAGACCGGGGCGGAGGGCGGTGTGAATGAGGGCGTGCTTGCTTGGTTTTCTTTTAA
>NW_011494951.1:2822684-2826351 GCF_000754665.1 Bison bison bison | reverse complement strand
TGCATGCAGTCCATGGGGTCGCGAGGAGTCGGAGACAACAAAAAAGCCCATCCCTTTTTCCCCTGTTAAAATTTTTGTTCCCTGAAATACACGTATTGTAGATGCACTGTGTTGCTGTCAGTTTTACCCGGCCATGAAACTCTTGCTTCCTCTCTTCATAGCTCGTTCTCTTCTTTGGGGAGCCAGTGCCAAAAAGTACTTACAATTCTAAATCTGGCTCTGGCCACTTCTGTTACCCTGGATCTGGGTATCTGAGACTCTCCGATCGCCAGCTCAGCTTGGCAGGCTGTGAGGCCTGGCAGCCCAGAGCTTCCTGGAAGAGCAGGGTAGCCAGATAGGCGACAGGCACCCCTCTCCTGTGTTATGGGCAATGACTGCCCCAGGTACAGGGCTCTTAGCTCACTGCAGAGTGCAAGCACCATGATAAAGAGATTAGCTCGCCAGCGCTGATTAAGGCTCCACCCCCACCCCCCCAAGGAACTTGGTTCTGTCATTATTGGAAGCCTAGCCTGGAGGAGGAAGTACTCATATCTTTATGCCTTCTTTTTGCTCTGTCATCTCAGTTGGGCCAATTTAAGTCTTTTTTTGTTTGTTTGTTTTTTTGCCACACCCTGTAGCATGTGGGATCTTAGTTCCCTGACCAGGAATTGAACCTATACCCCCTGCATTGGAAGCATGATGTCTTAACTACTGGATCCCCCTATGTCCTACCAATCTCTTAGTCTTAATGTTTGCCTTAAAAAATGTGGGGGGAGGAAAATAAAAATAATTTTGTAAAAGATGGTAAAAAAATTTCGCTGTGTCATGCTTAACAGCAAAAGACTGAATGCTTCCTCTCTTAAGTTCAGAACAAGACAAGGATGTCTGCTTTCACATTGTTCTTATTCAACATAGTACCAGAAGTTCCAGCCACTGCAATAAGGCAAGAAAAAATAAAAGACATACAAGTTGGAAAGGAAAAAATAAAACCATCCCTACTTGCAGATGATATGATTGTCTGCATAGAAAGTCCCAAGGAATCTACTCATTAAAAAACCTCCCACAAAACCCCCAAAACACCAAAACTGGAACTAATAAGTTCAGCAAGGTCACAGGATATAAGATCAATACATAAAAGTCAGTCATATTTGTGTATGCTGACAATGAACATGGGGAAACTGGTATTAAAAATAATATTACTGGGATTTCCCTGGTGGCCCAGTAGCTAAGACTCTGCACCCCCAATGTAGGCAGAACTAGATCCCACATGCCACAACTCAGAGTTCACATGTCACAATTAAACACCCCACATGTTGCCACACTGGAGATTGAAGATCCCTCGTGCCACAGCTAGGACTCAGCACAGCCAAATAAATAAATATTAAAAGAAAAACCAACATTATTTACGATCACCACAAAGAAAATTAAATACTTAGGTATTCGCTTGGGAGAACATGTCACAAGATCTGTACGCTGAAAATTACAACGTGTGGATGAAAGAACACTAAAATAAGTGGAGAGGTACTTCATGTTCATGGATCGGAAAACTCAGCATAGTAAAGACATCATTTCTCCCTCCAGACTGATCTCTAGGTTGAATGCAATGTCCATCAAAATCCCAAGCAGGTTTTTCATAGACAAGACAAGCTTCTAAAATTTACACAGAAAGGCAAAGCTAAAACAGGCCTGAAGAAGAAGAATGAAGTGGGAAGAGTCACTCTATGGATATTAAAGCTTACTACAGGGTCTTCCCTAGTGGCCCAGTGGCTAAGACTCTTAGCTTCCAATCCAGGGGGTCCCAGGTTCAATCCCTGGTCAGGGAGCTAGTCCCACATGCTGCAACCGAGTTTGCATGCCACAACTAAAGATCTCACATGCCACACAAAAATCAGAGAGCCCACGTGTGCAGCAAAGACCTGGTGCAGCCAAACAGATAAAGATAATTATTAGTAAAAAAAAACAAAGCTTACTACAGCGCTACAGTAATCAAGACTGTGTGGCTGTGGGAGGGAGATAGACACAATGATCGATAGAAACAAGTAGAGAATCCAGAAATAGATCCACATAAATACTGCAAATCGATGTATGATAAAGGTGCAAAGACGATGCTGGAGCAATTGGACATCAACAGCCCAAAGCCCTAATGTGAGCCTCACACCTTATACAAAAATGAGCTAAAATTGGATCAAGGACTTATAAATATGTAACACTATGAAACTTTTAGAAAAAAATAGGAGAAAGCCTTTGGGATCTATTGATAAACATAGAGTTAGATCCGACATCAAAAGCATGAACTGTAAAATAAAAAATTAATGAATTGGCTCTCATTAAACTTTAAAATGTTTGCCCTGTGACAGAGCCTGTTGAGAGGATAAAAAGACAAGCTACAGAGTGGGAGAAAAAGATTTGCAGACCACAAAGCCAACAAATGACCAGTATTTGGATTATGTAAAGAACTCTCAAAATTCAATAGCAGAAAAAGAAAACAATCCAGTCAGAACGTGGGCAAAAGATACAAAGAGACATTTCACTGAAAAAGATGTAAGCACATGAAAGTAAGGCCAGCACATTAGCCATTAGGGAAATGCTAATCAAAACCACAATAAGCTATCACCTCACACCTGTGAGTGTAGGGTATATATAGTGAAGTCACTCAGTCGTGTCCAACTCTGCGACCCCATGGACTGTAGCCTACCAGGCTCCTCTGTCCATGGTATTTTCCAGGCAATAGTCCTGGAGTGGACTGCTATTTCCTTCTCTAGGGGATCTTCCCAACCCAGGGATTGAACTCGGGTCTCCCGCACTGTAGACAGACGCTTTACCGTCTGAGGCACCAGGGATGGTGGTCACACCAAGTGCCAGTGAGCATTCAGAGAAACAGAATCTCTTGTGCGTTGCTGTGGGGATGCAAAATTATACCACTCTGGGAAACAATTTGGCAGTTCCTTAAGGAAATAACCTCCTAACTGTCATATGATAGATACATCAATGGCATTCTTCGGCATTTATCCTGGGGGAAACAAAACATGTTTACACAAAAACCTATGTATGCATGTTCACAACAGCATAATTTGTCACAGCCAAAACTGGACATAACAGATGTGAGTCTATAAATGTACAATGTTACATTTATACAGTGGAGTACTCAGTTCAGTTCAGTTCAGTTGCTCAGTCATGTTCGACTCTTTGCGACCCCATGAATCGCAGCACACCAGGCTTCCCTGTCCATCACCAACTCCCGGAGTTCACTCAGACTCACGTCCATTGAGTAGGTGATGCCATCCAGGCATCTCATCCTCTGTCATCCCCTTCTCCTCCTGCCCCCAATCCCTCCCAGCATCAGAATCTTTTCCAATGAGTCAACTCTTCGCATGAGGTGGCCAAAGTACTGGAGTTTCAGCTTTAGCATCATTCCTTCCAAAGAACACCCAGGACTGATCTTCTTTAGAATGGACTGGTTGGAGTACTGTTCAGCAATAAAAAGCAATCAACAATTGATACATACAACCACTTGCATGAATGTCCAGGCAAGTATCTCAGTGAAAAAAAGCCAGTCCTTAAAGGCTTCCCTCGTGGCTCAGATGGTAAAAGCATCTGCCTACAACGCGGGAGACCCAGGTTTGATTCCTGGGTTGGGAAGATCCTCTGGAGAAGGCAATGGCAACCCACTCCAGTACTCTTGCCTGGA
>NW_011494951.1:2820477-2820923 GCF_000754665.1 Bison bison bison | reverse complement strand
TCCTCTGCGTCCCCTACACTGGAGCCCCGAGGCTTGAATATTCTGCCCCCCTTTCCTACTTCTGCCACTGGGCTAGCTCCTACTCACTCCTTTATGAGTCTTGATGATGAGAAAAACTTTTTAGTCATATTAAGAACTAGTCAAGGAAAAAAAAAAAGATGCTAAAAGTATATACTTTTTGGATCTTCCTTGGTGATGCAGTGGCTAAGACTCCACACTCCCAATGCAGAGGGCTGGGGTTCGATCCCTGGTCAAGGAACTAGATCCCACATGCTGCAACTAAGACCCGGTGCAGTCAAATAAATAAGTATTAAAAAATGAAAACAGTGGTCTAGTGCTTAGGAGACTCTGTGCTTTCCCTACCTGGGCCCAGGGTTTGATCCCTTGTCGCGGAACTAATAAGAACCTGCAAGGTGTGGCTGGGGCTGCTGCTGCTGCTAAGTTGC
>NW_011494951.1:2817050-2820377 GCF_000754665.1 Bison bison bison | reverse complement strand
TTTAATATGCTGTCTAGGTTGGTCATAACTTTTCTTCCAAGGAGCAAGTGTCTTCTAATTTCATGGCTGCAGTCACTATCTGCAGTGATTTTGGAGCCCCCCAAAATAAAGTCTGCCACTGTTTCCCCTGTTTCTCCATCTACTTGCCATGAAATGATGGGACCGGATGCCATGATCTTTGTTTTTTGAATGTTGAGCTTTAAGCCAACTTTTTCACTCTCCTCTTTCACTTTCAAGAGGCTCTTTAGTTCTTCACTTTCTGCCATAACGGTGGTGTTATCTGCATATCTGAGGTCTGCTTGTGATATCATACTGTATTTTCCCCCACAAGTCAAGCCAAGCTGATTTAATTGTGAGGAGGAAATGACAATCGGGGTTCATTTAGAAGAAAATCTTTATTGAGGACTTCCCTGGTGGTACAGTGGATAAGAATCTGCCTGCCAATACAGGGGACATGCGTTTGATCCCTGGTCCAGGAAGATTCCACATGGTGGGGAGCAACTAAGTTCTCAAGCCCAAATTACCAAGCCCACATGCTGCGCGCAACTACGGAAGCCCGAGCACCCCAGAGCCAGCAAGTCGCAGCTACTGAGCCCAAGCGCTTACAGCCTGTGCTCCACAAGAGAAGCCACTGCCATGAGAAGCCCGAGCAGCACAAGCGGAGGGCAGCCCCTGCTTGCCACTAGAGAAAGCGCGCGCAGCAACAAAAACCCAGCGCAAACAAAACTTAAATGAATAAATAAGTATAAAAGGAAGAAAATGTTACAAAAATCTTATTGAGCCATGATTCACGTACCATAAAATATGATTCAGTACCGGCACAGGGTTGTGCAACCATCTCTGTTGACAGCACTTTCATTATCCCAAAGGCAGACCCTGTACCCATCACTGTCTTAACCTCCTTAACCTCCACCCCCAGTCCTAAGCAACCGCTAATCTCTTTTCTGACTCTACACATTAGCCTATTCTGGACATTTCACATAAACAGAATCATATAATATGTAGTCTTTCGTCTCTGACTTCTTCCATTCAGCATAACGCATTCAAGGTTCATCCATGTTGTAAAATTTATCAACACTTAATTTCTTTTTATTGCTGAATCGTATTCCATCGAATGGATAGACTACATTTTATTTATCCATTCATTAGTTGCTGGATATTTGGGTGATAATATGAATATTGCTTCTATAGACACTCATGTACCGTGGTTTGTGTGGACATACGTGTTCATTTCTGTTAGGTGTAGATCCAGGAATGGAATTTCTGGGTCATATGGCAACTCTATATTTATCATTTTGAGAAACCACCAAGCCGTTTTCCACGGTGACTGAACCTTTGTACGTTTTCACCAGGAATGTACGAAGGTTCCGATTTCTCCCATCCTGTAGTTTCCGCAAGATGTTACACTGGGGGGCATTAGGCGAACGGCACGCAGGATTATCTGTTACAACTGCACGTGAATCCACAATGATCTCAAAATAAGTTTAATTTTAAAAAGTTTGGTGGTACCTAGTGCAGATGTCAATCATCCTGATTTTAGAAAAGTCTACATTTCAATTTCCTGCAGTCAGTTTGGCATACTTAAAAAAAAAAAAATCCTTCACTGATATTCAGTAGGAGCGTCAGCAATTTCCCTGTAACCCTGACGAATTCTTTACTGGGAGGCTGAACTGTGCAGCCAGTGGGAGTATGCATTTCTGGATGCTGTGAACTCCGCAAAACTGGTCCTCAGACCCAGAAGTCCTGTGCCTATGACTGTTGACATGTGTGGAGCATAGAGATGGAGACAAATTAATGTGAATCTCCTACTTTTACTGCATTTGATAGTGGGGGTACAAGAGTAGACGAAAATAAAAACGTCTCTATCGAATATGCGAGTGAGGCTGAATTTATTTCCACAGGTTATTTTTTCACTTTGTAAGACATCTCACGCTTTCTTCCTTCGAAAGGCATGCAGTCAGAGGATACCAGAAGGAGGCAGATGACTCTGTTTTATGACACACAAGGTCAATTTCAGGGACGTGAAGGCCCGAGACGCTTTTCAGATGTGCACCGACACATCGACAGGCTGAAATGAGTGATGGATGGGTTAGGACAGACCATCTGAAGTTGGTGGTCGTCGGCTGCCCTTTCAACGGTGATGTTTTCTTAAAGTCTCAACAGACTTACACGCCAGACTTAATTTTAGCTATTTCAGGCTGGCGGGAAAGCCAGGGGTGGAGGAGAGTAGAGAGGGAGGGCTTGGGCCATGTCGTGCATGCAAAAAAAAAGGGGCTTGGACTGATGCGACCCCATACCTGGCGCCTCTCATCCTTGAGAGGTGCCGGATTTCCCTCCCTAGACCTCATGTAGATTTTCGGTATTTCTACGTTATACCATCCACTTCTGCGGCCAGTCTGGGCTTACTGGACTTCAGTGTGATGGGAGGGAATGGAGGTGAACTTTTCTGAAAGAATGCCCGAGAAACATGGAGCCCTTACAAGTGTGACTCTTTGGTTGCTGCAAAATGCTAAGTTATTAAGGACCGTCTTGCATAACTGCGCCCAGTGTTTTGAATGATTGTCGGAAGGGCAAACGCCAGCCTGGAAACTTAATCATTAAACAACAGCCAAAAAAGCTTTCCTGTACGCAATGAGGTCGGATGTGAGTTCACTTTGCCTTAAAAAAAAAATCCTAAATAGCTACTACAAGAAATCAATCAGCCTTAAATACTGGATAAGGAGCTCTTGAATAATTTAGCAGCTTCGATGTTTCTCCCCTGCTGTCTTCCGTGAGCTCTGCTTTTCTGCAAAGACGTCCTCCGGGTGGAAGCAAAGGGGGGATGGGCAGCTCCCACCAGTGCGGGCAGGAGATGTGCCTGCACCCCCTTCTACTTTCCACTCTGCACTCCCAAGCCAGCCCCCACCCTGACTCCTGTGCTGCTGGCCTTCAAGCCTCAGCCACAAGCCCTCAGTTCTCCTGAGTTCCAGACCGCCTCCTGTCATCTGCATTTTAATCTTCTATAGGCAGTTCACACTCATCCATCTCAAACGGTCCCTGGGGCCTCTCACTCTGTCTCTGCATCCTTGGAGGCGGTCCCAGGTGTCTCTGTCTCCATCACACTCCTTAGCGAGCCTGGTTGTTGGAACAGCTCTGGTTTCTCCCATCTCATCCTTTTCTAGTCCATTCCCTACCCTGGAGCCAGGGCTCCTTTTAAACACAAAGTTGTTCTTGTAACTCTCTTTAGAACCACCCAGTGACTCTCAGGACCCTTTAGGGATGTCGTGCAACTCCCCAGCCCTGAGCAGGACCTGGTCATTTTATTTCTTCACCTTCTCTGGCCAAGCT
>NW_011494951.1:2815090-2816595 GCF_000754665.1 Bison bison bison | reverse complement strand
GCCAACTATCATACATAGCATGGAGAAACAACAAGGTCCATGAGAGCACATGGAACTCTACTCAATATCCTGTGATAAACCATAGTGGAAAAGAATATGAAAAGGAGTGTATACATATATATAAGTGAATGACTTTGCCGTACAGCAGAACAATATTGTAAATTGTTATTATTTGTAAAGTGTATTATTCATACACTCTGATTCTTACC
Source organism: Bison bison bison (assembly GCF_000754665.1). Classification (NCBI taxonomy): domain Eukaryota; kingdom Metazoa; phylum Chordata; class Mammalia; order Artiodactyla; family Bovidae; genus Bison; species Bison bison. The sequence continues at coordinate 2,816,386 of NW_011494951.1, read as the reverse complement.
TAAATGTATCATCTTATGTTTCTTTATTCAAAAAAGACGTCTCTGTTACTCTGCATGACGTTATGTATGTAACCTATACATGTACACGTGTAAGATTTAAGTATTACGTAGGTAATGACATGCATGCAGATGTATGTGTATACATATGAATGTGTGTGTGTTCCCCAGCTTAACCTCAATTGCTGGCAGTGTGTGCTGGACTGTACTAAACTGCAGTGGATACTGCTGCTTGCCTACTTGGCGTCCATTCGTCTCCTACCACCTGCCTTTCCAGAACACCCCACTAATTTTGTCGCAGTGTATACCACTTCCTTATGCGAATCATGATGGTGACTCAATCCCGGGCTAAAGGAAAGGACTTAAGGTTGGAGAGGCCAGCGCCCACATGCACGTGTTCATGTCCCCATCCACCCCTATTCCTGCCACAGACAGCCTGGAACCCTGACTGCTACTGAGGACCAGTCTTCAGAGGAAGCCAGTGCTGGGATAAAGTGCTTCGGTCCTTGGCGACATCACTGAGCTGGCCTGTGTCCCACCTTGCCTGGGGCCTGTCCTACCTCTGGATCTGTAATACGAGGCAATAGATGTCTTTGTCCTCCAACTCAGTCTGAGTTGGAATATTCTGTTCCTTTGCAGCCAGAACATTCTAGGTGATATTTGGTTATTATATGAGATACAGGCCCTCCCTGCCCTCAGGAGATGATATTCTAATTCAGTAAAGATCATGTCTAATTGTTCACTGTACATTTCTGCATATGTAACAGTGTAAAAACCTTACAGAGTACTTAAAAAAAAGACTTTAGCAACTGCTTAGTGGACACAAATACTAAGAAGGAAGGAAATACTTGAGAGGCAGTCTTCCTAAAGCGATGCTATTTGCGAAGGGGCACGCCATGCGGCATGTGGGATCTGAGATCTACCTTAGTTCCCCAACTAGGAGTCGAACGCAGGCACCCTGCATCGCAAACTCAGTACCTTAGCCACTGGGTCACCAGGGAAGTCCCTAAAGAGATGCATTGAGGTGGATGTTGATGGAAGCAGGGAAAGGAGAGCATCTCAGAGAATGCCGCGGCAGAGCACAAGCACCCTGAAGGGAAAGACACCTGCAGGCCACAGCAGGCCAACGGTATTTAGTGCAGTAGAGTGTTTTAACTTTTTAGCAGGGGCTTCCCTGTTGCTCAGATGGTAAAGAATCTGTCTGCAATGCAGGAGACCCGGGTTTGATCCCTGGGCTGGGAAGATCCCCTGGAGAAGGGCATGGCAACCCACACCAGTATTCTTGCCTGGAGAATCCCA
>NW_011494951.1:2809453-2814990 GCF_000754665.1 Bison bison bison | reverse complement strand
TTAAAAAAAAAAAAAAGAGATGAAGAAAAGGGACTAAACCAAAAAAAAAAAAAAATCCCTTTTGTCTGGCTTCTGTTAAATTTTCTTCTAACTTCCAAAAAATAGACAATGTTAAGATTTTGAAGATAGTCATTCAGCAAGTATTTACCATCTGCTATATGCCAAGAACCACAAAAGGTAAGTCAGTTAAATATCTGGTGTGAGGAGAAATTCACATCAAAGATATGAATTAAGAACCCTAAACATATATAAGTTTAATCTGTTTACACTTCAAATTCTGGATCTGTGGAACTCATTACTCAGGGTCTAGAATATATATTTCTTTCTCCTTTCACAAAGAAATCCAAAAAAATTTTTTTTTTTTGATAGTTGAAATCTTATCAAGTTTGTGTTTAACAGGACTTACTGGGGAACTAAACACCTTCTATTACTTTGACAACTCTTATTATCCCATAATATCCCATAATTAGCAAATTAAAAAAATAAGTATCGCTCAGCCAGTTCAATTAACCTTTCAGTTCTTACTGCATCAAGCCATAAACTTTGACATCTCTATTTCAAAACAAATAGAAATTTATATTCCTCTTATAAAGCAATCCCTCAAATGATATAAAGTCTTTCTTCACTGTTCTCTACTCTCTCCCCTAGACTATTAAGCCTTCTGAGAACAGACTACTGTTCATCATTTTTCCAGCTCGTTGTATCCCCTTTTTATGGAAGCTCTGGCCAGAAACTGGTGGAAAGCTTCAGAAGTGACTGCGACTGCTTCCATTTTTGTTCCGTCTTGGTGTGTGTTAAGAGACCAAAAGGAAAGTTAGGCGGACCTGTTCATGCCCTGCCGCGCCCTCTCCGCTTGACCCCGGGGGATTCTGTGCTCTGTTTCTCTGTCTTTGGTGCTATGTAGCTGAGGAGCAGGAACTGGGGACACAGAGCCGACTAAACATGCGTGTGGGACCTCAGTGTGTCAACCTCCGGAGAAAGAATCTACATCTCTTTTACTGTGATATAACTTAACTATGGTAAACTGCATCCACTTGCAACTGTGCCAGCTACAGTCAAGACACAACACATTTTTCTTACCCCCACCAAAGTTTCCCCGTGCTCCTTTGTGGTTCATCCCTGTTTTTGTCCACAGTTTCAGGCAACTACTGATCTACTTTTTGTTACTGTAGGTATTTTCTAGAGTTTTATATACATGGAATCATACAGTATACACTCTTTTGCACTGGCTTATTTCACTTAGCGTGATGATTCTGAGATTCATTCACGCTGTTCAGTGCATCAGTAGTTTGTTCTTTTTAACTGCCGAGTAGTATTCCATTGTATGTACGGATGTGCCATATTTTGCATCACCATTCACTTGTTTGATGGACATTTTAGAAATTTCTAAATTTTGACCATTGTGAATAAAAACGCTCTGAAGATACATGGTCTAGTCTTTCTGTGGACACATTTTCATGTCTCTTGAATTAACAGCAAAGAGTAGAATGACTGGGCATATGGTTAGCCTTAAAATATTTCTAATTTTCAGTTATTCTAGTGGGTGTGTAATGGTTTCTTACATTGCGGTTTTAATTTGCATTTCCTTGAGGACTACTTATATCTTGTTGATTGGGCATTCATAGGTCTTCTTTTGTGAAGTGACTATACAAATCTTTTGCCCATTTTTTAAATTGGATTTTTTGGGTCCATGTTGGGTTGTATGAATGTGGCATAGAGACTCTTTTTTGCATAGTACATCTGTTGAATTATATTATGACTGTTCATGCAATACTTGCCTCAATAACTTCACTCAGATAATAAAAAATAATGGCATAATGATAGGTTAAAGCTGGTTCAATTATATGATTTTACAAGCTTATTTACTCAGAGTGAAAACAGGAGACTATTAAGAACAGATAAAAAGATAACATGTGTCACAGTGCTTAATGTTTCTGGAACTGTTGGAAAGACCCTGGTCCTTCCTCCCCTTGAGTGTGAACTGGACCTAGCAGCTTGCTTCTCACAGAACATAGCACCGGCGATGTTCCATGATTAGGCTACATGAGACTGTGGCTTCTCGTGCTAGTAGACTCGCTCCTTCCCCGGCAAGCCTTCAGATGACACTTCAGCCCTGGCTGACGTCTTGATTGAAGTTTCATAAAAGACCTGGAGGCAGTTGACCCAACTAAGCTGCGCCTGAACTTCTGACCCACAGAAAGTGTGAGAACATAAACACATGCTCTAAACTGATTAATCGGTGGTAATTCGTTATGCACCAACAGATGATGCAACAAGTTTTAAAAAATAAAGTGAGGATTCAAGTTCTTTGTCAGATACATGTTTTGTGGACATTTCATTCCATTCTGTGGCTTGTGTTTTCATATTCCTACCATATTTTTCAAAGAGCAAAATTTAAAATTTTGATGAGATCCAATCCATCCTTTTATGACTCATGCTTTTCATGTCCTATTTAAGAAATCTTTGCCTCCTCCAACACTGTGACGATTTTCTGTAGTGTTTCCTCCTAGAGACTTTACATCTTTTTTTTGAAACTTTACATTTTGACTTTCACATTAGGTCAATGATCTGTTTTAGTTTAATTTTGTATTATGATGTGTGGTAAGGTTAAATTCTTTTTTCCCATACTGATCTCCAGTTGTTCCACAATGCTTACTAAAAAGACTTTATTTTCCCCACTGAACTGCCTTAGCACCTTTATCTAAAATCAGCTAACCATATCACAGTAGCCAAGACATGGAAACCATATAAATTGTCCATCAACATAAGAAAGGATGAAGATGTAGTATATACACACACACACACACACACACACACATATATAGGTTCTTCTTTAGATTCTTTTCTATTGTAAGTTATTACAAGACATGGTGTTTAGTTCCCCGTACTGTATAGGAGGTCTTTGTAGAGGGTGGGGTGTCCTTGCAGAGAAGTTAAAGAAAGATCAGGAGAGACCATGAGAAGCTAAGGGGTGGAATCAGATTTCAAATGTAGGCTCTAAGGAGTGAATGTCAATCTCCTTAAACTGTTCTTGGTGCTATGAAAAGATTTTAATATCTGCGTGGAGTGGAGAGGGTTGGATGGGGGAGGAGGAACCAGCAGGAACATTTCAGATGTTTGTACAATGAAGAAATTCAGCAAGTCTGAGGAGTAGCACAGAGATAAAAATAGTTTGGGCTTGGTATTTCAGTGGATAGGGAATAAATAGAAAAGAGACTAGAATATCAGGGGAAATTGGCAGGATGAGCCTATTTGAGGTAAGAAGCAGGGAAAATGCTGGGATGAAGCTGTTAAACCTCAGATGTTGATTGCCTGGCCAAGAAGCGCCTTTCAGGATGTGAGTAGGGTAGCTGTGGGTATGTGGCTCTGCAGGAAAGGAGGAGTGGGTGGTTTAATTATCAGCTGTGTGCCCCAAAGCACAGCTCTGGTGCCATTTTTGTGATTTCTGTCGTGTCCCCATACAAACTATACATTATTTATGCTTGGCTGCGTGGCATGTAGCCTCTTAGTACCTGGACCAGGGTTCGAACCTGAACTCCTTGCACCGGAAGCATCTTAACCACTGGACCGCCAGGGAAGCCCCTGGACAATTATTTAAACTGACTTAAAAAAAACCAGCCAAAATTCCATGAAGCCCTAGTTTGGATATTCTCGGTATTTCCCGCGGCCCCCTCCCCCACCCCCGATTCACAAATATATGGCTGTGAAAACTGTTCACTCTCATACTGCCCTGAACTCATCTGGCGTAACACAGCGGCTCCCCCTGCACTTTGGGAAAACTGGTCCAGGCGGGCAAGGAGTTGGTACGGAGAGCTGGAAACCCAGGGCTGGTGTTCACAGCTCAAAGGGAGGAGACTTTCAGTGGGGGATATGAGGTCCTCTTACTGAACCGATAAGAGGAATCAGGAGTATCAAAAAGAAGCAGCTCCTGGGAACAGCCCCACAAGTACATCTATTCCACCTGGGACAGGCCAAAGCAGGTGTTGAGAATGCAAGCCTTTTTTTTTCTTTTTCCTCTCTTTTTCAATATTATTGAATGTGAGATAAGGATGCAAGTCTAAACTAGAGGTTTTAAAATGGTGAACTGTGACCCATTCATGACTCGTGAAGACAGTTTAAGGGTCAGGACTACATTAGTTTAAAATGAAATAATATAGAAATCTCACTTTGCATTGCAGGCTGGTGAGGGTAGTTATCATTTCAAGAAATCTGTCTTAATTATCTATATGTATGTGAGTACTGGGCCAATATTTTCAATCGTAGTTTCCAGGTGGCGCTACTGATAAAGAACCCGCTTGGCAATGCAGGAGACGTAGGAGATGAGGGTTCGATCCCTGGGTAGGGAAGACCCCCTGGAGGAGGGCATGGCAACCCACTCCAGTATTTTTGTCTGGAGAATCCCATGGACAAGGGGGCCTGGCGGGCTACAGTCCACAGGATCACAGAGAGTCAGACACGACTAAAGTGACTTTACATGTATGCATGCATGGTCATAGACTAGATAATGAAAAAGGATGCTTATACCTCCTGACAGCTCTTGTTTGAAAGATTTAGTGATATGGATGGGAGTGTAGTTACAGGAAATGTTAAGTTTGTCACCAACAATGACGAAGAAGCTCTATACAGTCAGCAAAAACAAGACCGGGAGCTGACTATGGCTTGGATCATGAATTCCTTTATTGCCAAATTTAGACTTAAATTGAAGAAAGTAGGGAAAACCACTAGACCATTCAAGTATGACCTAAACCAAATTCCTTATGATTATATAGTGGAAGTGACAAATATATTCAAGGGATTATTCTGATAGAGTGCCTGAAGAACTATGGACGGAGGTTCATGACATTGTACAGGAGACAGTGATCAGGACCATCCCCAAGAAAAAGACATGCAAAAAGGCAAAATGGCTGTCTGAGGAGGCCTTATAAATAGCTGAGAATAGAAGAGAAGCAAAAGGCAACGTAGAAAAGGAAAGATATACCCACTTGAATGCGGAGTTCCAAAGAATAGCAAGGAGAGATAAGAAAGCCTTCCTCAGTGATCAGTGAAAAGAAATAGAGGAAAATAATAGAATGGGAATGACTAGAGATCATTTCAAGAAAATTAGAGATACCAAGGGAATATTTCATGCAAAGACGGGCTCAATAAAGGACAGAAATGGTAGAGGGACCTAACAGAAGCAGAAGATATTAAGAAGAGGTGGCAAGAATACACAGAAGAACTGTACAAAAAAGATCTTCACGACCCAGATAATCACAATGGTGTGATCACTCACCTAGAGCCAGACATCCTGGAATGCGAAGTCAAGTGAGCCTTAGAAAGCATCACTACAAACAAAGCTAGTGGAGGTGATGGAATTCCAATTGAGCTATTTCAAACCCTGAAAGATGATGCTGTGAAATTGCTGCACTCAGTATGCCAGCACATTTGGAAAACTCAGCAGTGGCCACAGGACTGGAAAAGATCAGTTTTCATTCCAATCCCAAAGAAAGGCAATGCCAAAGAATGCTCAAACTACCGCACAGTTGCACTCATCTCAC
>NW_011494951.1:2807624-2809353 GCF_000754665.1 Bison bison bison | reverse complement strand
CAGATGGTGACTGCAGCCATGAAATTAAAAGATGCTTACTCCTTGGAAGGAAAATTATGACCAACCTAGATAGCATATTAAAAAGCAGAGACATTCCTTTGCCAACAAATGTCCGTCTAGTCAAAGATACGGTTTTTCCAGTGGTCATGTATGGATGTGAGAGTTGGACTATAAAGAAAGCTGAGCACTGAAGAATTGATGCTTTTGAACTGTGGTGTTGGAGAAGACTCTTGAGAGTCCCTTGGACAGCAAGGCGATCCAACCAGGTCATCCTAAAGGAAATCAGTCCAGAATATTCATTGGAAGGACTTATGTTGAAGCTGTAACTCCAATACTTGGGCCACCTGATGTGAAGAGCTGACTCCTTGGAAAAGACCCTGATGCTGGGAAAGATTGAAGGCGGGAGGAGAAGGGGACGACAGAAGACGAGATAGTTGGATGGCATCGCTGACTCAATGGACATGAGTTTGAGTGAACTCCGGGAGTTGGTGATGGACAGGGAGGCCTGGCATGCTGCAGTCCATGGGGTTGCAAGGAGTCAGACCTGACTGAGCAACTGAACTGAATTGAACTGAACAATGGTCAAATTTCCTTCCACCCAAGAGAAAAGTGGGCAGTGTTGGGAAGAACTAGAGGAAAAATGCTTTCAACTCATTCATTTTTAAGTTGAAAGTAATACAGTAAAAGTAATACAGAAACCCTAAAAAGAAAGTAAAATTCAAAGTGTTAGTCATTCAGTTGTGTCCGATTCTTTGTGATCCCATGGACTGTAGCCCACCAGGCTCCTCTGTCCATGAGATTCTCCAGGCAAGAGTCCTGGAGTGGACTGACATGCCCTCCTCCAGGGGATCTTCCCAACCCTGGGACTGAACCTGGGTCTCCTGCATTGCAGGAGGATTCTCTACCATCTGAGCCCTCAGGGAAGCCCACAGATAACCTAGTGCACACCAAACTGCCTTGAGATGCTGGTTGGTGCTTTTCAAAGGTATATTCAGGTAGCTAGATCTGCATATCTGGAAGGAAATGCAGACAGACAGACACTAGTAAAGTATAATGACTACTTGGTACTTCTAATTTCCCCCCTGAACATCAAGAACTTAAGAGTGGTAATGGTTCACTATTTTCTTGCTGGGAAGTGGGTGGTTGAGAGAATGTTCTGTCTAGGGGATGGTTTGTATGTTAAGATTAGGACCAGAACTGGGGATGAGGTTATGCTATTTCAAATCCTGAAAGATGACCCTGTAAAAGTGCTGAACTCAATATGCCAGCACATTTGGAAAACTCAGCAGTGGCCACAGGACTGGAAAAGGGCAGTTTTCATTCCAATCCCAAAGAAAGGCAATGCCAAAGAATGCTCAAACTACCACACAATTGCACTCATCTCACACGCTAGTAAAGAAATGCTCAAAAGTCTCCAAGCCAGGCTTCAGCAATATGTGAACCGTGAACTTCCAGATGTTGAAGCTGGATTTAGAAAAGGCAAAGGAACAAGAGATCAAATTGCCAACATCTGCTGGATCATCGAAAAAGCAAGAGAGTTCCAGAAAAACATCTAATTCTGCTTTATTGACTATGCCAAAGCCTTTGACTGTGTGGATCACAATAAACTGTGGAAAATTCTGAAAGAGATGGGAATACCAGACCACCTGACCTGCCTCTTGAGAAACCTGTATGCAGGTCAGGAAGCAGCAGTTAGAGCTGGACATGAACAACAGATTGATTCCAAATC
>NW_011494951.1:2806992-2807524 GCF_000754665.1 Bison bison bison | reverse complement strand
CAATGCCAAAGAATGCTCAAACTACCGCACAGTTGCACTCATCTCACACACTAGCAAAGTAATGCTCAAGATTCTCCAAGCGAGACTTCAACAGTACATGAACCATGAACTTCCAGATATTCAAGCTGGATTTAGAAAAGGCAGAGGAACCAGAGATCAAATTGCCAACATCCATTGGATCATCAAAAAAGCAAAACAGGTCCAGAAAAAATCTACTTCTGCTTTATTGATTATGCCAAACCCTTTGACTGTGTGGATCACAACAAACTGTGGAAAATTCTTAGAGATGGGAATACCAGACCACTTGACCTGCCTCCAGAGAAATCTGTATGCAGGTCAAGAAGCAACAGTTAGAACTGGACATGGAACAACAGATGGTTCCAAATAGGAAAAGGAGTACATCAAGGCTGTTTATTCTCACCCTGCTTATTTAACTTATATGCAGAGTACATCATGAGAAACACCGGGCTGGAGGAAGCACAAGCTGGAATCAAGATTGCTGGGAGAAATATCAATAACCTCAGATATGCAG
>NW_011494951.1:2806370-2806892 GCF_000754665.1 Bison bison bison | reverse complement strand
ATATACACATATATACACCATGGAATACTTCTCAGTCACGGGCTTCCTCAGTGGCTCAGTGGTAAAGAATCTGACTGCAATGCAGGAGATGCTGGAGACATGGGTTTGATCCCTGGGGTTGGGAAGATCCCCGGAGGAGGGCATGGCAACCCGTTCCACTATTCTTGCCTGGAGAATGTCATGGACAGAGGAGCCTGACAGGCTATGGTTCATGGAGTCACAAAGAGTCGGACACGACTGAAGCGACTGAGCATGCATGCATGCACTTCTCAGCCATAAAAAAGAATGAAACTCTGCCATTTGCAGCAAACATGGATGGACCTAGAGATTATCATACTAAGTGAAATAAGCCAGAGAAAGATAAATATCATACGACAATCGCTTGTACATGAAATCTAAAATACAACACAAATGAACCTATCTATGAAACAGAAATAGACTCATACGCGTAGAGAACAGACCATGGTTTCCAGGGGGAGGGGAGAGGAGGCAGGGAAGGATTGGGAGTTTGGGGCTGGCAGA
>NW_011494951.1:2773912-2806270 GCF_000754665.1 Bison bison bison | reverse complement strand
TCTTGATGAAAGTGAAAGAGCAGAGTGAAAAAGTTGGCTTAAAGCTCAACATTCAGAAAACGAAGATCACGGCATCTGGTCCCATCACTTCATGGCAGATAGATGGGGAAACACTGGCTGACTTTATTTTTCTGGGCTCCAAAATCACTGCAGATGGCGACTGCAGCCATGAAATTAAAAGACACTTACTCCTTGGAAGGAAAGTTATGACCAACCTAGATAGCATATTAAAAAGCAGAGACATTCCTTTGCCAACAAACGTCCGTCTAGTCAAAGATACGGTTTTTCCAGTGGTCATGTATGGATGTGAGAGTTAGACTATAAAGAAAGCTGAACACTGAAGAATTGATGCTTTTGAACTGTGGTGTTGCAGAAGACTCTTGAGAGTCCCTTGGACAGTAATGAGATCCAACCAGTCCATTCTGAAGGAGATCAGTCCTGGGTGTTCATTGGAAGGACTTATGTTGAAGCTGAAACTCTAATACTTTGGCCGCCTGATGCGAAGAGCTGACTCATTGGAAAAGACCCTGATGCTGGGAAAGATTGGAGGCGGGAAGAGAAGGGGACGACAGAGGATGAGATGGTTGGATGGCATCATCAACTCGATGGACATGGTTTTTCGTGGACTCCAGGAGTTGGTGATGGACAGGGAGGCCTGGCATGCTGTGGTTCATGGGGTTTCAAAGAGTCAGACACGACTGAGCAACTGAACTGAACTGAACTGATGCTCATAAACCCTCTGAGGCTCAGCAGTCTGTCATTTAGCCATCCTAGGGACGCATGGATTACAGCAGAGCCTACAACCGTCTTAAAGTGTGGTCAGAGGGCTCCTGAGGATGAAGCAACCTTTTCAGAGAGCCCCAAGGACACACAGTCTCATGGTAACCCTAGGGCATCGTGTGATTTTCCGCTATTGCTGAGTGCCCCCTCCCGTCAGTCATCGGGAGACCCAAGCCCCCGAGCCCACAGCAAGGCAGTAGCAAAGTTAACCAAACTTCCGCTCCGGAGCAAAAGCCTTTTCTCCTGAGAACGTCCTTGATGTTGCAGCAAAGTGCATTCTGATTACCTCTTGACCCTTGAGTACATGTCCTCTTAGTATTCTGAGTGATGAAACAAGAAGTACACACAGAACCATCACATGCTGCCTATGGTAGTGCTCTGGAGCAAAGGCTCTGTGGGACTGAGCTGCCTTTTAAAATAAAACACTGAAAACCTGAAAAACCTTGAGTTCTCAGGCTTGGGTGTATGGAGGATGTTTTGTCCAAACTGAATGAGATGAGTCTGTCGCTTCAAGGAAAACCACCGACGGGACTTGTCGCCGATGATACATTTGAGTTTTCAAGTGAAAAATGGGCATTCTGGAGAAGCTGTATTTGCCACAATGAGCTGGACAGCTTCCCACCACTTAGGGGGAAGTCTTCTGGGGAAGACAGGTGGTGTCATTAACAAACGTGATTTTGCTTTCTTGGGTATTGTGGAATGAAACATGCCAACATTTAGACTATCTGCATAAATCATTGACCTGATATTTTCCAAATGACCAATGAATGACGTTACAAAATCATTCATGGGTTAAAGATTCACTCAAAGTGCAAGACAGAAGGATGGATTTTAATGTGATAGAACAGTTTCTATGAAATAGACGATGAAAATTCATTAATATGGTTTCCGATTTCACATTGCAACTAACTTTTAAGAAACGACTACTTGTCAAAAAGACTACTCACAATTTCCTCCTCTCAGATGTCCCTGCAGGTCCAGGGCTAAGACTCTGTGCTCCCAATGCAGGGGGAAAGGGTTCGCTCCCTGGTCAGGAAGTGATCCCACATGCCACCAGTACGAGTTCGCATGCCGCAACTAAGACCCGGAGCAGCCAAATAAATAAATACAGAAAAGAAAAATGCTCCTCTCTTTTCCGACTATATATCTGTGTGAGGCTGGATTTTTTCCATGTACTTCCACCAAAACAATGCATAGCAGTAGGGTGGATGCAGAGGCAGGTTTGGGATCCCACTGTCTCTGCACCAGATATTACAAAGACTCACAATAACGTAAAGCAATGTCACCTTCTCACTATTTTTTTTTAATTATTAAAAATGTATTTATGAGGGGCTTCCCTGCTGGCTCAGTGGTAGAGAATCCACTTGCTAATGCAGGAGACATGGGTTCGACCCCTGATCTGGGATGATCCCACGTGCTGCAGAGCAGCCAAGTCCGTGCTCCAGAACTATTAATAGCCTGTGCTCCAGAGCCTGGGAGCCGCAACTCATGAGCCCACGTGCAGGAACTGCTGAAGCCTGCGCACTCCAGGGCCCACAGTCTGCAACAAGAGAAGCCACCGCAATGACAAGCCCACGTACTGCAGCTGGAGAGTAGCCCCTGCTCAGCGCAGTGACAGAAAAGCCTGCATAGCAATGAAGACCCAGCACAGCCACAAATAAATAAATAAAATTATTTTTAAAAATTAACAAAAATTTATGATAATATGTAATGAGTTTACTATTGATCTTTTTAAGGTAAATTAATGACTAAAATTGCTCAGCTTTAATTTTTAATATGGTAAGAATCAGTAGATGAAGCCCATGAAAAATAAACCCTTGGGGTCCTCAATAATCATGAGTATAAAGGGGTCCTGAGATCAACAAGGTTGAAAACTGCTGAACTGCAAGGGAGCAAAACCCAAAAGCTCAGAAACAACTCCCCATCTTGCACAAGGTAAAACGTCCTTTCATCCTCTCCTCTGGGGTTAATGACCTTGAATTTTGGGGGTAGGCATTTCTGGAGTGGGTTTCCATTTTCTCCTCCTGATCGGCCTGACTCAGAGCTGAACCCGAGTTTCCTACACTGCAGGTGGATACTTTATTGTAAAGCACAGGGAATCATAGCCATTATCTTGTAATAACATTTAATGGAGTATAAACTGAAAAATACTGAATCACTACATTGTATACCCAAAACTAATATAGTAAATCAACTATATTTCAATTTAAAAAGCAAAAACAACCCTCCAAATTTATATTCCCTTTTGTAAACCAAGAAGTCCTGTTCTCTTTATCCCAGTCATGTCATTCATCATTTTTTAAATTCTTTTTTCAAAAGATATTAACTTGTTTAATTATTTGGCTGTGTTGGAAACTTAGCTGCGGGCACGTGGGAACTTCGCAGCATCATGTGGGCTCTTTTGTGGTGCACAGACTCTCTACTTGTGACACGCAGGCTCCAGACCACATGGGCTCATGGTCATGGTGTACTGGCTTGGCTGCTCTGAAACATATGAGATCTTAGTTCCCGGACTAGGGAATCAAACCCATGTCCTCTGCATTGCTAGGCAGATTCTTTAATGGCTGGATCACCAAGGAAGTCCCTATCATTTTTTAATGTTAGAAATTACCATGAAATTTGTGTGTAGAAAAAAAATGATACGTTTTTGCCTAAATGCTTTTCAACATGTGTGTGTGTGTTAGTCGCTCAGTCGTGTCCAACTCTTTGAGACCCCATGGATTGTAGCCAGCCAGCTTCCTCTGTCCATGGGATTCTCCAGGCAAGAATACTGGAGTGGGTTGCCAGTTCCTTCTCCAGCTTTTCAACGTATATGTATATTTATACTGCAAAGCATTTTTAGCAATTTTAGTGCTGACTGCTATAGTTTGAATCACGTTCAGTTTCACAAAATGGTCGTTACAAAAAGTTCTGGATAATTAACAGAACATGCATAATTTAGCTACTCTCACCCACCGATATGACCAGGCTCCGTAACCTCAGGCTACTAATGTGATCAGACGCGTTTAGGTGATCTGTGGGTTTTACTCTTTTCTTGGAGGCATCTTCCCACACTCTTGGTCCCTGTCAAAATCTCTGCCTGGTGGTCCCATAGCAACTTCTCTTCCCCATCAGTCTGGGCATCTTTCCTGATGTCTGGGTCTCAATTTATACCCAATAAGGGTGATAAATCCCCTAGAATAGGAAATGGCTACCCACTCCAGTATTCTTGCCTAGTTAATCCCATGGACAGAGGAGCCTGGCGGGCTACAGTCCATGGGGTTGCAGAGAGTTAGATGTGACTGAACAACTGCACAGGCATGCACATATGAAGGACCAGATGCTGCAGTATCTTTCTGAGGAAAGTTGCATGGGGAGGTAAGTCTGGGGGAACCTATATGTCTAATAATGGCTTCCAACTGGATGCCCTGCCAAATTACCAAATTTGCAATCATTTCACCTCCATTTTGAAAGTACCACCCCACTGCCTGCTAGCTTCTGCTGTTCTAAAGTCTAACACCATTCTGAGTCACGATTCCAGTTTTTTTTAACTAAATTTTGTTCGCCTTTTCACTGGAAGGACTGTTGCTGAAGCTGAAACTCCCAATACTTCGGTCATTTGATGTGAAAAATTGACTCATTGGGAAAGACCCTGATGCTGGGGAAGATTGAAGGCGGGAGGAGAAGGGGATGACAGAGGATGAGATGGCTGGATGGCATCACGGACTGGATGGACATGAGTTTGAGTAAGCTCCAGGAGTTGGTGATGGACAGGGAAGCTTGGTGTGCTGCAGTCCATGGGGTCGCAAAGAGTTGGACACGACTGAGCGACCGAACTGAACTGAACTGAAACTTCGTTTGCACCCGCTCTCTGGAAGATTTATCCTGTCTTTGTCCCTGTCGTTTCTGAAATTGCATGATGCTGTGTCTTGGTGGAGGTCTTCTTTCTTTTCCCTCTTTTCCCCTTTCTTTCTGTTTTGTTTCTTTTTGATTGGGCATTAGTCTGGAAAGTAGGGCTCTTTCCTCATGGGCGAGGACCTTTTTCTCCTCTGATTCTCCTCCTATCTCCCTGGTTCTTCCTCTCTGGGCTAGTGTTTAGAGGTTGAACCTCCTGGACAGATGCTCTCATTTTCTTTTTTATAAAATGATTTTTAATGTCTGCCTTTTGTCTACTTTCTGGGAGATGTGCTCAACTTTATCCTCCAGTGCAGGTATCAAACCTGGGTCTCCTGCACTGTAGGCAGATTGTTTTCCATCTGAGCCACCAAGGAAGCCCATATAAATATCCATGCATATCTATTTGCATATTTTTATTTTCCCAGGACTCTTGATCATGGAATACAACACTCCCCTTTTTTTATAGCATTCTGATCTTGTTTCATGGCTGTAGTACCTTTTCCTCCCTTTAATTGCTTTGTCCAAGTTCCTTTCATTCTGTTTGCTTTTTGTCTTTGTCTTTCACAGCTGAGACTTTCCTCCGAGTCTGGTTTTCCTTGGATTCATATCTAATAGGGATGCTCTCAAGAGCTAGGTCGGGGCTTGGTGGGAGCTCCCCAGTCTGTGTATAGCCTTTTACTTAATTTCTGTTTTCAGAGCCTGTACTCCCAGGCAGGCATTCAGAAAGCAGACTTATCTTCTTGTGAGGGTGACAACCTGAGAAGTCTGTATGGCAACTTTCAAACAAATTCACACCCTTGCCTTCAGGGGTCCCTGAGTCTTTCCGCCAGAGTCCCCAAGCCCCGTTTCAGCTGAAGGTACGTTTTTCAAGAAGGGTGACAATTAAAACTAGGAGGATTCATCAGAAGAAGCCTTTAAATACCACCATGAAGGCTTTATGGAAGTGAAAGAAAGCCAATAAAGGAAAGTGGAGCGGATCACAAAAGACGAGCAGCATGGCTGTAAATTTCATTCAAAAGCTTCAGGCAGTTACAAGCTTATTTATCAAGGCCTTTGCCAGTACCTCTTTGGTGCCTGGGTGGCTTAGTGGCTTAGTCTTAGTATACTGTTCAGTTTATAACTCTAGAAAAGTGGTACAGATTTCTGCAAAGCAGAAATAGAGACAGACATAGAGAACAAAGTATGGACACCATGAGGGGAAAGGG
The DNA here is from genome assembly GCF_000754665.1 of Bison bison bison. Taxonomy (NCBI): domain Eukaryota; kingdom Metazoa; phylum Chordata; class Mammalia; order Artiodactyla; family Bovidae; genus Bison; species Bison bison. Next base: position 2,800,409 of record NW_011494951.1, on the reverse strand, counting down.
GGGTGATGGAATGAACTGGAAGATTGGAGTTGACATATTGATACTGTATATAAAACAGACGACTAGTGAGAACCCACTGTATGGCACAGGGAACTCGGCTCAGTGCTCTGTGGTGACCTGAATGGGAAGGAAACCTAAAAAAGAGGGGATGTATGTATACCTATAACTGCTTCACTACACTGTTCAGCGAAAACTAACACAACATTGTAAGGCAACTATCCTCCAATAAAAATTATATATATAAAAAAAAGCATGCCAGTTGAAAATTAAGTTTTGATTAGCACTGCTCTCCTTCAGTGGTCCTAAATACTGTTCAAAGTTTTTTTTATTTATTGCTTTAAACAATAATTTACACGATTAAAAAAAAAAAAAGCTTCATTTCCCTAGCAGCTCAGAACCTTTTTGCCCTGTTCTTCCTTCCTTAAACTTGATCCGTCAAACCTCGTGCCTTCTGGGTGCTGGGAAAGGCTCTTTGCAGACACGGTGACACAGGCTTGGGAAAGGGCAGAGGAAAGGACGGCTCCACCATGACCGCCACCGAGAACACAAGGGCACACGCAGCAGCTTAGGTTTTCAAGCAGAAAGACGATCCACAGGTGAACCGAGAGGAACTCACTCCTGGCATCTGCAGCGTGAAGGGGCTGCCCACTGTACCTCACTGTTTCTCTCCCAAACTCTCCCTGCCCTTGGTCTGATGGCTGTGACCGTGGCGGAGACAGAGAACTAGAAAAATCAGTGGTGGTGGTGGTGGTGGGCGGGGGAGCTCAGAAACGCTCGGGCTGTGTTGCTGCTGTTGATCCACTCTTGAAAAGGAAATTGTTCCCACATTTCACCTCAGGAGAGCCACCCAAATTGTAGGCATTACTCAGGAAATAGGTGAACAGGCCATGATGGTTTATTTTTCTCCTTATGTGCGGTGTCCTGGGGCTATCTTTGGAAAAGAACAGCCGTAGTTTTATGCTCGTCAAGGGCTCAAAGCCGGAGGCCCCATCTCGGAGCACCCTTGACTTGCCACGGGAAGGAATCAGCCCCGTGAGGATAAGACAACCTGCTGATTCCTCCCGGGAGGTGTTCGCCATCTGGAAGCCCTCACTCCCCATGGCTGTGCCCTCATGTGCTCCACGGAGAACTGCTGGGGTGCAGAGTGGAGAAGACACCCAGACACCTCTGCTGGACACAACGTCCCCCGAGAGGCAGGCTAGCCTGAGCCAGGAGGGTAAGTTCCAGAGCGGACACAGGAGCCTAAGACTGGCTCTCACACGTGAACATGGTTTAAACTCCAGCACTGGCTGCACTGTTTGCCTGGCCCAGGGCAAAACCAGAATCGAGCATTTCAAGGTGACTCAGCAGAGCACTGCACCGGGAGTGGGCCTTCTGAGCAAGGGCCGTGTGTCCCTGGGGGCTCAGACAGCAGAGAATCGGCCTGCAGCGCAGGAGACCTGGGTTCGATCCCTGGGTCAGGGAGATTCCCTAGAGAAGGGCATGGCAACACACTCCAGTATTCTTGCCTGGAGAATCCCATGGACAGAGGAGCCGGGCGGGCTTCTGTTTATGGGGTCACAAAGAGTTGGACACAACTGAGCGACTAACACTCTTTCCTGTGTCACTGCGTGGGTCCCACAACCATGTAGCCATCAGTGCCTCAGTGTCCCCATCTGTAAAATGGGGCTCATAACTGTACCTACCTCAGAGGGCTGCAAGGAATATGCATGTTAACTACATATAAGGCACTGACACCAGCATTTAACAAGAACTAGAGAAATGACTACCACATCCCCATACAACCTACACTTCACGTCAGACCATCTCAACATATTACCCACATCTGATGAAAATACAGCCCACCAGTTCTCTGTGATATGGTCCAACAGACAAACCCAACTTTATAAATCTGGTTAACGGCAACCTGCCAATGATTACATGCTTTTTAAACCCTGGGATTTTTTTTTTTTTTTCAGTGAATAAACTATAATGACTGAAAACTCAGGCTAAACCTATAATCTTGGTAGTATATATTGTGCTTCATTTTTGTGGTTAAGTTTAAAAAATGATAAGTACATCATTGTTTAGCATGACCACAGAGAAACATAAATGATGTGTTGTCTGATGAATCAAGAAAAACTGGAAGTAACTAGTAGTTTTAAACAGAGGACAGGGACTTCTCTGGTGGTCCGGTGGCTAAGACTCTGTGGTCCCAATGCAGGGGGCCCAGGCTCGATCCCTGGTCAGGGAACTAGATCCCACATGCTGCAGCTGAAGACCCCACATGCTGTAGATAAAAGAGCACGCATGCCCCAACCAAGGCCTGGTATAGCCAAATATATCGATATTTAACAAAAAAACTAAAAAAATTAAAACAGAGGACAACACAAAATATGCTATTAACACATGTCAATGAGAAAAAGTTTATTTCTTATGCAAGTATCCTTAGGCCAACAATATATTTAGCTGAGCAGAAATCTTTGAAGGACCAGACCCATTTATAAGGATCTGAGTAAAGGGATGCCAATGTCTTGGAGAGTGTCAATGAGGAACATGTGATGTTTTTTTTTTTTAATTTATTTTTATTTAAAAATATTTTTGGCCATACCACACAGCTTGTGGGATTTTAGTTTCCCAACCAAGGCTCAAACCTGGGCAGTGAGAGTGCGGAGTCCACTGGACCGCCAGGGAATTCCCTGAGAAAGATGCTTTTTAAGTAACCTACAGCTAGCATCACTAAACATCTAGAACATTGCTATGATCATTCCATCACTGTCTTTTCTGATGTAGACAAATAAGGAGCTGGTTTATATTATTTCGACCGCTGCCCTTCTATATTAAAGGACCAAGCTGGAAATAAGACACAGAATCTCCTAATGGGCGCTGCTGATCCAAGTCAATCAGAATTTAATTCAATAAGACTGGAGGGGAAGAGAACAAGATAGGATGGATGGTTAAAGAATTCCTGGTTCCACAATGAACTGCATGAAGGCTCTGCTTGACTTTTGGCTCAAGTAGTGAAGGGACTTGGTGACCCAGCAAGCAACCTGGGTCCAAGCCAACCTGTTACAGGGCTGTTTTTTTTTTTTTTTTAATATTTATTTATTTGGCTGCGTTGGATCTTAGTTATGGCACAAGAGATCTCTGTTGCATCACTCAGGATCTTTCGTTGTGATACAAGGACTCTCTCGTTGTGGTGCGCAGGCTCAGGCGTTGTGGCAGATGGAACCTGTGTCTGCTGCATCAGAAGGGGGATTTTTTAGACACTGGACCACCAGGGAAGTCCCTCCAGTGCTGTCTGAATGGAAATAAAATCTGACCTGATTCTATGAGCTCAACCAAACATATTTATAAATATCAGCACAAGTTGATCTTCTCACGCTGGTCTTGGTGGTTTATTTAAAGCAGGCTCTTTCCCTTTAATTTTGTTCCGAATAGACCTTCTTTCATGATTTGTGTTTGTTTTGTCCAGGCAGGATAGTCCCTGCTCTACTGCTCTTGCTGCCTCCTCCCTCTGTTTCTCAGAAAAATAAATTTAAACTGGCTTGGCTTTGTTCAGGGGAGGCTGTGGTGTGTACACCCTTCCATTTAAGTCAGGCCAACAAGCTAAATGCTGACTACACGCTAAGTCCTGCAGCTACGGCCTCTAAAAGCCCTTATGCTTGCTTTCAGCACCTTATAAAAAGGCAGGGCAGAGGATTTGTGCTGACATTAAGGCTTTCCTCGCACATCACTCAGATACCTTAACACAGGGTCCCTGCACGGTCACTGCCTGTGTCTGCAGATCTAAGGCACGCAACTGAACGCACGTGATGCTTTAGGCCAAGTGGGAAACAGACGTTTTCTTTAATCGCCCATTTGTGAGATGAACAAGTGGACAGGCAGCGTGAAAACACAGTCCCATCTGTGGAACCGTGTCCTGACTGCGTAAGAGTAGAGGGTCTTTGTAAAGTACTTTTTCTTAGGGATTGGGGTATAGCCGACTGACAACGCTGTGATAGTTCCAGGGGCACAGCACGGGGCTCAGCTACAGAAACGCATGTGTCCATCCCCCCTAAACTCCCTTTCCATTCAGGCCGCCGCTTAACATTGAGCAGAGCTCCCTGTGCTACACAGCAGGTCCCTGCTGGTTATCCATTTTAAATATAGCAGTGTGCACCTGTCCATCTCAAACTCTCTAACCCTCCCTCCCCCATCCTTCCCCCAGCACAAGGTCTTGAACCACTAAGACCAGGTCTCTAGTTTGACGATCATTTCCTTGAGTATTTCAGCTCGGTGTGCTGCACACAGCCTCATGGAGGGGCCTCCTAGGAAAAACCCTGAATGAATTCAGTAGATATTTTCCACCAGCTATGTTCTACCACGTTAAACATAACCAGTGAGAAATTGTCTCTGCAATTCATTCTTACATCCTGGAAAAAACCATATTGATATTATGACCCAATTCTAGGGCCATCAAGTGTGTGTAACAAACACATGAACTGGTATTTGGGGATCCCCAAAACCAGTCTTCATTGCCAGACATAGCAAACGTGGAAGGCCAGGCTCAGGAACACGGAATGAGAGCAGATCTTAAGGCAGAAACGTGTTCCTTTCATCCCCCTGACCACCTGACCCTCAAACTAGCTGCTGAGTCTCAGGCAGGCAAACAGCTCGAAACTCTTCTGACCTCCAGACACTCAAGTATTCTATATACATACTTCGTTTTTGGGGCTTCCCAGGTGGCACAGTGGTGAAGAATCTGCCTGCCAACACAGGAGATGCAAGAGACCTGGGTTTGATCCCTGGGTCAGGAAGATTCCCTAGAGAAGGAAATGGCAACCCACTCCAGTATTCTCGCCTGGGAAATCCCAGGGACAGAGGAGCCTGGTGGGCTATAGTCCATGGGCTCACCAAAGAGTCAGACAAGACTGAGTGACTGAGCACGCACGCATTCAGTGTCTTAAAAAAATCTGATCACTAGCCACTTATTGAAATTGCACTATTTTGTATACAAATATCAATGTAGTCTCTGTCTGAGGCTTTGATGTGTTATACACATGCTCCAGGCTGTCTGCAACATTTGCTGTTTACTGTACCAGACCCAGCAGTGTGCTTCACTGTAATTCAAATAGTATAAAGTGTGCTAATGTTGTGTGCCAGTAGTCGTGTATGGATGGATGAGAGTTGCACCATAAAGAAGGCTGAGCACTGAAGAATCGATGCTTTCAAACTGTGGTTCTGGAGAAGACTCTTTGAGAGTCCCTTGGACACGAAGGAAATCAAACCAGTCCATCCCAAAGGAAATCAACCCTGAATATTGATTGGAAGGACTGATGCTGAAGCTGAAGCTTCAATACTTTGGCCGCCTGATGGAAAGAGCCAACCCACTGGAAAAGACCCTGATGCTGGGAAAGACTGAAGGCAGGAGAAGAAGGGGATGACAGAGGGTGAGATGGTCGGATGGCATCACTGACTCAATGGACATGAATTTGAGCAAACTCTGGGAGATAGTGAAGGACAGGGAAGCCTGGCGTGCTGCAGTCCATGGGGCTGCAAAGAGTCAGACGTGACTTAGCAACTGGACAACAACAACAAATGTTGTGTAACCACCAAGTTTTACAAGCAGGAGACTTTTCAAAATGTCATTATCCTAACAACCAAACTATGTCAACCGAAGACAGGGGCCTGACCATAATATTAATTAACATTAATGCAATATTAAGTGAAAAGCTAAGTTGCTACACAGTCTATTTTTATATCTAGGAATAAAGAAATAACACATGCCAAGCAAAGACTGCTACGCCACCATTTAACTGCCTCGAAGTGGTGGGACTACGGGAAGTTTTTGTTCTCTTCTTTATGCTTCTCTTTATATCATTAGAGGAATGATTTTATTCAAAATTATCCTAAATTGTGGTAAAATACACATAAAATTTACCTTAACCATTTCTAAGTTCACAGTTTGTAGTGTCAAGTACATTTATCTTGTTATACAACAATTTCCAGAACACTTCTTAGAGGAATGGTGTTTTAAGAGAGAATAATTCTCCAGATGCATCTAATTTTTAAAATTAAAAGCAAAGACAGTACATGGAATGGCTTAATCAGGCCAAACCAAGATCACTGAATAGTCTTACCAATTTGCGAATGAAAACATCACAAACAATGGACTTTTAACTTGCTTTTGAGACACCGTGTGGAGAGGAAAGCATTGGACCAGATGTAGAAATCATATTTGAACCTTACCCTCTGTGGTTCCTCGGAGGGCTTTTTATTGAACTACTTGCTTCAATTTCCCTTTTTCCGAATAAAATATCCTCTGATTTCATCATGCTCAAGATGAGCAGATATTATTCTTACTCCAGACTCAAAACAACACTGGTTTAGAGTTCCATGCTAAGCCTCATGGAAAACAGTGGAGGGACTTCCCTGACAGTCCAGTGGTTAAAAACTCTGTGCTTCCACTGCAGGGGGTTTGGGTTCGATCCCTAGTAGGGAAGCTAAGATCCCACACGCCATGCAAGTGGAGCAACCAAAAAAAAAAAAAGTAGAAAAAATGTTACAACACACACCCCCTTAAAACAGGTTTACTCCAGGCCTGCTGCAGAATTTGGGTGTCATTCATTAACTGGGCAGGCACTCCATTCTCAGAGAGATGCCAAGGAAGGCTTGTGCTAAACCTTTCCACCATTCCAGCAGCCAATTTTTACTGAATCATTAAAGGCACACTATTAATACTGGTATTATGGTTTGTGTTACTGTTGTACCAATAGTACTTTTACCAGCTAAAGTTAATGCTTTTCTAAATACTGTGAGTTAGGGATAGTCTTGGTTCTGAGCTAAAGGAATTCCCATCTAAATGCAAATCAAGACAAGCCCATTGAGAATGCATGATTAGGTACAGTAATTTTTCCACCATTGAATGCTCAGCCCTTAAAATGCATTTTTGTACAACTGTGTTGGTGAAGTGCCCCTTATGGGATGAAGCTGTGTTTTCTTCCTGGCACCAGCAGTTACACAGGTAAAGGTGTTCACATCTTGAGTCCTTTGACTTAATAAATGGTGAATAAAGTGAACAAAGACGATCATTTTTCTAACCTCTCCTTCTCCACCCCAGACTCTATATCCAGGCCCCTGATACCTCTATTTGATGTTCCAAAATAATCAAAGAGAGAGTGACCCAGATGGAACTTGTCCTTCATCCCCACATCTATTTCCCCTTCCTAATTTGATGACATAGCCATCCATCCTTTCATGCCAAAACCTGGAGAGTCACCCTAGACCCCTCCTTCCACATGCCATGTATCTCTTAGATTCTTTTATAATTAATCCCTTCCTCCAAATCTTCACTCCTGTGGTCTTAATTCAGTGCTTTGCCATCTCTCACTGAACTCTGGTAGGACTTTCTTGATGAGTCAGCTTGCTTTGTCTCTCTCCCGTGAAATCCAACCTCCAGATCATCACTGGAGTCGTCCTTCTATTAAAATGCAAGTCTGACCAACACACTCCTCTGAAAACCACTGCCAGGGTGGCCAATGAGAAGTTTATGATGCTCGGGACTTCCCTGGCAGTCCAGTGGCTGAGACTCTGCTTCCAAGGCAGGGGATGCGGGTTTGATGCCTGGTCAGAGAACTAAGATCCCACGTGCCGCCAAAAAATAAAATCATAAAAAAGAAAAGTCTACAATGCTCACCTGTGCTGCTTGTGTCAAATTTGATCATTTCTTAACTCAAGGAGGTTAAGGGGAAGAATAAGGGCCCTTCCATCTTGAGGTCACATTATTCCAAATATCCCCAGTTCAGTCCAAAAGCAGATCGCATCCTGTTATAGTGATCTGAGGGGCAGGGAAATTTGAGCCCTTCAGTCCTAGCTCTACAGGACTGTTTGCTGGTTTGCCATCTTTTCGACCACTCTAATTTCCAGGCCTCTTGTGGGTGGAACTGGTGATTAACCCACCCGCTCTCCCCAGAGGGACACACCCCACACATCTGGTGGGGGCAAAGCTCTATGGCCTGTCTCTTGCCTTTCTGGAGACCAGCCTCATTCTGCCACTCTGCATGGGATGTCTTAGCAACAAACTATGTGGCAGCAAAGGGAACCTCTGGCACAGATTAGTCAGAAGCTGGCTTTTATTTTTCCTGAAAAAAGGCCAGGAAGTAAATATTTTGCAGGCCACCCAGTCTCCACTGCAATTACTCACCTCTGCTGTTGATGACAACAGTTCGAGAATATGCGTAAATGAATAACTGTGGTCACATACTAATAAAACGTTCATGACAAAAACAGGTTTGGCCCATGGGCCAGAGGGTGCCAACCCCTGAGTTAGGGATGCGGGCTAAGATGCTGAGTCAGTATGTGGAGGGCAAGGCTGCAAACTCTGAGACTTCTTAGTGATAAGACAGTAAGAATGTGGGTTTTGGAACCCGGTTGCCGTGGTTCAGTTCAGTTCAAGTCAAGGTGAGCGCAGGAGCCTTTGGGTCGCTTTACCCAGATTATCTCAGTTGATCTTCATTACTATCCTGTGAGGTAAGCCCTATGTTCCTCTAGAACAGAAACATGGGGAGAGAAGCCCTAAAGATTCAGCAACTTGTAACTCCTTTCACCAGCATACATCCATGCTCAAGACACACCCGTCTTTTAAAAGAAATGCCCTTCTAGATGCCCCCTCCCGTCACAGTCCTTATTCATGACTCCCCTTCACGCTAAACTTCCTGACAAAGAGGTCCACATTCTCTGTCCATCCTCTGTCATCTCACACCCACTCAGGCACCCTCTGCAAGCTGGCTTCTGCCCCTGGCTTCGCGAAATCGGTGACGGGAGATCCTTTCTTCAGCAGAGATATGTCTAGTCTGTTATTCAGGTGACGTTCCTCGTACCAGCCCATGTGAGGGAAAAAGATGACCGTGATGGACTCTGCCCCTGTGTACAGGTACGTTTTGTAGGTCCCCGTGATAAACTCCAGTGACCATCCCAACATTTTAACCATTGCCTCTGCCAGGTTGAAGGCAGGGTTGCTCCCTCAAGGTGCAACCTAAGGTCGCCGCTGTCTTGATGGCAGATTTAACCACGAGAAGGGTTGGCTCCATCAGCCAACACAGTCTAATAATCCACCACTGGAAATGTACATTTTTTACCCCACACTTGTGTCTCTGGGACCACAACACTGCCGCGTGCATGGTCGTGGGACCCGTGAGTCTTTTGAAGCCAATCTACCATCTGTTAGGTTGTGACCCAAGAGTGAAGACGTGGAAGGTGCCCCTCGGTGCTTTCGCTCAGGGTCCTGATTCTGCAGGACTTACTTCTTTTTGGGAGATTCTCAAGAGCAGGAATTATCTCAGCCATCTTTGAGCGCTCAGTGCCAGGCACATGGTAAGGTCTTAGGATATAACTGGTGAAGGCATGAGTTCCTTCTTGGGCCCCTGGGGAGGTGACACAGCCACGGCATTTATCAAGCTGTAAAAAAAAAAATGCTGAGGGGCTTCCCTGGTGGTCCAGTGGTTAAGAATTCGCCTTGCAATGCAGGAGACGTGGGTTCAATCCCTGATCGGGGAACTGGGATCCCACAGGCCATAGAGCCACTAAGCCTGAGCACCATGACTCCTGAGCCCACTCGCCACAACTAGAGAGTCCGTGCACCACAAGGAAAGACCCTGCATGACGCAGTGAAATTTCCATGTGCTGCAACTAAGACCCGAGGCAGATAAATAAATAAATAAATATTAAAAAAAAAAGTTGAGGTAAAAGATCCACCATCTTCTCCTTGGAGCTCAGCTACCCTAGCTGTTCAGTTGCTCAGTCATGTCTGACTCTTTACGACCCCATGGACTGCAGCATGTTAGGCTTCTTTGTCCTTCAGTATCTCCTGCAGTTTGCTCAAACTCATGTCCACTGAGTCGGTGATGCCATCCAACCATCTTGTCCTCTGTCGTCCCCTTCTCCTTGCAGCTACCCTGGGGGAGCAGAGTAAATGAGCATCCCGCAGACTCAGGCCACAGCTCAGGAAATGCACCAAGCTCTCAGCCAACTACGTCTCTCTTATCCTGGCTCTGCCTTCTTTCCACTCATCCAGTCATGATTCCAACAGTGCAGGAACCCAGGAGCAACGCCAGTTATGATACCTTTTCCTGACAGCTGGGAGAAGAGATGCTCTCTGCCTGCCTCTTCAACACACAGGCAGCACTTCTCCAAGCTCCAGCTCTCATGATAACCGGCCCCATCGTGAATCATGTCTCTCTGCAGCTCCTACTCCTTGACCCAATGTGAATTTTTTCAAACTATTTTTAAATTATCTAATCTGTTGTGAGTAACAGATGATGAAACCGTTAGTTTACCATTCCTGGGCAGACAGTCTTAACGTCAAGACCTTATTAGGTTATAACTTGCTATTTTACATGGCAGACAGAAATATAAAACAAAGTAGTTTATAGAAAATCTTGACTCCTTGATGCCAAGTGATCTGAAATAGTTTCAGATGTTTAAAGGGCTGTCTATTTTTAAAAAGGGGCTAATTATTCCAAATAGCAATCTTGAAAACTGGTTAGCAGTTTCTTTCCAAATAGCCATACTAGAAAAACAAGGGACCTTGGTGAGTAATTTGTGGGGAGATGACCAGTTTTTAAAAAGAACCCAAAGTTCCTGAGTTTATTATCTTTTCTGAATCTACTGAGTTGTTTCCTTCCCACAAACATGATCAAATAAGTATTAGTTATCTTTCGATATGTAACAAATCACCCCAAAACTCAGTGACTTAAAACAACAATAATATTTTAATATCTGTTATGGACTGAATTGTTTCCCCCTGCTCCCCAAATTCATATGTTGAACCCCTAACCCTCAACGGGCTTTTATTTGGAGATAGGACTTTTAAAGAATTAAGGTCAAATGATGTTGTAAGGGTGGGCCCCCGATCCAATAGGACTGGGGTTTCTGTAAGAAGGAAGAGACACCAGGGATGCGCGTGTATGCAGGAGTGGCCAGGTGAGGACCCAGCAAGACAGCTGTCATCTGTATCCAAGGGGTGAGCCATCAGGAGAAACCAAACCTGCCCTGAACTTGGACTTCCATCCTCCAGAACCGGAGAAATAAATTTCTGTAGTTTAAGTCACCCAGTCGGTGATATTTTGCTATGGCAGCCCTAGCAGACTGATACGTGATGTCTGATGGTTTCTGTGGGTCAGGAGTTCAAGATCAGCTCAGTGGGTGGTCCTGGTGCAGGTACAGGCTGGGGCTCATCTGAAGGCCTGGCCAGGGTTGGACTATCCACTTCCATGGTGGCTCACTCCTATTGCTGGGATATTGGTGATGGTTATTAGCTGGAGGCTTTAGTCCCTTTTCCTCTGGGCCTAAGGAAACCTCTTTCACTCAGTCCCAACCAGTCATCCTGAACCCTTTTCTTCAGTTTAGTTACATACTAACTATATCATAAGGAGAGATACGTTGCTGCTGCTGCTGCTAAGTCGTCTCAGTCATGTCCGACTCTGTGCGACCCCATAGAGGGCAGTCCACCAGGCTTCCCCGTCCCTGGGATTTTCCAGGCAAGAGTACTGGAGTGGGGTGCCATTGCCTTCCCCGAAGGAGAGAGATGACAGCACTTATTTTCATCTGTCAGAATTTTGGTATCATAAACTGGAAAAATAGGGACTTCCCAGTGGTGCAATGGATAGGAATTCACCTGCCAGGGCAGGGGACGTGGGCTCGATCCCTGGTCCAGGAAGATTCCACACGCCATGCAACAGCTGAGCCTGTGGGCCACAGTTAGTGAGCCTGTGCTCTGCAACAGGGGAGACCATTGCAGCGAGAAGCCTGCGCCACAATGAAGAGCAGCCCCTGCTCGCTGCAGGAAGGCGGCCTGTGCCCAGCAATGAACACCCAGCACAACCACTAATAAATAAAATTACGTAAGAAATATACAAATAAGTTGGAAAAATAGAGAATAAGTCCACATACTAGAGGCTGTGATGCACAGTTGAGGGTTAGGGGTGCTGAGCCTTCACGTGGTGGGAAACCCAGTGTAACTTACTGTCAGCTCTCACTATACACGGTTCCTCCGTTTCTGTTGTCATGCATCCAAGGATTCGACCAACCTCGCGTCAGGCAGTACTGCAGGATTTACTATCAGCAACAATCTGCACCCAGTGGATCCGAGCAGTTCAAACCTGTGTTACTCAAGGGTCAACTCTACCACCGGAGAAGGCAATGGCACCCCACTCCAGTACTCTTGCCTGGAGAATCCCAGGGACGGGGGAGCCTGGTGGGCTGCAGTCTATGGGGTCGCACGGAGTCAGACACGACTGAAGTGATTTGGCAGCAACAGCAGCAACTCTACCACTCTGGCCCCCTTCCAACAGTGAAGGATTTTCCCCAGGATGCTGGGAACCTGCCAATGGGTGACCCTCAACTCTCAGCAAGAACAGCCCTTGGCTAGAGAGGGCTGCCTTGCCTGGTCGAGCCTCTTCCAGGACAGCTGCCATCTAATGAACAGTGATGAGGGTGTAAAGGCTGGCTCCTTCGGTCCAGCGTGGGGTCACTGGGAGGTGCTCCCCGAGGTCTGGGGAGGACTGTGTTGAGACGGCACCGCACCGTAGCTTCTCTCTCTGCCCATCCCTCCTCCCTCCTTCCTCCCACAGGTGTCGATCCTAAGAGGACGGCCCGATTAACATCCTGCACAGGAATCTCTACCGTAGAGTCTCTATTTCTCCAGGAACACAAACTGCAGCAGTCTGCTTAACAGGAAGTTACTCTCAGCGAGGTACAGCATCTAAATTAGACTCCTTAAATATAGATTCATGAGCCTCTAGACTCAAGCATGTCACGTGTTCACCTGCAGACCCAGTTGCTGGAATCAAGGGATAAGAAAGAAGGTAGATTTCAGAACTGGCCCACACCCTGTGTCCAAGCCCCTGCCATGCGATGCTCACTTCTGATGTGTTCTGTGGGCCAAAAGAATCCACAGGCCCAGACCCAAGGGGAGAGCACATAGGTTCTACCCCAGGGTGGGAGGAGCTACAGAGCCCCAATTCTGAGTCCGGCCTCAAGAAGCCTTGGATAGACCTCCCTGTCGTGGGGAGCCCCATCACGGTCATGAGAGCACGCCCAGTCTACCCGACTGCAGGAGGAGACCGCATGGAACAGACACAAGCTGTTCTGGCCGAGGCCACTCTGGTCCAGCCAGTCCCCAAGTGACCTGCTAAGTGACCACAGATGTGTGAGTAAGCACAGTCGGGGCCAGAAGAATGCCCGGCCCAAATTGCTGGCCCACAGGATGGTGAGCTAAATCAATGGCTATTGTCTTAAGTGTGGGGGAGGTTTGTTATGCAGCGGTGGGAAGACTGACGCAGGACCCAACCTTGCTGGCCATGGGAATCGAGCAGGCGGGAGAGGAGGCATCAGAGACTCCAGGCTGCGGCAGGCGCCCTGGGGTCCATTGTCACTGGCGGGCTGGGACTCCAGGCTGCGGCAGGGGGCTGCTGTTAATGGCCCAAACCTGCAACCTCCTTACAGGACTGCCCTGTAAGTGCCATCCCAGCTGGCAGGTGCATTTTCCTCACCCAGGGCATCCCAGAGCTGATGGCAACCATTTCATATAAAGATAATAAGAGCCTAGGGACTTCCCTCGTGGTCCAGTGGCTAAGAATCCGCACTCTCAGTGCAAAGGGCCTGGGTTCAATCCCTGGTCAGGGAACTAGGCCCCATATGCTGCAACTTAAGATCCTGTGTTCCACAACTAAGACCTGGAGCAGCCAAATAAAAAAAAAAAAAGATATAAAAGCCCAGCTTCCTCGCCCCGAGGCAGAGCACCTCCTGGGGCAGTTTATACTGCAGAGCTCCCCTGTTGAACAGCTGAGGCTCAACCTCATCTGAAGCCACACCCTTGCTTTGCTCCTTCCTTTCCCGGCTCCTTAGATTTTTCTTCTGAGAGCTCTCTGTAATGAATAAACACGCTTGCACCTGAAGCCCCATCTCGGGCTCTGCTTCTAGGGACTCTGATTCAAGACACAAGTCAAGAGTGAAATTCCATAGAAGAAAACAGGGGGTGCATGGAGTGACTGTAGAAAGAAAATTGGATAAGTACTGATCACTTTAACACCTGCACATAAAATTTTCAACCCTCTAAAAGACGTTTCTTCCTTTGCTGGATGATTTAGTCGCTAAGTCGTGTTCGACTCTTTGCGACCTCATGGACTGTGGCCAACCAGGCTCCTCTGTCTATGGGATTTTCCAGGCAAGAATACTGGAGTGGGTTGCCATGCCCTCCTCCAGGGGATCTTCCAGGCCCAGGGATCAAACCTGTGCTTCCTGCACTAGCAGCTGGGTTCTTTACCACTGAGCCACCAGGGATTCCCGATTCTTCCTTCAGTTCAAGACAAATACCCCCATCACGTGCTCCCACCTCCTAAGAAAATTCACCTATTTCCTTTACAAGCACAGATGGCATGCTTGCTTTTCCCCTTCTTTTTTTTTTTTTTTTTTGGCCATGCTTTGGTGTGTGACATTTTAGTTCTCTGACCAGGAATCGAACACATACCTCCTGCATTGGAAGTCTTAACCACTGGACCACCAGGGAAGTCCCTCCTTCTATCTTTAACTGCTCGCTTCCTACTAACTCTTTCCCTGTTGGTGTTTAAATCTATTCCCCTTTATGGGAACAAACCATCACCTTCATTCTTTCAGCTGCAGCCCCATCTCCTCCCCTTCAAAGCCAGGATCCTGGAAAGAGTTTTCTACACTAAGGCCTCCACGTCTTCAGCTCTTAATTGTTCACCCACATCACATGGCTTCTGCTCCTGACCTTGCCATTGGAAGTACTCCTGCCAAGGTTACAGATGACCTCAGTCCTTCATCCCACGGCCAGGAACGTCACTGACCATGCCCTCCAAATGCGTGATACTCCACAAAACACAGTCCTTGTGCTTCCGTGATGCTGCATTTGCCTGCTTTTCTGCCTGTTTTCTAGATAATTCAGAATCTTTTCCTTTGTCCTTCAAATACCCATGTTTTTCTGGCTCTCTTCTCACCTACGATACATCTCTCTGGATTATTTCATCTACTATCATGGTGAGGGTTACCATTTACATTCTGATGATTAAAAAAATCTTAATTTCCAGGGGAGTTCCCTGGTTGCCTAATGCTTAGGGTTTTCACTGCTAGGGCCCAGGTTCAATCCTCAGTGGGGGAACTGAGATCTTGCAAGCTGTGTGGTACAGCCAACAAATAAATAAAAACAAATAAACAAAAATCTTAATTTCTAGCTCCAGATTCACATATCCAATGGCACTTTGGACACCTCCATTTAATGATCCCCTGGGCACCTTGTTGTACCACCACCAGCTAACACACATGTGTGTGCACTTATACATACGTACACACCTGCACACAGCCTGACTCCTCCTCTGTTCCCTATCCCAGAAAATGCACCCACCATCCATCCAGTTTCCCAAGGCAAGATCTTTGCAGTCATCCTTGACTCTTCTCTTTTGTCCCCTCAACTAATCAGTCGCTGCATACCAAAGCCATTTCAACCCGACCTCTTAAATAGCTCTTTACATTTTAACACCAGTCCCCTCCCCTTCTTTCCACCGTCAGCTGCCACCAGGCCCAGATCATTTCACACGGCATCTCATCTGAACTGCTGTACTCACATCCGGTCTCATTTCCACACCCAACCACGGGGATCATCCTAAGATGCAGAGTTGATTGTTGCTCTCTGCTGCTGAAAAAAGTTTCCACTTCCATCCTCCGGGATTGGTTTTTCCACTCCCCAAGACAGGACTAGGAATTTTCTCCCATGCACAGTTTTATCAAATTCTCTTATAACTATTTACCTGTCTATATTTAACTTATATGCAGAGTACATCATGAGAAACGCTGGACTGGAAGAAACACAAGCTGGAATCAAGATTACTGGGAGAAATATCAATAGCCTCAGATACGCAGATGACACCACCCTTATGGCAGAAAGTGAAGAGGAACTCAAAAGCCTCTTGATGAAAGTGAAAGTGGAGAGTGAAAAAGTTGGCTTAAAACTCAACATTCAGAAAACGAAGATCATGGCATCCAGTCCCATCACTTCATGGGAAATAGATGGGGAAACAGTGGAAACAGTGTCAGACTTTATTTTTTTGGGCTCCAAAATCACTGCAGATGGTGACTGCAGCCATGAAATTAAAAGACGCTTACTCCTTGGAAGGAAAGTTATGACCAACCTAGATAGCATATTCAAAAGCAGAGACGTGACTTTGCCAACAAAGGTCCGTCTAGTCAAGGCTATGGATTTTCCTGTGGTCATGTATGGATGTGAGAGTTGGACTGTGAAGAAGGCTGAGCGCCAAAGAATTGATGCTTCTGAACTGTGGTGTTGGAGAAGACTCCCTTGATCCAACCAGTCCATTCTGAAGGAGATCAGCCCTGGGATTTCTTTGGAAGGAATGATGCTAAAGCTGAAACTCCAGTACTTTGGCCACCTCATGCGAAGAGTTGACTCACTGGAAAAGACCCTGATGCTGGGAGGGATTGGGGGCAGGAGGAGAAGGGGACGACAGAGGATGAGATGGCTGGATGGCATCACTGACTCGATGGACATGAGTCTGAGTGAACTCCGGGAGTTGGTGATGGACAGGGAGGCCTGGCGTGCTGCAATTCATGGGGTCGCAAAGAGTCGGACACGACTGAGCAAGTGAACTGAACTGAACGCCCCTCCCCAAGCTGGGCTTCCCAGGTGGCTCAGTGGTAAAGAATTCACCTGCAATGAAGGAGGCACGAGTTTGATCCCTGGGTCAAGAAGATCCCCTGGAGAAGGAACTGGCAACCCGCTCTAGTATTCCTGCCTGGGAAATCCCATGGACAGAGGAGCCTGGTGGGTTACAGTCCACGGGGTCACAAAAAGTTGGACATGATGGAGAGACTAAAAAACACCATCACCTCAGATAGATAAAAGCTCCTTCCTTTTGTTCAGTGAAAGTGAAAGTCACTGAATCATGTCCAACTCTTTGTGACCCCACGGACTGCAGCCCACCAGGCTCCTCGGTCCATGGAATTCTCCAGGCCAGAATAGTGGAGTGGATACCCGTCCCCTTCTCCAGGGGATCTTCCCAACCCAGGGATCGAACACAGGTCTCTTGCATTGCAGGCGGATTCTGTACCAGCTGAGCCACCAGGGAAGCCCAAGAATACTGGAGCGGGTAGCCTATCCCTTCTCCAGGGCATCTTCCCAACTCAGGGAGAGAACCCAGGTCTCCTGTATTGCAGGCAGATGCTTTACCAGCTGAGCTACCAGGGAAAACCTTTGTTCAGTGAGTGCTGAGCTATTTATCAAACCCCTCCCAAGTATAAAGTGCTGCTACTAGATGAAGAGAATACCATCTCTGCCTCATGAGAGCCACTCACACACTTGTCAACCCATCAACCTTCCCGAGCCCAGTGTCTGTCACCCAACAGTTGCTTAATAAATATTTGCTGAGTAAATAAACGATAAAATGAGTACTTCTACAAAGACGAATTCATTGCCCTCATCCCCTTTCTAATTTTAGAATAAAATTCATGGGAACAAAGTTTATAAAAGTGATCTTCATGGTCGATGTTTACAGTAAGTGTCTTTTTATTCCAAAAGGCAGAGATAAATTATATCTAAATACTTTCAAGAAGATAGAAGCCTTTAAGCAACTCACATTCCTCTATAAAGATTTCGCCGGTAACCAAATGCATGAAATCAGCCACGTTCTTAAGGAATTTAGCACATGAGGACATTCAACATAATCCAATTATAAAGAAACACTTAGATGAACCCGAATCCATCACCAGCCCTCCTGCCAAAGGCTGCTGAAAGCAGAGACCAGGGCCAAACACAGCTGCAGGGGTTGTGACCAGTATGTTTGAAGGAGCCCCTGGAGGCCTTGGGTGATAAAACTTAAACATGATTAAGGCTCCTGTTTAATGTTCATAGCCAGTGGAACACTGTCTTCCAATTTGAAACATATCATTTCAAAATATAAGTGGGGAATCTCGGGTGATCACCCTGAATTTCTGAAGCTCAAACTTTATAAACATTGTACTGTTGACTGGATCTTTTTTTTTTTTTAATGTGGTAAAATAAACATATGGGGCTTCCCTTGTAGCTCAGTCGGTAAAGAATCTGCCTGCAATGCAGGAGACCCTGGTTCGATTCCTGGGTCGGGAAGATCCGCTGGAGAAGGGATAGGCTACCCACTCCAGGATTCTGGCCTGAAGAATTCCATGGACTGTATAGTCCATGGGATCTAAAAGAGTCAGATATGACTGAGCGACTTTCTCTAGGCTCCTCTGTCCATGGGATTTCCCAGGCAAGAATCCTGGGGTGGGTAGCCATTCCCTTCTCCAGGGGATCTACTCAACCCAGGCATTGAACCCAGGTCTCCTGCGCTGCAGACAGATTCTTTGCCATCTGAGCCACCTCGGAAGCCCCACTACTTCTTTGTACATTCATTCTATTGATTTCTGAGAGTTTGATATTAAAACTGCAACTAAACATCTTCATTTATCTACTTAACAAACAATTGTAATATATTGTGAAATACATGTAACTTTGTTATGTATTTACCAAGTTTTCTGTAAATGTGTTATATTTTCATAATTTAAAAAATAAAAAAGAAAGGTTAAAAAAAAAAAAGAATATCACTGTCTACTCACAATCAGGGGTCGGGGAAGGGACACTGAAAGCAGATTTAAAACGTCCTCTGAATGCTCTCTCATTTAAGGTGGGAAAGGCTGTGGGCTCCGTGTGCACACAGAACTTCTGAAATCGTGGAAAAACCCCGTGTCTGCGTCTGCACCATCACTTCAAATGATCTAAAGCCCAAATAACCACGTCCGATTCAAACCAGCGTCTCTTCTCCCATTGGGCTGACCTGTCCGTCATCCCGGGTCCGGGAGAAGAAGCCGACGCTTTGAACAGACTTCCTCCAACCGGGCCTCTCTGCCGGTCACTCCCTTCTCGGCTCCCGTCTCCGGTCCCCTGCCAGCTCCCTCTCAGGTCTCTGGGCCTGCTGGCCTCTCCGCAGGCTGGGCACACGGTGGAGGGCAGGAAGCCACGGAGATGCCAGGCTTCCTATCCCTCTGCCTCCAACGGCAGCTCAGACCAGTGGCTGCTCCTCCTCTGTGGCCCCGGCTCCTTCCTGCCAGGCAGACACACTGGTCCCACCTCCCACCTGATGGGGTCCCCTCGCATCCCTCCAGCCCAAGGGAAGTAGCAGCTCCCTGCTTTTGATAACCTTCAGTTACCTCATGATCCCCTTTTTTGGACACATTTGTTCTTGTATCTCTATGACCAAGTCTCCACGCTAAATGCCCGGGACAGCAGAAACCTCAAGATCTCTTCTCATTCACACCCAGGAACATGGATGACCTTTCTCCTGGGCCCTGAGTGCTAAGGGGCCTCCTGGTCTTCCTGTCTCTAATCTCCACCGGATCACCAGGAACCCCCAGACAGTGCCACCCTGCCCTACCGCCAGAAGGCCCTATCTCCACCTCTCCTGCTGACTTGAGCGCCGCAGTCACCCAAGTCTTCCTTCCTTACCCTCATCAGACACCAGTATTTACCCCTCCCCACCCCCCTGCAGTGTGGACTATTTGTTTCCTGCCTGATCCCCACCCAACCTACCTTCCGCTTTGATTTAACTGCTTTATCTGAGTGTTATTCTGTTCCCAGTAAGACCGTAAGCCCCAGAGGGCAGAGACAATACCTTACATTTTATCCCTCAGCATTTAAAACAATACTCTGCTAAGCTTACATCTAATAAAGTAATCATCGGACAAACAAGGAGAAGACTCACGGTAGGTTCTCTGCCAGACTAACACATCTTCTTTCTTCCCAAAGGCAGCAAGTTAACACTTGGTTAACTTGGTTAGATGGTGTCCCCCCAGAAGCTTTGTGAGGTCCTGACCACTAACACCCATGAATGCCACCTTGTTTGGAAATCAGGTCTTTGCAGAGGTAATTAAGTTATAAAGAGATTATAAATCGTCCTGGGATTTCCCCGGTGGTCCAGTGGCTAGGACTCTGTGCTCCCAATGTTGGGGGGCTGGGTTCAATTTCTGGTCAGGAAACTAGATTCTATATGCTGCAACTAAGACTCGGGGCAGCCAAATAAATAGCTATTTTTTTAAAAGTTGGGCTTCTTTGGTGGTCCAGCGGTTAAGAACCTGCCTGCTGATGCAGAGGACACGGGTTCAATCCCTGGTCCAGGAAGATCCCACATGCCTCGGGGCAACTAAAGCCCGTACCCATGCTCTAGAGATCGCACTCCACAATAAGACAAGCCACCGCAGTGAGAAGCCTACAGAGCGCAACGAAGAGCAGCCTCTCCTCACGGCAACGAGAGAGAGCCCACATGCAGCCACAAAGACCCAGCACACCCAAAAATAAATAAATCTTAAAAAACAAAAATCCAGGGCCTTCCCTGGTGGTTCAGCGGTTCAGTGGCTAAGACTCCACACTCCCAACGCAGGTGGCCTGGGTTCAATCCCTGGTCAGGGAACTAGACCCCACATCCCGCAACTAAGAGCTGGTGTGGCCAAGGATATACCTATCTATGTATAAAGCGGTCACACTGAGTTAGTATTAGTTGTTCAGTTGTATCTGACTCTTTGGGCTACAGCCCAAAGACCCCATGGACTGTAGCCCACCAGGCTCCTCTGTACATGGGGTTCTCCAGGCAAGAATACTGGAGTGAGTTGGCATTCCTGTCTCTGGGGGACCTTCCCAACCCAGGAATCGAACCCAAGTCTCCTGCAATGCAGGAGGATTCTTTACTGTCTGAACCACCAAGTTGGATCCTAATCCAATATGAATGACATTCTTATAAGAGGAAAATCTGGACACAAACAGAGCCGAGGAAAGACAGCAAGTGAAGATGCAAGCATAGACTGGAAGAAAGCTGCCACAAACCAAGAAAACGCTGGGGCTCCTGGAAGCTGGGCAGACAAGGAAGGTTCTGCCCCGCCCCGCCGCCCCCTGAGACCTCCTTGGGCACACGGTCCTGCCAAAACCTTGATCTCAGGCTTCCAGCCTCCAGAACATGAGATGATGGCTTCCTGTTGTTTCAAGCCCCCCAGTTTGTGCCCCTTTGTTACAGCAGCTGCTGGAAACTAATGCCATACTGACTAGACTAGTTACATCCATACGCAAAGACTTTAGGGATGCGGTTTTTATACCCGTGTTGGGCACAGGAATGATAGTGCACGTCTGGGGTCCCAACACAAACTCGGAGGTGGTGATGCTGGTCCCCGCACTCAGGCCCACGGTGTTAAAATGCAGAGTGTGTAAGGGCTGGCATTAAGCCATCCTCCTCCATTCATATCCACTAGTTCTGATCCTCTGAAGGATGCAAAGACACCCGTTTCACTAACCCACTCTGCTTGGAAAGGCTCATCTTTCCAAGACCGCTTCCCAAGTCAAATGATGTCAGACTCTAAATCTTAAAAAGCGAGAATAAAATTTCTATTAAAAAAAACAGTATTTTTTTGCTTTGCCTATGACTTTTTACTTTAGTATCCCAATCACAACAAATTCAAATAAAGCTTTTAATAACTGATTTTTAAAAAGAAGCTAAGAGAGCAAAAAAGTTTTCCTGGCCATGTTCCAGAAGCTACTGTCCATATGATGTCCACTTGCCTACTGTGCTCTTATGAGAGTCCCTTGGACTGCAAGGAGATCAAACCAGTCCATCCTAAAGGAAATCAACCCTGAACGTTCATTGGAAGGACTGATGCTGAAGCTGAAGCTCCAACACCTTGGTTACCTCATGCAAAGAGCCGACTCACTGGAAAAGACCCTGATGCTGAGAAAGACTGAAGGCAGAAGGAGAAGGGGATGATAGAGGATGAGATGGATGGATGGCATCAATGACTCAGTGGACAAGTCTGAGCAAGCTCCGGCAGATGGTGAAGGACAGGGAAGCCTGGTGTGCTACCGCCCATGGGGTCACAAAGAGTCAAACATGACTTAGCAACTGAACAACATCATCAATTGTGCTCTCGCCACTTTTTTTTCTTAGTCTGTGATTTATGATAAAATACACCCAAGATGTCAGGAGTGCCCAGCCTTGGCTTCAGCTATATCCAGATTCTGCCCTCCCTCCCACGCCCGGCGGCCTGGCCCCCAGGAGGAGGCCCAGACTTACAGATTTGGAGGGAGAAGGATGTGTCGGCGATGCTGAGGGAGGCCTGGCTGCACTCTGGAAGGAGGACGGGCTGAACCTCTGGCCTGTGTCCGGAGGCGAAGAGGAGGCATAGATACGATTTTCCAGTCGCTCAGGCTCTTGCTTGTAGGACTCGAGAGGGAACGTGTGCTGCTTGGCCACTTGGGTGGGTGTCGACGGAGAGGAAGAGAGGCCTGGGGTAGAGGAGGAACCACAAAGGGTGTGAGCGATTTGCTGACATGGAGAAAAGGGCTCCCAGCTGCAAGTGCTGAGAGTCTCACATGGCAGGAATCTAAATGATTCAATTCTGAATGTTGGGGACAAGCTTGCATAAACTACTTCTAATCCCTTAGAACTGGTTGTGTCTAGAAATCCCTGCCCCACCCAACCTGAGTTGTGGGCAGAGTCCCCCCTGCTGTGACAGGGACAGTTCAGAAGTTGTCAGGTGGTAAGACTTATACACACTTGTCGGATGTGATTTTCATATTTAGTCCAAGACTAAAGCATGGTGTCGAGAGTGTGTGGAGTGGATCCCGTAGTCCTTGGGATAAGACATAAGGAAGTTCATATTCAGCAGAGATGAAGGTCAGAAGTCACATAACTACACCAAGGACCAGACCAGACACGCTATTATTGTCAAAATGTGTGATGTGAAAACTGCCACTGTGAGTGTGCAAGAGCTAGAATCACTGTGAAGATGATCGCTGGGGTGGCTTTGGGAAGGAAGGGCCTTGTGGAGTGAAGACTTGGATAGGACTGGAACCAGGAAGCAGTGGGTGGGATGTGGAGGACAAAGAACTGGCAGGAGACCGGGACATGATCTGTCCAGAGTGAGAGGCTTCACACGTCCACAGGCTTTGTGCAATCCTGGAGGCCTGTCTCAGGCAGGCGATTGTCACTCACATCTGCCTGATTATGCTGTAAGATCGTGGTTACGGCTGAATGGAGTCCCCCAAACAGATAAGTTAAAGTCCGAACCCCCAGTACCTATGAATGTGACCTTATTTGGAAATAGATCTTTGCAGACAGAATTGAGCTGAGATTATACTGAAACAGGCTGGACTCTTAACCGCATGTGCAGTGTCCTTATAAGGGGAGAAGACACAGATACGCACAGAGGAGAAGGCCGTGTAATGACGGAGGCAGACACCGGGGTGATGTCTCTATGAGCCAAGGAATGCCAAGCGCTGCTGGCAACCATCAGAAGCCAGAAGACTGGCGGTGGTTGGTCAAAAGGTCCAAATTTCCAATGATCAGATAACTAACTGCCGGGGATGCAATGTACAAAATGATGTAGTTAACATTCCTGTATGACACACAGGAAAGTTAAGACGACTCCTAAGAGCTCTCTCATCACAAAGAGAAAGTCCTTCTTTTTCATTTCTTTTTCTTGTTTCTGTAGAGATGAGGGGTGTTAGCTCACCCACTGTGATCATCCTTTCACAATACGAGCAATTCAAAGTACCATGCTGTATGCCTTAAACATATACAGTGACGCACATCAATTATTTCTCAGTAATACTGGAAAAAGGAAAAAGGAAGTGAGAGGTGGCAAGGTGGGAGGCTATTCAGAGTCTCAGAGCCGGTATGGTCCTGCTGACACCTTGGTTCAGACTTCCAGCCTGTGGAATTACGAGAGAATAAACCCCTGTGGATTCATGCTGCCTAGTTTGGGCTACTTTGTTATGGAAGCTCTAGGAAACAATACAGTAATGCTGCCTGATATTGATTTGTTTCCAAGACAGGCGGACTCTGGATTTGGGTCTGGTCTCTCACATTTATAGGTAACTGAATACAATTTCTAAATTATTTAAAAATACAATAGGCATGCAAGCCAAAGACGTCAGTAAACACGGTCCAAGGGCCACCCTCTTGCTCCCTTTGACCTTGACAAAGACTGATCATCCTACAAGCCAAAAGCCTACTCTGGCTTGTGCCTACCTGCTCTACCCCGTCCAGACTCCTCTGCTCGCCAGCCCTGTGCAACTGTGTTCCTTCTTCTGCTTCCATCCTCACCCCCCAGACCACCTCCCGATTCATCCCATCCCCCCCTCCTGACTCTGTGGTCCTATGAGCCTCAGCACATCTCGTCTGTACCAGGCCTACCAGTGAACAACAGGCTGCTTCATGCCAAACCAAACCAGATGAAAACAGGTAAGTTTCTCATGCGTGCTCAGTTGCTCAGTCATGTCCAACTCTTTGTGACACCATGGACTGCAGTCTGCCAGGCTCCTCTGTCCATAGGATTCTCCAGACAAGAATGGGAGAGTAGATTGCCATTTCCTCCTCCAGGGGATCTGCCCAACCCAGGGATTGAATCGTGTCTCCTGCCCTGGCAGGCGGGCCACCTGGGAAGCATGCATACGTTTCTCCTCCCTGCCCCAGTTCATCATCCGCCCAGTGCTGGCCCGGACAGGGGGCAGGTGCGTGGTCAGTGTCCCCCCACCCCGCAAACAGGCAGGGAGACAGAAGGGGGCGGAGCCAAGGCTCAAGCTGGGCTGGAACCTTCCCTCCCATACTTCCTAGATGGGAGCACTGGGAGTAACCAGGTCTTTTTCCAGGGACCCCGTTGTCCCAGGAACCACCACACCAAGCAGAGATCTCAGCCCCCAGGGTGACCAGGGAGGAGCTCCAGGGAAAGGAGGAGGTAGACTGCTGTCACCGTGCCCTTGAAGGTCTCCAGGCTTATGACGTGAAAGGCCCTAGGAGCAAGACCCCAGGCTCTTTTGAAAAAAGGTTCACACCAAAGGTTTTAAAAGCAAGGCCCACTTGGAGGAGGGGTTGAGGGAGTGGGGAAGGGAGGGTGGAGAGTGAGGCCCCTGAGGAGGGAGAGATTTGAGTCCAGCAGCTCTGCAGGGCAGACAGGGCAGGAGGGGGCCGACTGTGGGTGATACCCACAGTCCGGCAGGAGTGAGGCTGGGTCCAGGTGGACCGACCGGGAGAAGGAAGCCCCTGTGCTGCCCTGTGTGTGGACGCCCTGGGGCCCCAGGGGTGGTGGCGTGTCCTTCACTGGCTGCAGCGATGGCCGCACAGTGGCCGGGAACGGACCGACTCCCAGGGCCACGGTGGTCCAGTGAGAAGTGTCATGGTCCCTGCTCCCCACGCTGGCCCGGGCCCCTGGACGCAAGGACCTTCCTGTGTCTCTCTGGGGTGTTCCCTGCACTCTGGGGTGTGTGCTGGAGACCTGATGGGGTTTCTCCACGGAAAGGATGGAGGGCAGGGCTGCTCCCTCCAGGCTCCCCCAACGCCCCCCACTTCCCCTTCTCTGCACGAGATGCTGTCCCGCTTAGACTGGACTGGGCTTATCCAGTCCTCAGGATAAGCCCCCCTCCTCTGCTGCAGGGGGACTTTCAGAGCTGGTGGAACTCCTGGCTAGTTCTTTGAGATAGCGTGTTCCCTTCTCAAGTGTAAGGTATTAGAAAGCACTCCTTAAAGCCTAGATGGCGGCTTCTGTGTCCCCTGGGGCTTGTCCCATGAGCACGGGGACAAGTGTGACCGGGTTCCCACGGAGGACAAGAGGGACGTTCAGAGGACGCGCCCTCAACACAGCTGTGTGGAACCGCCCATGCTGAGGAGGAGATAGCGGACTTGCCATCCGGAGGTGGAAACGGGGGAACTGAAGGGAACTCCGTGGCCCTCAAGAAAGCTCCTCTCATGGAGCTCTTTCTAATGTCAAGAGGTTAGTCCACCTTCCACCTGGCCTTCCTGCGGGCTCTCCTCCCTTCCCAGAGGAGCTGAGTCCTATGGGGGATACAGGATGATACCTGGACTTCAGAGCCGGGAGGCAGACCCGCAGGGGATGGGACAGGTGACGTGATGTGTGGGTTAGGAACGTGTGTGGCTTAGGACACAGCACAAGAACTCTGCTAGAACCCAAAACATGCCCCTTCTCTGCACTGCAGTCTGACACAGCTCTCAGGGTAGAGTCTTACGATACCATCTTACCCGTCACAAAGTGCTGGGTACACTCTTGCTTCCTTTGCCCCCCATCCCCAAGAGACAGGGGACGGGTGTATGACCCTACTTCCCAGGTGAAGAGACTGGGGACTACAGAAATCACTCACTGGTGTGAGTGGATGGCAGAGGTCCCATTTAGCCACAATGACACTGGGAAATCACCCAGAGAAAGAACACAAAGACTTAGAATCACACTTTGGGTGCGTGAATCACCCTTCCAGAAAGTGGGGTTTCACAGGCTAAGAGGAGGGGGAGCTTGGGAAGCTTGAGTGCCTGGAGGGAAGGTGGGGTTGCTGTCGGAGGGGAGTGGGACAGCCTTGTGGGGTGGGGATGGGCGTCTTCAAAGAGGGTTTCTCTTCCATGCCAGCCAGAAAGAGAAGAGAGAATTTCAAGAGGGGGGTCTTCTG
>NW_011494951.1:2766838-2773802 GCF_000754665.1 Bison bison bison | reverse complement strand
CATTTATGCCCCTTTCCCTGGTGGCTCAGACGGTAGAGGATCCGCCTATAATGCAGGAGACCTGGTTGCCATCCCTGGGTCGGGAAGATCCCCTGGAGGAGGAAATGGCAACCCACTCCAGTATTCTTGCCTGGAGAATTCCACAGACAGAGGAGCCTGGCGGACTACAGTCCACGGGGTCACAAAGAGTTGGACACAACTGAGCAACTAACACTTGTACTCACTTTCACTAGTGGGGGAAAACTGCCTAATGGAAGGAAGAGGGGAGCGGGTAAGAATGATATTCCTAACATTTTTCCCCTTTTTTGAATATTGGCGTCACCATTCATAGAGAGGAATATGGGGCGATGCTGACAAAATCCTCCATTACCATCAAACAGACCTATTTATTTTCTTAATCGTAAGATAAACTGCCAAGCTCAGGCTCCCAGGAGAAGCCGGTGTCTGAACGGCCAGCAGCTCTGGGCAGGTCCAGGTGCAGTGGACGAGTCCCACCTTCCAGTCTGGTTGGAGGAAATGGAACAGGACTCAACCCAAATGCACAGCAACAGCACCACGCGGTGAGCGCTGAGAGTCAAGTGCCCGTAAGCTCAGAGCAGGGGGAGCTCAGAGAGGAGGCTGGAGGGGCGGGAGGCCCACGGAAACACCGGCAAGGGCTTGACTCGAGAAGGAACCGGATCTGCCCCCAGTTGAGGCGGCTTTCGAAGGGGCCCAGACAGGACAGGGCTCTGGCGACATAACTGAGAAGCCCCGACAGGCTCTCCCGTTCTGCTCTTCTGGGAAGGCGCTCCCGCCCTCCCCTGGCCCTCGAGGACTTTGTTAGCACTGCCACCACCTCCGAGACTGAACAATGGCCCCGCGTCTCCTGGGGCCGCAGCCAGGGCCAGTGAATAGGTCCAGTGAGTGAACAGAGGCGATGCCTGGCAGCCACACCAGACACCAGGGAGCCACGAGCTGGTGACTTCACGGGGCCGGGCCACGCTGGCCTGAGCCGTGCCTGGAGAGGAGGGGAGAGAGGAGAACAGCCGGGCTGCTGGAAGGAAGTGAACAAGGGCAGCAGAAGGGTGCAGAGGAGAGCCCTGGGTTTCGGGAGCCTTGAGTTCTAGGCCTAGTTTCACCACTAGCCAACCCCCTGCTTGGTTAAAAAAAAATAAAATAAAATAGTCAGGTTGACCAGATGGCTGTGTGGTGTGCCAGACTGGGCAGGGTGGGGGAGAGGGGGGCATTCCTGACATGTGGTGTCCCCTTCCCCAGGGCAGCACCAACCTTCTTCATGCATATGGTCTGAAATACTCAGAAACATATAATACCAAAATGAAAAAATTCATTTTCTTCCTGATCTTAAATGTCCTTGCTGACCATCGTCCCAAGAGCCTGGAGTGAGAAGCACAAATTTTCAATTTACTCTGCATGGCAGTTTGCTAACATGTGGCCTTTAAAATAACTAACGACTCATCACAGAGATGAGGAACAACAACAACAAAGTTAGTTCTTCTGACATTAAAAAAAACGTTTATTCAGTTATCACAGTACTATTTTCATGTATTTATTTGTTGTTGGCGGGGCTGGGTTTTCCTTGCTGTGTGCATTTCCTCAATTGTGCTAACCAGGACTGCTCTGCTGCACACATGGGCTTCCTGTTGCAGTGGCTTCTTGAGTTGCGGCTCGTGGGCTTAACTAGAACATGGGGATCTTCCTGGACCAGGGATCGAACCCATGTGCCTTGCACTGGCGGGCAGATTCTTTACCACTGGACCACCAGGGAAGTCCAGTTGATCCTGACTTAGGACGAGTGGTGGATGGTGATGAGGGTCATGGGGGGATGGTGACACGGACAGTGTGTGTCAAACCAGTAGCCCCGGCCAGGGAGACGCAGGGACCCCTGTGGCTAAGGAGCCAGGCCATGGATAAGGACATCAGAGGGGACAGAAGGCTCAGGGTAATAGAAAGAAGACAAGCAAACTGAGCACACGCTGGGGTCCGGTCTCCCCTGTGGGGAGTGGTCCTCATGTACAGGGCACACATGTCCATCAGGGTGCTCCCCGCATCCAGGGCTGACATCCATGAGACACCAGAAGCAGAAGAGCCACAGAAGCAGAGCCAGTTCCCTGGAGCTTGTCCGCAGGTCCTGTTCTAGGCCTCACCAGCCTCAGTCCGAGCATCTACCACTCAGGCATGGAAAGGATGCGGCGGGGATGGAGGGGAGAGGCCACCCTCAGCCAGGTCCTGCCGGGAGGCAAGCCTGCAGCACCCCAGACAAGCAGTCACAGTCCAGGTAGAGGCGCAGAGGGGTGAAATACAGCCCAGAGCCGCCAACTGACTCAATAGGGCAGGATAGCTACAGGGGAGGGGGCATACCCCAAGGTGGGGACTCTGGAAGGAAAGGCAATCTCACCTCTCTCGTCCCTGGAGGGTCTCCCAGGGTAACCCACGGGAGCCTGGCAACACAAAGGTGTGTGAGCTCCGTGTCAAAGCACGAAGCTGGGTCATTAGGAAACCTGGACCCAAACATGAGACCCCAGTGCCTTCTGGGCACAGGCCAACCTGAGGTCTGAGCCTTGATGGGAGATCCCTCGGTCCTTCTTGACTTCAAGGGATCAGCTACGGCCCTTCCGGTGGCAGCTGGACTTTCTGGGGCTTGAATGCTCCGTGAGGGGAAACCAGACTCTCTGGCCTCAGTGGGCTGGGGTCTCCCTCGGTGCAGAAGCAGGTGCTCTTGGGACTTCCTTGGTGGTCCAGTGGCTAAGATTCTGTGGGGCCAATGGAGGGGGCCCGGGTTCCATTCCTGGTCAGGGAACTAGATCCCACGTGCTGCAACTAGAGTTCGCACAGCACAACTAGAGATCCCTCGTGCCGCGAAGGATGGAAGATCCTGTGTGCTGTAACTAAGGCTCTAAGATCTGATGCAGCAGCCAAATAAATACATATTTAAAAAAAGAAGAAGCAGGTGCTTCTCTTTGCTCAGGAGGATGGATTAGGCACCCCCCGCCCCCAGCCCCAGCATGTGTGTGGTCCTGGTTTGTCCCAGTCTGGCAGTGTCCTGTTCTCAGGCTCTAGGCAGAATACCTGTGAAGAGTCCCCATAACTTTCTCACTGAACTTTGGATACCTTTCTGTCTCCCTTTCCCATGGGAAGGCTTTTCTCAAAACCCTTGTCTGGGCAGTTCTCAGTCTCCATCCCCAGAGTTTGACCCAGCACCCTGGGGCAGGGCGTCTGAATCACCGGGCCAGTTGCCACAGTTTCAGCCCACAGTTCTCAAACCTGACCAAGCAGGATCACCCAGCAGCTTGGAGACTACCCCATCCCAGAGCCTAAAGATTCTGTTGCGGGGGTCCGAGGTGAAGTCTGTGTGTTCAGCCCCTCAGTCATGTCCGACTCTCTGCAACCCCGTGGCCTGTAACCCGCCAGGCTTCTTTGTTCATGGGATTCTCCAGGCAAGAAAACTGAAGTGGGTTGCCATTCCCTTCTCCAGGGGATCTTCCTGACCCAGGGATTGACCCGCATCTCCTTCACTGGGAGGCGTGTTCTTCACCACGGTCCAAGGTGGAGCTTGGGAACCTACATTTCTGAAGTTCTCCAGGTGATTCAGGTGGCCAGACAAGTTTTGAACCATCATTCAAACCAGCTTCCTCATTTTACAGATAAGAGACTTCTAAAGTAACTCTAGTTCCCATTCTTGGTGGCCATGTGGCAGAAGGCTCAGCCCTCTCTCTCACAGCCCCCTTCCTTGACAGCAAACTCTCTTCCTCCTGAATTCCAGGCTCCCTGACTGACCTCTGATGGAAATTACTCCTCCTGCAGCCAGAGTTTCTGCACTCTTTTCCCTGGTGGCTCAGATGGTAAAGACTCTGCCTGCAACACAGAAGACGCAGCTTCGATCCCTGGGTATGGAAGATCCCCTGGAGAATCCTATGGACAGAGGAGCCTGGCGGACTACAGTATGTGGGATCACAAAGAGTTGGATACGACTGAGTGACTAACACACTCTCTCTAGAAATAGGCCTGGATAACTTTATACCTGATGGCTTTGGCTCTGCTTGAGCTTCCTCTCAATTCATATATTAATTTGGAATAAGGTTTGGGGCTGCAAGTTTTGCTTATAGACGCAAAGAGCCTATTTTATAATCTTTTATAACAGAAACTATTCAAAGTCTGTTGGAGACCCAAGTCGTTCTGCTGCTGCTGCTGCTGCTGCTAAGTCACTTCAGTCATGTCCGACTCTGTGCAACCCCAGAGACGGCAGCCCACCAGGCTCCTCCATCCATGGGATTTTCCAGGCAAGAGTACTGGAGTGGGGTGCCATTGCCTTCTCCAAGTGTTCTGGAGTCAGTTTATCGTTTTTGATGATAAAGCAGTAGGTGAAAAATTCTTTCAGAAAACCACCTCTTTTAGGACATTTTCTAAGGTTCTTATTCTCCTAGAAGGAATGCAGGAGAAGCTGCAGTTTCACAGGGGCTCGTACACCCGACAGGATTCTGGACCTGGTTATTACGTGGTTGGCTCTGGCGTGTTGACTTTTGGCGTGGGTGAACTGGCAAAAGAAAACAAACCAGAAACAGTGGTGGGAGGGCGTGGGCACTCACAGAGGTGATTCTGGCTTGGCCGCAGCAGGGTGATCTGACCTCTGGCATCTGTCTGCCTTTAGAGGAGCTGTGTCCTCTTCAAGCTCCTCTGGAGGCCTGTGTCCTGCTTCATGGCCCGTCCCCAGCAACTTCACTACAGCAATAAGAGTCTATGTGCCTTTTGATGCTGAAGCTCAAATTCTCCCAGAAGGAAAATGAAAAAAAAAAACAAAAAACCCTCAGCTGCTTTGTAAGAGAGAGACATTCTAGGGCTTCCCTGGTGGCTCAGTGGGAAAGAATCTGCCTGCCAGTGCAGGAGACACAGGGTCCATCCCTGGTGTGGGAAGATCCCACAGGCCGGGGAGCCACTAAGTCCGTGAGCTACAACTACTGGGCCTGAGCTCTAGAGCCCAGGAGCCACAACCACTGAAGCCCGACTACCCCAGAGCCGGTGCTGTGCAACAAGAGACGCCACTGAGATGAGAAGCCCACATTCTGCAACCAGAGAGTAGCCCCCGCTCGCAGCAACTAGAGAAAAGCCCGCACAGCAATGAAGATCCAGCGTGGCCAAAATAAATACGTACTGGTAAAAAAAAAAAAGAAGGAGTGATTCTATAGCAATCCAGTTTCCATATAAGATGGTTTCTGAAACCAGTTTACTAAGGATTTGACAACGTAGGAGAAAGGTTAAATAGCTACCCCAGTGCCCTCTGATGACGATCTTTGTGGGATCACAAAAGCAGCCAGCATCCTCCGGTACCACACAGATGAATTCCGCCGAACGCGACAGGGGGAATCGGGGCCAGGGGGACATGGCCGTGGTGACCTGAGTGGACACACATGCCATGACCTCCTTTTACAGTGGAGGAGACGCAGGCCCTGGGAGGTAATGGGGAGGCCTGTGGGCCAGGGCTGGGACACAAGCTGGGCCAGGCATGTCATTGACAGGGGTCTTCAGACCCCCAGGGGGCACCTTCCCTGAGCTGTGAGAGGTTCAGACTGCCACTCACCAGCATGAGTGTCCGGGGAGGGGCCTGTCTGTGTGGGTGAGAAGAAGGAGCATGTGGTTCCATGGGGGGCCTGGCAGGTGTGTGGACTCAGAGGTGGGAGGGTGGGGTATGGGGGTACCCCCTGCCACCCAACACGTCCCCACAGGCTGCACAGGGTGGAGGGCGGAGTGGATGGCCCTGATTCAGGTTTGGGAGAGGAAGAGGAGGAGGGTTGGTCTGGTGACTGTCACCTCCCTAGAGCACGCAAGGGAAGGACACTAATTCGGCAGAAGGCCATGGGGTTTCCTACTCGCCAGCTGGTGCCAAGGTGCCCGGGGGTGGGGGCAAGGCTTTGTGACACTGGTCACAGGTGAGGCCAGAATATTTCCGAGCAGGAGCCCTCCTAGGGCCCTGTCCTGCTCAGGTGTGGCCTTAGGTCAGGACCAAATTTCTATGTTAGTTCAGACAAGGCTTTGTAACCTTGACCTCGCAGAGTTGCCTGTGTATAACAGACTCGTGCAGGCAGATTGTCCTGGCAAAGCCAGCATGCCTGGTACAGGAAGACCTGGCTGTGATGGAAATTGCTGGATCTGGTACGAGGGCACACTTGGCATTGGCTCTGTGAACCAGGACGACCCTACTGTACAGGGAGGGGCAAGACCTCCCGCCCCACCCCGGAAGTAGCCGCTCCAAGAGAGGTCTCCACCAGCAGAGCCTCATCTGCAGGCACCCCCCATCCTGTGCTGACCAGGGACCCCAAGCTGGGCCTCCCCTCTCTGCGCCTGGGATACCAACCCCCCAAGGTTTTCCCTGCCCTGCCTCCAGCCCCTCCTTGGAATTCCTGATTGTCCATCATCCATCACCTGTTTATCATTCCAGCTAATGGGGAAACCTGCCACTCGGAAGCTCCCAGGGCAGACTCTATAAAATCTGAAATTGTACCTTGCGTTATTCCTGCACTTTCTGCAATTTGTATGTAGGAACCACTGAGAACCCTTGATGCCAGCACCCGCTCCCCCACACTGGCGTGGACTATAGGAGCCCAGAGTTTGTGGAACGTGGCCCCTCGTGCTGTGCTTGGCTGCCCCATTTTTGGTGGTTCCTGGGCTGTTTAGCCAGAATCTGATCCCTTCTTCCACATGCTGGACTCAGTATGGAGTGGGCCGTGGGGCCTAGGAAGGGCGCCGAGCCCCCGTCCCCTCCCCAAGTTGCCTGTGGTCGTGTCCAGACGTGCAGCCCTCGACGCACCTGGAGTGTACTGGCCTGCCAAGCTGTTGGGTGGCCGGTGGGCCCGGGAGCAGTTCACAAACCACTTCTCTGGAAAACCTCGCCCAGCACAGCAGGCGGAGGAGGCGGGGGCCTGGCCCGGAGCGGGTTAGTAGGGGTGTGTAATGCTGGCTCTGGCCTCCCTCT
>NW_011494951.1:2762318-2766738 GCF_000754665.1 Bison bison bison | reverse complement strand
GGCCAGGTGGCTGCCGGCCAGTGGGGGCATCCCCTCCCCTCCCCGGGGTGCTGGCGGCGGCCACGGCCACAGGACTCCATGCAGAGCTCTCCTGCAACTCTGTTGACTCAACACATCACGTGACACCGCCTGCCAGGCCTTCAGAGTGTGAGGTGCCGCTCAGGCTGGCTGGCGGGTGTGCCAGGCCAGGGTGGCCTTGGGCCAGGCAGGCACCCAGGCCGAGCCTCTGCCACCTGTGCTGTGTCTATGGAGCTGGTCTGAGCTCCCTGCCCTCCTTATGCACCCCCCGGAGCGAGAGGCGGAGAGCATCCCACTCCGCTCCCCTCCCAGGGATTAACTAAGGGGGCGGGGGGCTCTCCATGGAGGAGGAAGAGACGAGGAAAGAAAGCTGCTGCTAGAAGGAAACCAGGCATCTCAAATGGAAACACACGTCCTGACTGCGTCCTTCTAAAGACAACCCGGGGTGTCCCTGCGGGGACAGTGGCTAAGACTCGGAGCTCCCAATGCAAGGGGCCCGGGTTCGATCCCTGGTGGGGGAACGAGACCCCTTGTGACGCAACTAAAAGGTCCCGTGTGCCACCACTAAGACCTGGTACAGCCAAATAAATACGTAAAAAAACACATAGATAAAGAAAGACAACCCAGAGCCTCAGACAACAGCAGCTCAGGAACAGCTCTGGGAGTTCAGACTGCAGTACAAGGTCACAGCATCACTCCTCAACTTCCTCTGTAGAAGAGAGGGAACAACCCCACCAGAGCCAGCTGGGATAGGGGCCGCCTTTTCCGGGGAGCCTAGCATTCCTCATCTTCTGCATCTGACCTACGATACCCACCGTTGTCAGAGCTTGTTTTACAGACAGGGAGAGGGCAGTCCTGTGTGCGGGGCCCCCTACCGAGTTCAGCCGGACCCCGGGGGGCTCTCGGGTTCCTCCTTCCACACGCTGGACCTGACCCATCAATCTCTTTGATGCCCCAGGCTCCCCTTTCTCCACGCTGTTTTTCCCTGAGAGATACCATCCCTGTCCATCGAGGCCAACCTGCTGCAGGCTGGCGGGACCACAGTTCTGACACACGCGACAAGGAGGAGGCCATGGAGAGCAGAGGTCTCCTGCACTGCAGGCAGATTCTTTACCAGCTGAGCCACCAGGGAAGCCCAAGAATACTGGAGTGGGTAGCCTATCTCTTCTCCAGCGGATCTTCCCGACCCAGGGATCAAACCGGGGTCTCCTGCATTGCAGGGGGATTCTTTACCAACTGAGCTACTAGGGAAGACCCTTATACAGTTACAGGATGCTGCAGTTACAGCTTTACAGATTCCATCTCCTCCACTAAGTGGGAGCGGTGGTGAGTCTTATTGGTCGTCCAGCCCCAGCGCTCAGGGCACCCAGCACATAGTCCCTCCTCAATAAATACTCGCAGGACTCATGTGTCACCCCTGCCTTGTTCAACAAAATGCTCAAGAAGCACAGTCCATATAAGAACAAATGAATTCATTGGATTCATCAAAATGTAAAACTTAAAGCTTCTACGAAGATACTGTTAAGACTTTGATAATGAACTTATGTTGCTGGGGGATGGATGAGGGTAAGGGATAGTTAGGGAGTCTGGGATGGACATGTACACACTCCTGTGTTTAATAAGGGTAACCAACAAGGACCTACTGTATAGCACAGGGAACTCTGCTCAATGTTACGTGGCAGCCTGGATGGGAGGGAAGTTTGGGGGAGAATGGATACATGTATTATGTATGGCTGAATCCCTTTGCTGTCCACTTAAAACGATTACAACATTGTTAATAGGCTATGCTTAGTCGCTTCAGTCGTGTCCGACTCTTTGCGACCCCATGAACTGTAGCCCGCCAGGCTCTTCTGTCCATGGGATTTCCCAGGCAAGAATACTGGAGTGGATTGCCATTTCCTCCTCCAGAGGATATTCCTGACCCAGGAATAAAACCTGCATCTCCTGTATCTCCTGCACTGCAGGCAGATTCTTTACCACTTGAACCATTGGGCGAACCTCTCTTTACGGATGGTGGTGATTATATAATTGTATATGTTTGACAAAACTCACAGAAGTGTACACTAAAAAGGGTGAATTTTACTGTATGTAAACTCCAAGCCAACAAACCTGACGGTTCACAAAAGTGCTCGAACGTGAATTGAGCGTGACTCAGTGGTAAAGAACCTGTCAACCAAAGCAGGAGACACAGTTCGATCCCTGGGTCGGGAAAATCCCCTGGAGAAGGAAATGGCAACTCACTCCAGTGTTCTTGCCTGGAGAATCCCCATGGACAGAGGAGCCTGGTGGGCTACAGTCCATGGGGTCGCAAAGAGTCGGACATGACTGAGCGACTCAACAACAGCTGTGTGGCCTGGGCTAATGGGGCCATTCCCCACGGGCCCTGTAGGACATGGGTGGGCTCTGAGGGGTACCCCTAAGCATTCCCACAGAAGCACCACCTTGGCCGGGGGCCCAAGACCTGCTTAACTAAAAACAGAAGCTGGAATCCCGTCCCTCTGCCCTGAAGGTAATCTCAGGAGGCAGGCTAGAGCCACTACTGCTGAGCAGGGAAAGAGCCAGGCCTTGGCCCTGGAGACCCCTGCAAGCCAGTCCATGCCCTCCAGGCCACTGGGAAGGCCAGGCCAAGAAAGGGGAGGAGATACCCGCAGAGCTGCCAGGAGAGGCAGGCCTTACACTCCATGCCCCCGGGCGGACACGAGCCTCATCCAAGGCTGCATCGCAGACCCGCAAGCCATGTCTCTTCATGGGGCTCCGGGCAGGACTGAGCTCCCAGGAAAGTCCAGGGTCAGGGCAGGAGGTGCCAGGGCTCTCCTAGGACTGCACAGGGGTCCGGAGCAGAGGTGCCAGGGGAGGTGCCCTTGCCAGGTGGCTGCAGGCCCAGAGCCACTACTGCGGGATTGAGAATGCATACCTTTCCTCCCAGACCCAGGTCTCTCCCACCAGCTGCCCCCTCGCCGGCTCGGTCCACACAGACCCTCCAGGCCCGCAGAGGGGCCACACGTCCCCATCCCGTCAGGGCTCGCCTTACTCTGTCTTCCATTTGTAGAGACTGCGGTTTTGCTTTGTTTAGAAACCTAAGTGCCAAATGCATGAATGCTCACGGACAGCTGACAGATACGGTAGGAGAACTTTCTGAAAAGTTCCAGCTAACCTGGTAATCAGAATTTTTCTAAAAACATCAATTTAACTGTGGTAAAATACACAACACAGAAAGTCTACCATCCGAACCCTTTTGACTCGTTCAGCTCAGTGGGGTTAAAACACCCTCCCTGTCGTACAACCCTCATTGCCACCCAGGCTCCTGACCTTTTCATCTCCCGAAGCTGAGACTCTGTCCCCGCAAGACACTGTCTCCTGCTTCCCTCCCCCCAGCCTCCCCCCCACCGCCCACTTTCTGGGTCTGCGAATCTGTCTCCTCTGGGCCCTCGTGCAGGTGGGATCGTCCAGCCTTTGTCCTTTTCTGCCGGCTTCTCTTCCCGCGTGTAACGCTCTCAAGGTCCCTCCTTGTCATAGCAGTGTCAGAATTTTATTCCTTTTCAAGGCTGAATAATATTCCAGGGCAGAGAAGGAAATGGCAACCCACTCCAGGATTCTTCCAGGAGAATCTCATGGACAGGGGAGCCTGGCGGGCTACGGTCTGTGCGATCGCAAAGAGTTGGACGCGACTGAGCACACAGCACACACACAATGTTCCAGGGCACGTCCAGACCACACACTGCTTTCCTCTAAAATTCCACCCCCGTCTCCAGTGTCGCTATCGCCCTGCTTTCCCTCCTGGGTCTCTGACAGCCCTTTTCCGTGGAGTCAGCAGTGCCCTTGGAACCAACAGCCCGGCTTCCACGCACCCCTGCAGGCGGGACACGAGGGCCCGGAACAGGGATTCGGGGCGTGTGACGTGCACGCGGCTCCCAAAGATACCGTGGGGACGTCCCCACTGTCCATCCTGGTCAGAATCAGTCCGTCTTATTAGCCCATGCCAGGCCCGTCCCTTCCTCCGGGGCTCTGGGTATGTGTGTGGGGTGGGGAGGGCCGTGGTCACAGGACCCAGAACGGGTCACCAGGCTGGCAGTGGGAGGGAGGCCACAGCGGCGTCAGACAGCCCTTGGCTCCCGCAGCCAAGTTTCCGATGTGCTATCTGGGCAGCCCTTCCAAGGGTAATGTGACATTTACATGACACCCGGGGAGGCGGCTGCGGTGACATAACCTGGGGAGGGCGGGAGGGGGTGTGTCCCCCGGGGCACGGAGCCCGCAGCTGGGCACAGTCCGGTGACTCCGTGTTGTGTAAATTCGAGCACTGGTCACCTGCTTCCCCCCATGTGATGGCTCAACCTGTTCCCTCCAATGTGACCGCACTCGCTAAGCCCGTCCCCTCTGGGGGTCCCCCGCCTCCCTTTCCTCC
>NW_011494951.1:2752175-2762168 GCF_000754665.1 Bison bison bison | reverse complement strand
TGGGGAGGATCAGGTGGAGGATCAGGCAGAGGCCCGGCGTGGATCGTCTGGGAGACTCCCAGAGAGGACATGCCTTCCCCGGGGGGCGTGGGTTACGTGGGTGGTTCTGTGGGTTCGCATGTGTTCACTGGAGTCCAGCTGGTCCCCTGTGCCGGGGGCTTCAAACATCCTGCTGAGAAACACGGCCCCTGCCCTCTTTCAACTCCTTATGCGGGAACCTCAGCGTGCACTCTAGCTCTGTAACCCACAGGGCTATTCCCGTGTAATCTGAGCCTCAGTTTATCCATCAGGGAAATGGGCAGATCACACCTGAACATCTGGATGGGATGCCTCCCACCAGGGAGCACCACTCCCCAAGGGCACAGCAAAGCAAGGAATGGACCCGGGGGTAGACCAGGCCAAGGCAGGTGTCAGTCCTGATGGATGGGAACATCAGAGCTACTGAAATGGCACCAAACGGGACCTGCTCTCTGTCTGGCCTCCCTACCTTCTTCACACAAAGGCCCAAGGGCCCCAGAATAGAGGGGTTGGGGTGGTGCAAAGGGTCCAGGTGAACCTGAGCAGATTCCTGTCCCCGAGCCCTCATCTCTGAGATGAGAGCCTATGGACATCTGGATCTTGGCCTCCTCCCTGTCCCCGGGCACCCAGAGATGCAGCATATGTCCCTGTAAAAAGTCACTCCAGTGCAATGACGACCAAGCTTAAATAAATGGTCATTGGTAGAGTTTCAGTTAAAAAGCAGACACATCACCTTTGCTGACAAAGGTCCATACAGTCAAATCTATGGTTTTTCCAGTAGTCATGTACGGATACGAGAGTTGGACCATAGAGAAGGCTGAGCGCCAAAGAACTGATGCTTTTGAACTGTGGTGCTGGAGAAGACTCTTGAGAGTCCTTTGGACTGCAAGGAGATCCAACTAGTCCACCCTATAGGAAATCAGTCCTGAGTGTTCATTGGAAGGACTGATGTTGAAGCTGAAACTCTAATACTTTGGCCACCTGATACGAAGAGCTGACTCATTGGAAAAGACCCTGATACTGGGAAAGATTGGAGGCGGGAGGAGAAGGGGATGACAGAGGATGACTTGGTTGGATGGAATCACTGACTCAACGGACATGACTTTTAGCAAACTCTGGGAGATGGTGAAGCCTGGTGTGTAGCAGTCCATGGGGTCACAAAGAGTTGGGCATGACTGAGTGACTGAACAGCAACAAGAGTTTCAGTTAGAAGGAAACAATTGGCAAGCCAGCAGCCTTCCCAGCAACCCTGAGCAGCACCCCAAAATGCCCTGGGGATGTTCGAGGCCACCCCCTTTCCTCTGACCTTGATCCCCTTTTCCCCTTCGGGTGGAACTGTCCCCCCTTGATGGCTGAGGTGTCAGCTGTAAAAAGTTCACCCTCATGTTAGTAGGACATGCCTGAGAAGCCACATGAACAGCTGTCACGAGGGCTCAGCAGCAGTTAAGATCTCTGGGCAGAGTTCCTGCCTGGGTGCCCCCCTCCTCCACAAAGGCTGCCTTCCTCCTTTGGGCGAGGCTGCTGCTGGCTGATCTCCCAACAGATGTGAGGGAGATTGGCCTGGGTGGATACGGTAAAGGGTACAGTCTCAACCCCCTGCAAGAGGGAGGTGCTAGGGTTACCGCTGTGAGCCTGGTATCTCTGATTCCCTAGAGTAGAAATGTTCCCTAGCCAGCAACATTTCTTTTGCAGCCTTTATCATGAAGGAAACTGGTATAAAGAGCTTTCCCCATCTTGCTGGAGATGTTTACTTTTCACTTAAGAGAAGGCAAAGGGGCCTTTCAGAGTGTTCTTGCTTTGAAATAATCAACTGATGAGATGATAAGTATTTACTGGGCACTGGCTGCACAGCGCTTGCCTGGGTGCTTAGTTGCTCAGTCGTGTCCAACTCTTTGCGACCCTATGGACTGTATGTAGCCCGCCAGGCTCCTCTGTCCATGGGATTCTCCAGGCAAGAATACCGGAGTGGGTTGCCATGCCCTCCTCCAGGGGATCTTTCTAACCCAGGGATGGAACCCCGGTCTCTTGCACCGCAGGCAGATTCTTTACCGTCTGAGCCACGGGGAAGCCAAGAGGAAAATCTGGACACAGACACAGGGGGGGAAGCCCACGTGAGGAGGGAGACAGAGACAGGAGGGAGGCAGCCACAAGCCATGGAGCAGCAACGACGCCAGCAGCCGGGGGCGGACCTGGGAC
The DNA here is from genome assembly GCF_000754665.1 of Bison bison bison. Taxonomy (NCBI): domain Eukaryota; kingdom Metazoa; phylum Chordata; class Mammalia; order Artiodactyla; family Bovidae; genus Bison; species Bison bison. The sequence continues at coordinate 2,759,954 of NW_011494951.1, read as the reverse complement.
CGATTCCCCTGCGGAGCCTACAAGGAGGAGCCCACCTTCTGACACGTTGATTTTAGACTTCCAGCCTCCAGAACTGAGAGAGAAATGTCTGTTGCTTTAAGCCGCCCGGTTGGCAGTCTTGTTACAGCAACCCCGTCCATATTGCTGGTGCTCCCTGGCCACGTGTGGCTGGTGGCTATCACGCCAGACAGCACAGATGGCGGGACACTTTCGCCTCCACACACAGTTCTACTGGACGGTGCTGTTCCTCTGCATGTCTTTTTAAGACAGAAGCAAAGATCAACGGTTCGATTTTCAGGAAAAGTCAAAAAGTCCTTCAAAAAGGAGGGAGTCACCCCCATCTATTAATAACATCTCTTCTGTAGGTTTGATGTCTCTCCTCATCTGCAAGTAAGCCTGCCAAGGGCACACCATATCCACGCTGGGCCCAGACAAAGGCAACGCTCAAGTTCATCAATCACCTGCTAGGAACGTAGTCCTTAGGATGGAGCATTCACAGTCCCAAGAACCCCGAGTTAAAATATCCACATTATTGGCTAATAAGATGGCAGCATGGGGGACTTCCCTGGTGGTTCAGTAGCTGAGACTCTGAGTTCCCATTGCGGGAGGGCCCAGGTTTGATCCCTGGGTTGGGGAACTAGAGACCACAAGCCACAACTAAGAGTGTGCATGCCACAACTGAGACCCAGCACAGCCAGACAGACAAGACAGTGAGTGAAGTGAAAGTGGCTCAGTCATGTCTGACTCTTTGCAGTCCCATGGACTATACAGTCCATGGAATTCTCCAGGCCACAAGACTGGAGTGGGTAGCCTTTCCCTTCTCAGGGGATCTTCCCGACCCAGGGATCGAATCCAGGTCTCCCAGACTGCAGGCAGATTCTTTACAAGCTGAGCCACCAGGGAAGCCCAAGAATACTGGAGGGGGTAGCCTATCCCTTCTCCAGGGGATCTTCCCGACCCAGGAATCAAAGCCAGGTCTCCCGCATTGCAGATGGATTCTTTACCAACTGAGCCACCAGAGAAGCCCTGGATAAGACAGCAGAATGAATTAATAACGATCATGCGAAGGCCTGAGGGGCGTGACCAGGGGAGTAGGAAGATGCCAAGGAGGGGAGGACCAGAGGCCAGAGGTATCCTGGGAGGGACCCAAGTTTAGGGCTGCTGGCGAGCCCCCCAAGGCCAGAAGCTGGAGGTTACAGCTGGAGAACTGGGACAGAGTAAGGTTGAGGCCCAGCTGTCAAAGGTACAACGTGGCCTCCGAGCTTTCACACGTCCCGAGCACCGCTCACCTCTCCCTCCAGGGCAGCACACACCACTTTGCCCAAAGAGAAAGAGAAAGGGAAATGAAGGAATGGAACACCAGGCCGAAAGACCCCGCCCACCCCACCCTCCCTTCCAGCCTGTGTCAGAGGCTGAGAGCCGCTCATCCTGCTTTAACGCCATTTCGAGTTCTCTGACTCACTTGCCGGCGGGCCCCAAAGGCACAGAAGGGGAAGGGAAAAGATGGCTCTTCTCTACCGTCATGGATAACGCTCTGCAGCTGCCCTCAGCAAGAAAGTCTGTTCACAGAGCTCCCCCGCCTGCCCTTCCGGTGAGTTTGAAACTTACCTGAATCAGCATTGCCCCGACCCCACTCGCATCTCCTTCCTGGACAGCAGCAATTCTGCTCCCGGGTCGGGCCCCGAGTCTCCACAGCTCCCACACTCTCCTCCGTCTGTTTTATCAATGAAATGAACTCGATAGTGTCCCTCCTCCCCCAGCATCTTGTTGCTCGTGGTTTGAGAAATGCTTTATTGGAGCCTAATACAGAGAAGGACTGATGCTGAAGCTCCAATACCTTGGCCTCCTGATGCAAAGAGCCGACTCATTGGAAGACTCTGATGCTGGGAAAGATTGAGGGCAGGAGGAGAAGGGGACGACAGAGGATGAGATGGTTGGAGGGCATCACTGACTCAGTGGACATGAATTTGGGCAAACTCTGGGAGACAGTGAAGGACAGGGAAGCCTGGCACGCTACAGTCCATGGGGTTGCAAAGAGTCAGACATGACTTGGTGACTGAGCAACAATAGAGAAAAATGCACCAGTTTTGAGCAAATGACTGGACGAATTGGCACAAAGTGAAGCAGCTCTCAGGTAAGGTGCAGAATGGTACTGACTCCCAGGAGCCCCTCAGAGGCACCACCCACCTCGGAAGGTGATCCCCATATTGATTCGAACATCATCCAGGAGTCCTGCCTGTTGTGTCTGTTCTTGGACACCAGGCTCCTCTTCCTCACATTGTTTGTGCAATGCGTGCACCACACTCGCCGCGCGTGGCTGCAGAATGCTCCATCCCTGAACTCACTGCAGCACCTTCATCATCCTGACTGCTGTGGGCACCTGCGGAGTCTCTATGTTGGGATGATTACGAGTAATATCATCTGAACAGCATACACGTGTTCACCAAAGACACACCCACATTCACTGGGGGTTCTGCTTGCCTTTATCTGAGGTTTTTATTCACACACATTAATCTCCCCAGAGAGCAATGAGGAGGAGACTAGCACTGGAGCGTTTGTGGAACTTCTGCAACGTGCTAGGCTACACATTGCACCTGGGGGAGCCCAGCACCACCTGCGAGGGAGGAAGTTATCCCTCTGTATGCAGGGTGCCAAGACTTGGAGAGAGAGAGAGACAGGAAGACAGAGAAGGAGAGACACAGAGAGAGAGAGAGACAGAGAGAGAAAGAGACAGAGAGAGAAGGAGAGAAAGAGAGAGAGACACAGAGAGTAGGAGAGACACAGAGAGAGACAGAGAGAGGAGGAGAGACACACAGAGAGAGAGAAAGAGAGAGAGAGAAGGAGAGACAGAGAGAGAGGAGTAGAGAGAGTGAAAGAGAGAGAAAAGAGAGACACAGAGCTAGAGAGAGAGAGAGAGAGACATGTTGGCGGGCAGGAAAGCACAGAAGTAGGGCTGGGACATGGCGGGGACCAGCTTTTGAACCCGTCTGACAACCCCAAACCTCAGACCCAGCGGGTGGAGCATGTTCCCCAAAGTTAGTGCTCAACAAGCCTCCCCTGGCAGCCTCAGTCACAGGGAAACAGAAAACCCTGAGCTAAATGAGAGCGCTTTTTTTTTGAGTATCAGCCACTATCTCCTGTCAGATACACAGTGAACTGACAGCCAAACGCCAAACGCCTGATGACGAGCAGGCGAATGAGACTTTCTCAAGGTTCTGATAAGATGTAAAAGCCATCGGGCTGAACTTTTGGCCGCCCTGACTCTCAGAGGCCTGGGCGTCTGAAACAGATGATGAAATGTTTTGTTATCAAGCTCGGGTATCAGAGTCCGAGGAGCATGGCAGGTTCCCTTTCCATTCCCGCTGATAAGAGAAGAGCCCACTTCCTTTTAAGTAACACCAAGAAAGCAAAGGATTACTGCATTTGTTTCGTTGCTCACCCTGGTCATAAAACACACGCACGCACACACTGAGAGGAACAAGAATCCAAAGTTGATCCTGCCGGTAAAGTTGGCTGTCCAGCACTGAGCCCCACAGGATTAATCCAGCAGACTGAACACAGCGGCATCGCCCGCCAGCACCATCCATCACAGGGCGGGTGCAGTTCCTGCCACGGCCAAGCTGTCTGCGGCAGGCACTCCTTGGGGAGACAGGTGGTGAGGGGCTGCTGAGCTGATACACAGAGGGACCCAGTGAGCTCTTGTGAACACACCAGAGGTTGCTCTGCGGCCTTCTCGTGCTGTGCTATGCTCTCGCCGGTGAGGCAGGGTCACTCTACCCAGGAGGGTTGGGGGTAGGGTGGGGGAGTTGTCCGTGACCCCTAAGCTCGGCCCATCTGGGAGCCTGACTTAGCAGGCACGTGTGCCCGCCAGGCCAGCTCCTGATCTTATGTAAGGGGCCACGGGATACAGCTGTGCCCGGCCAATGGAGCAGCTGTGGGCAACAGGAAGGGAAACGGGCACTTCACAGAGACAGGAGATGTGAGAGTCGGTGCAGTCGATTTTTACAACGACCCAGAGAGAAAACAGTCCAATGGGCCAAAAGATCAGCTTTCTGAGGCTCTCCTGGAACTTCTAAGGATCCGAGTGAATTTTGGGCTCTGGGTGTCCAGGCTCTGGGGCTGGTCTAGAATTACAGCAAGAGCTGACGGTCTGCCTGCTCCCTTAGGGCATGCTCTAAGTCAGCACCAGGCCCACAGGGGTGTCAGGACTGGGCTGGCATCACACACCGCCTCCCCTATTGCCTCTTCACTAGATACTTCCACACACCAGGTTCAGGACACATGCATGCATGCCAAGTTGCTCCAGTCATGTCCGACTCTTTGAGACCCTATGGATTATAGCCCTCCAGGCTCCTCAGTCCATGGGATTCTCCAAGCAAGAATGCTGGAGTGGGCTGCCATTTCCTTCTCCAGGGGATCTCCCCAACCCAAGGATCGAACCTTCGTCTCTTATGTCTCCTGCATTAGCAAGCGGACTCTTTACCACTAGCGCCTCTTGAGAAGCCCAGGTCTTCACTCCCTAATTCCCAAGATCACTGTCACTGAGGACAGGACTTCAAGCCTACAGTCTGGGTCTCCTGAGCCCTACTGATGAGAGTAAAGACGAAACAAGGTCCGAGGAACCGCCTTGTCAGCAGGTCAGAAACAGACGGCATCTTCCCTGGAGAAAGGTGAGATACCAAAGCATTCACCCAGCGCCGGTGAATACCGCAGCTCCCCAGCACAGGGAAAACCAGCCCGAACGAGTCTGGATCCGGCAATGGGAGCCCCTGCTAACTGGCAACTTCCAGCCACCAAGGCCCGGTCAAGCCAAGTCTGGCCTTCCTGATGACCCCCAGGGACACCACCGACAGAGCAAGCTCCACTGAGAATGACCCAGGCCCTCAGTAGGGGACCAGGGACAGGGTGTGACTTAGCAGCCTCCCTGGCAGCCACACCCTGGGCTCCCTACCTTTCCTCAACCACAGCCATGACGGCGGGCTACGATGCCACAGAGTGCCCGGTGCAGTTGCATACTCGGGCCTGTGCAGTGGGTTTGCTCTTGATACCAGCTGCCTCCTGGCCTGTTCCAGCTGGTGTCCTGGCTGCGGTGTACGAGGGGCAGAAACCGGAGGGGCCCAGGGAGGTTGGAGGGGAGCTGCCCGCAGGAGACCCAGGCCAGGAGCAGGCTCGGCCACTGCCACTCACAGTGGTGCTGCTGAGGCATGAAAAGAAGGTTCATTATAGGGGCTTACCTGTGGTCCAGTGGTTGAGAATCCACTTAACAGAAACGGACTATTTCCTGCCACGATAGGATAGTAAACAAGGATGCCACAGTCATCAGCAACTGCAGCCCTCCAATGTGAGCTCGGAGAAGGAAATGGCACCCCACTCCAGGATTCTTGCCTGGAGAATCCCATGGACTGTAGCCCGTCAGGCTCCTCTGTCCATGGGGTCGCAAGAGTTGGACCCGACTTAGCGACTAAACCACCACCACCACCACCACCAATGTGAGCTCGTGAGCCCTAAGGGCACTCGGGAAGTGATCTAGCAGCCAACAGGCTGCAGCCACTCCCTATGGGGACCTGCAAGGGAGTTCAGGATGCAAAAAAACAGAGGATCCTGCCCAGGATAGCTGATATACATATGAAAGGGATGATTTCAGTGAGCCGAGACTCTTGCATTTTCCCACACATAGCAAAGTGCTAAACTGCTTAACTCGGGATATCTGACTTCCTTTAGTTAACAATACTCTTTTGAAGTTCAGACTACCAGCCCCTTGCTGCAAAACTTCTGTATACCCTGACTCCTCCCCTCGCCTCCTCAGAGCAGTTCTCTCAGGGTCATTTGAGATGCTATCTCCCGGCCTTGAAGTCCTAAAAATTCCCACTGAATAAAACATAACTCTCAGTTTTTAGGTTGTGATGATGTTTTAAGTTGACACGGCCTACCAATGCAGGAGATGTGGGTTCAATCCCTGAAATAAGATCCTACATGCCATGGGGCAATTAATCCTGCATGCCGCAACTACTGAACCCCAGAAAAGACCCAGTAAGCCCCACCCCCCGCCAAAAAAAACCAGGTTTATTACAGTGAGAAGGGGATTTTCCTGCCTGGATGGTTAGGGATGCATATTCTAGAAAGATGCTGTTAGAATGGTGTCCTCTAAGGGTAAGCTTCTTTTGAAAACTCACTGACGAGAAAGCATAACTCCCCAGCTTTGTATTCAGTGGCTCTTCGTACCAGGCATTGTTTGGGACGATCTGCAAACAGATTTAATCTGATTTACTCTCACCACACCCCTGGAGGGAGGCTTTGTGGCCCCTGAGAAATGAGGAAACAGGGCGTGGCGGGGGTGGGGGTCACATAGCTTCCCTAAGGGTCCAAGCAGGGGGTATTCAGAGCCGCAGTCAACCTATGCCATCTGGCACCCCCATCCAGGCTCCGAGTCCCTGGCTTCTCCTGCTCCTGGTCCTCAGGCACGGAAGGAAACACCAAGCCTTCTGAGTCGGAGGTGAGGGAGCTGGAAAAGCTGTTCACAGCCCTAGACCAGAAGTCAGGCTCCCACCTCGCCCTGCCTTTGACCAGTGTGTGCGTGCTCAGTCGCATCTGACTCTTTGTGACCCCCTGGACTGCAGCCCGCCAGGCTCCTCTGTCCATGGGACTCTCCAGGCAAGAATCCTGGAGTGGGTAGCCATTCCTTTCTCCAGGGGATCTCCCCCACCTAGGGACTGAACCCACATCTCCTGCATCTCCCGCCCTGGCAGGTGGATTCTTTACCACTGAGACACCTGAGAAGCCCATTGCTTTTAACCAGTGAGATTCTCAAAACGTCCCCTTCGCTAGTCTCCCCAGGCCATGAAACTGGTTCTGAAAGGGCCAGAGCATCAGTCCCATAAGGGTCAGTGGTGGACGGTGAAGACAAGTCCCAGGAAGCCACCACGGGGATGACGGGGGCCAGAGCATGTGCAGCAGCCCACCATGTGCTTCGCTAAGACGCACCCTGAAAGGCAAACTGCGGGCCCATGATGTCATTGGCTGGAGCCTTCCCCACTTGCTTCCAAGGAATGCATTCACAAGAAAGATGCATACCTGTCTGGGCTGGGCGCTAGCTGTGGCAGCAACAGCAGCTCAAACCCACGCTCCCCAAGGGCGGCCTCCAACCTACGCTCTGGCGATTGCTTCCGCTGCTCAGACTGGACCCTGAGGCCACTGGCTCCCTCGGCCTCTCAGCTGGGAGAGCAAGGGACAGGCACTGAGTGAACCCCCTAGGTGTCCACCTCTAGGCAGGGTGGGGCCGTCAGGCCAGCCCAGCCTCTGCCCAGGATGCCCAGAGGGGTCCCTCCCCACCGGCAGCCGCCAGGAGCCCCTGCCCCCAGTCACCCCATCTCACAAGGAACCACTCTGGGAGGGGCCACGGCCATTCAGTCACCCAGAACGCTCAGTGGGAGTCACAGCATGGGCTGGGTAACAACAGGGTCCTGTCCCTGAAACCCAGGCCCCCTCTCTCGGACGCTCCCCAGACTGGAGGGGCTTTGTCCGAGCGGTAACGGCGTGTCCACTCGACCTTGATGGGCCAACCCTGGGTGGTGGTGTCCACTCGACCTTGATGGGCCAACCCTCGATGGTGGTCAGCAGGCAGCCCGGGGTGGGGGGCGTATAGCCGGGGTGCTGCGGCCGCCACGTGTCCTGGGCCCCTCTTGCAGACCAGTGGCTGGAAAAGCCCCGCTGCTTCGTGGAACCACTGAGTGACTTTCTGAGACTCACTCACGCCCCCAGCCCACATGCCAACTTCCCAAG
>NW_011494951.1:2742519-2752075 GCF_000754665.1 Bison bison bison | reverse complement strand
GGGAGATGGAGGCGGAAGTGGGGTGGGGCTGCTGCCTCTGCGGGCAGCAGTAGACACGCCAAGGCCAGCCGTTCTCTGCCCAGTGAAGGGGATGCTAAGAAGTGACCGGAACAAGCACATCCCTCCATCGCCCCACCCGATCCCGCCAGTCGGCCCCATGGGAGCCCAAGGGACAGGTCAGGCTGTGGAAGAGGTTTCCGTGCACCCCGCCCCCGCCCCGCACACAGGGCACACAGAGGACCGAGCCCCGGACCAGGAGCCAGGCTGGACAAGGCCAGGACGTCCCCGGGGGGCCAGCAATCAAGACTCTGTGCTCCCAGTACAGTGGGCACGGGTTCAACCCCCTTGCTGGAGATCTAGTAATAAGAAGACCCCACATCCTGTACCAGGCAGCTCAGGCCCCAGCTCAAGAGAAGCCCCAAGAGCCAGGAGCGGCATACTAAGTCAGGAAACTCTCATCACGCCCTGAAAGGGTGGGGTAAGGGCGTGGAGGAGCAATGTGCAGAGCTCCGACCTTGGCACGGCACCGTGAACACGCCCCAGGACGAGACCCTGGCCATCGCCTGTTGCGGGCGTGGTGCTCCCTGGGTTGTAAAGTTGAGAAACCACAGTGGGGAGAGACAGCATTGCTTACTCAAGGTCACTGGGCAGAGCTGGCCTGGACCCAGGACTACCTGGCTCCAAACTCAACTGGAGTGGTTTTGTTTTTCTCTCCGCTCTCCATGGAGCCAACTACTATTCAATATTGTGAAGGGAAAGTAGGACGAATGTTCTTATTCTTGCTTTTTTTAGCGGGGCTCAGTGAGGCCTAATTAATGTACTCAGAGTTCTACTAACTGCTGGCAGCCAGGCTCACCCTTGGCAAAACCGCTCAGGGAGGCGTTCCGTAGCTTCTGGGTCCTCCTGTGTCGATCTGAGCCCTGTCTGCCACTAAGGAGAGTGGAGCAAATAGAAACTGGAGAATAGAGTTATCTTCTGAGGGGCATAACGGAGAAGGCAATGGCACCCCACTCCAGTACTCTTGCCTGGAAAATCCCATGGATGGAGGAGCCTGGTAGGCCGCAGTCCATGGGGTCGCTAAGAGTCGGACATGACTGAGCAACTTCACTTTCACTTTTCACTTTCATGCATTGGAGAAGGAAATGGCAACCCACTCCAGTGTTCTTGCCTGGAGAATCCCAGGGACGGGGGAGCCTGGTGGGCTGCCGTCTATGGAGTCGCACAGAGTCAGACACGACTGAAGTGACTTAGCAGCAGCAGCAGCAGAGGGGCATAAATGTTTTCAATCTGTGATCATCTCTTTTCAGCAGGGGAGTACATTTGCAATGACAGATTTTAAGGTACTGAGTTAGCCGGGCGAGGACCCAGGCCAGGTATGGGAGCACAGGGGTCACATTTCCGCCTCTGAACAGAGTTGGTGAGAAGACCCTCTTCCCTTTGGATGCATTTCCCTCTTCTTACACCAAGATTGGGCTTTCCTGGTGGCTCAGTGGTAAAGAACCAGCCTGCCAATGCAGGAGACGTTAGAGACACAAGTTCGATCCCTGGGTCAGGAAGATCCCCTGGAGGAGAGCATGGCAACCAACTCCAGTATTCATGCCTAGAGAATTCCATGGACAGAGAAGCCTGGCAGGTTATGATCCATAAGATCGCAAAGAGTCCAACACAACTGAAGCGACTTAGCATGCACGCACCAGCATTCTTGCCTAAGAAATTTCATGGACAGAGGAGCCCGGCAGGCTACATACAGTCCATGGGGTCGCAAAAAGATTCAGCCATGACTCAGTGACTAAGTGACTAAACAACACCATCAAAATTATCCAGGAAATGCTGGCGGTGAGCAGAAGAGAGGTGAAATGTCTGAATACCATGGGAAATTCTACCAGGAAACTGAGCATGAAAAAGTAACTGTGCAGAAGTTACTTTTTCTGTGTTTCAGAAGTTACTTTAACTGTGCAGAAAAAGTACAGAAGAGTGACAGCTCAGAACCACATCTATAGGACCTTCTCAGTGATGCCAGTAACTCAAGTTCCCCGTGAGCCACCAGGGCAGCCATCAGAGTCTCGGGCACCGTTTAAACCCAGGGCCCCACAGGAGGTCTGCAAACAGCACTTCTCTGCTCTGAGCCGACCCCAGTAGGCAAGAGACACTCAGTTCTGGGCCCTGGGGACCAGGACAAGTGACAATGAATGTGTGTGTGTGGTGGGGGGAACTTTCCATTTCAGAGGGGCTTTTGGGAGGAAAAGTGCTTACCTTGGAGCCGTAAAGAGCAGCCATGAGGCTAGAAGGATGAACCCAAGCCAGAGAGTAAAAATAATAATGGCATTTTCACACCCATTTCCCAGTTAGTGGGATTTCCCTGGCGGTTCAGTGGCTAACACTCCTTGCTGCCAGTGTAGGAGGCCGGGGTTCAATCCCTGGTCGAGGAGCTAGCTCCTGCATGCCACAAGTAAGACCTGAAGCAGTCAAATAAATAAATAAATACAAATATTAAAAAAATTTCCCAGTTAGTAATTATTGAGCATGTTAGTATATGCACTCCAGAAGATATTTGCATTGACAGTCAATGGAGCAACATATTTAAATACTTTAAGGCAATTCACTGAATCCCCCAAACTGATGAGCTAGTTATACCCATTTTATAGATGATGAAACTGAGGCACAGGGAGGGTAAATAACCTGCAGACAGTTAATAAATCTTTGTTAAATGAACAAACAACCCATCACAAGAAATGTTGAAACAGAAATAGAAGACTAATTGTTGAGGTGCCTGAGAGGAGATGAAAACATCAGACACAATTTTCATGAGAGCCACTGGCCTGTCTGTGGATTCTCGTCTGCATTCTAGAAATCTTCCCATCCGAGGACTCTTCCTTGCCTCACCCGGATGGTGACCCTGAACTTGGGACACAGGGCACGTGCTGGTGGAGTGAGAGCCACTGGCTGGGCCTGGCGCTCCCTGCCCCCAGGATCCCTCCTTCCCTGAGGGACCCAGGGCTGGCAGCAGCCTTGAGACTTCCTGGTGCTGCACCCAGGGTGACGTTCAGCCTCACCCAGGGGCTCGGCTGCCTCTCAGGTGACAGGCAGCTAGGAAGACCAGGGTGGGACCAGCCACCTGGAACCTGGCTTCATCCACAGCTGCTGGCCTGACTGGAGATGGTTCCTAGGGCTGCCGGCTGTAGGAGGAGGCCTGGGGAAAATCAGCTCCTGTCCCCAAAAGGGGAGTGTTGAGTGTGTGTGTTGAGTCGCTGTCATGTCTGCCTCTTTACGACCCCATGGACTGTAGCCTACCAGGCTCCTCTGTCCAAGGGGATTCTCCAGGCAAGGATACTGGAGTGGGTTGCCCTTTCCTTCTCCAGGGGATCTTTTCCACCCAGGGATCGAATCCGCATCTTTTGTGTCTCCTGAATTGGCAGGCGGGTTCTTTACCACCAGTGCCATCTGGGAAGCCTTAGACAGGGGCTTTACAGTGACTGTTTAGTTTTAAAACTAGAGTCAACCACACGCTTAGCTGGGGTCTGAGTGCCAATGGCAGATGGGACAACGTTTTCCTCCTCAATCTTTCCTCTTTTGCGGCGATTTCCGTGCAGTTTGATGATTCAGAGGAGAAAAACGCTCTAGCCCTGCAAATTCGTTCCGCCTGCATTTACATGTTCCATCACTCATTTGGGTACAGGGTATTTTCAGCAGATTCCAAGCAACCAAAGAAAGTTGTATTCATGGGGCCTCCCTGTGTTCACGCCTTGGAGAAGGGGTGCAGGTGGCTTGGCTCTTGGTGCACCCTCTGCAAACACTCTTCACCCTGCTTGGGGGGAACTTCCTGTGGAGCTGAAGAGGTTTCCAGTTTCTTCTTTCTGTGGCTGGATAATTAAATCAAGGCGGGATAAGAGAAGTGTTGAACACGGAGGAGGAAGACTCAAATGCAAAAGTCTCAAGAGGGTTGGGGCGGGGGGTGGGGAGTGTGGCGGAGTGGAGAGGGTGGTCAGTGGAGAAAGAGTTCTGAACTCGACCGTTCAGAAACCAGACAGGCTGGCTGGCAAATCTACAGGCCCTAACCCTCTCCTGGGAGTGGAGGGAACTGTGGACTTTGTTGTCTTTTGTGCTGATCCCTCCACCGAGGCAGCCTGGAGCCTTTAATGCTGGTCTCCAGGACGCACCCCTGGGTTGCAAGCCAGGCTGTGAATCAGCAGTTTTTAAAGGCCGCAGTGCCTGTCTGCTGCACGTGTACTGAAGTATTGTTTTTTTACCTTTTGGTGCGGAAGAATTTAAACACATGAGTCCTGATGTTCCATTTTCCCATCAGCCGCCATCTGCAACTATCAACTCACGAAGATGGTACACGAGTGTGGTCACTCTCAAGCCCACGTTGGAATCACTTAGAAGTCTTGTCAAAAAATGCAAACCCCCGGGCTTCTCTGGTGGCTCAGTGGTAAAGAATCTGCCTGCCAAGGCAGGAGCTACGGGTTCAATCCCTGATCCGGGAAGACCCCACATGCCTCGGAGCAACTAAGCCCGTGCGTCACAAGTACTGAGCCTGTGCTCTAGAGCCTGGAAGCCGCAACTACTGAAGCCTGTGTGTGCTAGAGCCCGTGCTCCCCAACAAGAGACGCCCTCGCAATGGCAAGCCCGTGCACCGAAGCTAGAGAGCAGCCTTCGCTCGTTGCAACTAGAGAAAAGCCCACGCAGCAACCAAGACCCAGCGCGGCTAAAAATAAATAAATAAAAAATTTAAAGACCGGAAACTCCCAGACCCTGCTCCAGACCAAGTATATATCACCATTGAAGGGGATCAAGTCCAAGAATCTGTAGTTTCCCCATCCATCCCCTAGAGGATGCTTGTCAACAGAGAAGGGTTTACCAAGTGTGGGGAGAGAACCCTGGCCTTGGTCCTTGCTCTGCCATTCACCAGCTGGGTAACTTGAACAAGTCTCTTATTTCTCAGCTCACATCTCCCTCTGAACAGATAAGACAGTGGTGTTGTGAGGAATAAATAAAATAGTGTAAGAAAAGTGCCTGACACGCAGTACATGCTCATTAAACACGTAATGCTATTATTAACATCCTTCACTTCTGTCTGGTTTCGAAGCCTCAAGAAAAATGGAGACCAAGCTGGACATTTTGTAAGGGCTTCCAGGAGAGAGGCTTCATCTGAACCCATGAGCCCAGCCATCTGTTGGTATGAACATAGAGCCATATATGATTCTGTTTAGGGCCACTGACCAACACAGAGACAAAAAGCACCCAGGCAGGTTGATATTAACCCCCAGTGGTCAGATGTGGCACCAAACCCAAGGTTCTCTTGTCCTTTAACTCAGAGATCAAAGGGGAATACAAGCGGAAGTGTTTCCTGTTGGACACACTGAGTACGTTTGCCAAGGCAACGGATAGAGACCTTGGTCTGGTAAGAATGCCCGGTCATTCCAGCGCCGTTTGTGACTCAGGGTGTTCATTAGAGAAGCAGGGGCTGGTCAGAGCAAGACCCCCCTTGTCAGATGGGGACTGAACTCACCAATCCTGGTCTCACCAGTTCAGAGCTCAAAACACCAGAGCCCCCCAAGCACGACCTGAATGCAGCCCAGGCCTGCAAATATCAGTTACAAAGGCAGGCGGGGGATACGGCTCTCATTAGGGTCGATGTGGACACTGAAGCTTAGGCATAACCAAGCCTGCAGTATGGCTCCACAGAAATTCATTTTGCAAGGCAGGTGCTCAGATGGTAAAGAATCCGCCGGCAATGCAGGAGACGGGGGTTCCTTCCCGGGGTCAGGAAGATCCCCTGGAGAAGGAAATGGCAGCCCGCTTCAGTATTCTTGCCTGGAGAACTCCATGGACAGAGGTGCCTGGTGGGATACAATCCATGGGGTCTCAAAGAGTCATACACGACTGAGCGACTAACATTTACTTATTTTATTTGTTTAGGATTAATAAGCTCAGTAATGTCTGACTCTCTGCAACCCCATGGACTGTATATTCTCCAGGCCAGAATCCTAGAGTGGGTAGCCTTTGCCTTCTCCAGGGGATCTTCCAGACCCAGGGATCGAACCTGGGTCTCCGGCATTACAGGCAGATTCTTTACCAGCTGAGCCACCAGGGAAGCCCAAGAATACTGGAGTGGGTAGCCTATCCCTTCTCCAGGGGATCTTCCCAACCCAAGAAGCGAACCAGGGTCTCCTGCGTTGCAGGCAGATTCTTTACCAGCTGAGCTACCAGGGAAGCCCTAAGATTATATCAGCCAGTGGTCTTAATTTCCCTAAGGAAAAGTTTCTAAACACTATCAGAAAACATGTAGAGCTGAGGCAAGCAACTGATTCAAAGATGTGAACCTCTATGGGGCAGGTGAGGGCACATACTGACCTGGGGGCGGGCAGCGGGAAGGGCAGTAGCTCCGCCTTTAGCAACTATAACCTTTTCTAGAAATAAGTGTTGGCAGTAAGCTAGAGCAGCAGTGACTTGCCCCATAAGAATCTGGGGAAACAGGAGAAGGAACGACGTTGCCCTTATAAAGTTAAGTTTTGAAAAACATAAAGAGAAGGTGTAATCAACCACCGATGGGCGCTAACCAAGAGACTGTGATTATATGGCTTAAGAATTTGGGAGCACCCATAACTCCACTCAAAGTGACCTGAATCACCTGCAGGGAGACAGAAATAATATCTTACTCTAATTTAGTAAGAAGAAACGTTTTTGGAGAAACTCCAAGGGAAGAGAATGGAGGGAAAATGTTCATCCAAGGGCACAAACGCTCTCCCACGCACAGTCTGTGGGGAAGGTGGCGAGGCCCCAGTCCTGTTTTGTATCATTTTTGCAATCCCTCTGCAGCTAAGGGACAGGGTCCCCCTGTCGCCCAGCTGGCGGAGCGCTGATGTACACACGCTGGTCCACATTTGTACCTGTTATCTGTGCCTCACAGATGAGAAAACCTTAGCTCTTGATAGTTTCTATGAACCAAGAAATAGATCTGTTCTTGGTGTGCTGGAAGACTGAGGTTTTATAGCCTACGAAGCCAATCACCCGTCTTGAGACCATGTCTCTGGGCAACCTTGGGTCTCAGCCTTGTTGGGGACCTCGCTCAAACTCACTGCCCTGATGCTGGGAGGGCGCTTGTCAGTTCTTTTGCCCACTCAGTATCTACTACATCTTCCCCGTGCTTGGTCTCCAGGATGGATGGAAGGGGCTCAAAGACTCACCTCTCCAGCCCCCGGCGGACCCAGAATGATGGACGGACATTCTGGGCCAGGCTCAGTAGCACAGAGCTAGCTGCAGGGCCGGATCCCCTGGCTTCCAGAGACGCCGGGAGCTGACTTAGCCTGCTCGAGCTGCTCTCACACAACACCCCAGACTGCGTGGATGAAACACCAGAACTTTAATTCCCACAGTTCTTGAGACTGGAGAATCCAAGATCAGGTACCAACACAGTCAAGTTCTGGTGAGAGAAATCTCTCTCTCTTCCTCTAGTTATAAGGCCACCAACCCTATGGGATTAGGTTCTTATGCTGTGGCCTCATTTAACCTCCGTTATCTCCTAAGGGCCTTATCTTCAAATTTTGTTGTCATTTAGACTTTCCTGGTGGCTCAGACGGTAAAGCGTCTGCCTACGATGCGGGAGACCTTGGTTCAGTCCCTAGGTCAGGAAGATCCCCTGGAGAAGGAAATGGCAACCCACTTCAGTACTGGAAAATCCCATGGACGGAGGAGCCTGGTGGGCTACAGTCCATGGGATCACAAAGAGTTGGACACGACTGAGTGACTTCAAGAGACACTAAGTCGTATCTGACGCTTTGTAACCCCACGGACTGTAGCCCACCAGGCTCTTCCATCCATGCGATTTCCCAGGCAAGGGTACTGGAGTGGGTTGCCATTTTCTTCTCCAGGGAATCTTCCCGACCCAGGGATTGAACCCCATCTCCTACATTAGCAGGCGGATTCTTTACCACTGAGCCACCTGGGAAGCCCTGTCTTCAAATACCGCTCCATTAAAGGTTAGGGCTTTAACACATGAACTTGGAGGGGGGAGCGGGGAAGGACACAATTCAGTCCTCACCAGTGGTGTGCCCAGGGCCTGGCAGAGGGTCACGGAATCTGTGTTCAGGTCTGTGTGGGAGTCCAGTGTTCCCGCTCTGGACTCTGGGCACTTCCTGGGAAGATCTAGCCTTGTTCTTTGCATGCTGGGGATTCTGTGAGCTACTCAATACCTTATTTTATTTTTAGCCTCATGGCATGTGGGATCTCAGTTCCCTGGCCAGAGATCAAATATGCACTCCCCCTCCCCGTGTTGGAAGTGTGGCGTCTTAATCACTGGACGGCCAGAGGAGTCCCTCAATACCCTTTGATACATCCTGGGGTCCATTTCAACAAGGGAGATCTCATTTCTAGCCGGCTGGTAGGAAGGCCAACTGACGCCAGGGACCCCCTCGCACAGAGTCCAAAGCTGATGTCCCAAGGGGATTCTCCAGTTCTTGCCCACCGAGGCGAGCACGGGCCTGCACCCCCTCCCCCCACCCCTCTGTTTAAGAACTCGCGTCCTTTCTCTTTTCTGCATCAGCTGCTAGAGTCTGAAAGGGCTGCCCTGTTCCCCTCCACCTTCCAAGCTCCCAGCCCACCTGGTGACCAAGGGGTTTCTCGTCCACGGGGGACTCCTGCTGTCTCCTGGCACAGGGACGTCGTGGGTCCCTCCCATTGATGATTAGTCCCCAAGGCCTATTAAGCAGAAGGCCCTGAACTTGGGGAACAGGGTACGGATATGCCCGGAACATCACCCCTGCCCACAGGTGTCTTCGGGGGAGGAGTCAGTGCCAGACGGCAGAGTTCCCCAGCCCGGAGAGCGCTCCGTCGGGGCCCAGCTTCCCCTATAGGCTGTCACCGAGGGCGGGAGGATGCGGGGCTCAAGCCTCCTGCTGGGGACCATGGACCAGAGGCTGAGTCCCTGCAGCTCCCGCCGGCTGCTCTGCGGCCATGACAGGTGTGGAGGGAGGTCTGATCCCACGGGATGGGACGCAGGACTCGACGCAGCAGCTCCCGTCCACCTGCCCAGAGCCTCCTCGGAACCAGGCAGCCGTCTGTAGCTTTTGCTATCCTGTGTCCCTGCCCCTTGCCCCCAGGTCAGTCCTGTGAACCACCCCGGCTCCTGCTCCCTCACTTTATCCTTCCCGAGAGGTCACCCGAGGCCTCCCTGGCATGCTGAATTCCATCTGCTCCTCGACTACGTCAAGGCCCCCGCTTCCCAGCCGGTTTCTGCCTGCGGGACGGGTCCTGCTGTCTGCATCATTACCCGTGTCCTGGAGACCAGACCCTCTGGGGGCCTGGGGCTCCGCATTGTCTCCACCTGGGAGCGGCAGGGGGTGGCTTCACGGGCCTCCTGGGGGCCCTCCACCTCGCCTGTGACACAGCTGGCATCCTTGAGATGACTTCCGGGAGGAGGTCACAGCATCAGCCTGGGCCACAGCTCAGAGTGCCCCTGGCTGGCTGGACTTGCTCTGCCTGAGGGCCACGTGGGGGCCACTGCCCACCCCCCTGACCCTTCCCTGACTCTCCGGGCTCCAGAGCACCCACCCAGGAT
>NW_011494951.1:2741801-2742419 GCF_000754665.1 Bison bison bison | reverse complement strand
GGCCGGCTTGGCTGACCGAATGGGAGTCGGGGAGGGCCTGGCAACTCCTCCTGGTCCAGGGTGAGGGTGGCTGAGGCCGGGCCTCATGCCCAGGTAGGGGGTGGGGGAGTCCCCTTTTTCTCCTTTCCCTCCTCCCAGGTCAGCGACACAGCTGCTGGCAGCACCGGTGACCTCCAGGAAAGGTAGCCACCGACCAAGTGGACACAGAAAGAGTACGGCCGCACCCAGGCCTTCCTGTCCCGAGACAAGCGTTGCTGCTGCTCAAGCCGGGCAGACTGAGGCTTTCTGCCGCTAACAGGCCCTGAGCCCCAAAGCAGGAGGTTCTATCTGACGGGTGCCGCGGGCCTTCAGAGTGAGCCCACACTGTGTGTGTGTGACACAAACTGGGTTCTTTCTGCAATTGTGTGTGTGTGTGTGTGTGTGTGATACAAATTGGGTTCTTTCTGCAATTTGTGGAAAGCAATTTTCCTAAAACAGATAACTCAGAACAGACCTGACACGCTCAAGTCAAGTATTCAGAGTGTCCGTTTTTAAAGCAAAGCTGGGTCCGGCTCTAGAAGATGTGCGCTGGTAAAAAAGATCCAGGAACCCGGTCCAGAGGGGACCGCAGTGACAGAA
>NW_011494951.1:2731937-2741701 GCF_000754665.1 Bison bison bison | reverse complement strand
CCCCGGGAGCAGACGCTGGCTGAAGAAGACGGGGAGGGCCCCCAAGGCTGCCTCTCCTGGTGAGGTGGGGTGTGTGCACGCAGGCGTACCCTGCTGGGCCACCTGTGACTCCAGGACAGCTGTCGTGGACAGTCCCCCAGGCAGACAGGGCCCCCTGAAGCCACCAGCGCGGTTCAGTCCACAGCTGAGCCCAGCCCTGAAGCACAGGGGGTGATACCCTCGGGGTCATCTTCCAAGCCCACCTGGTGACCACAGTGATGCTCTTGTGAGCCCCTCCTTCTTTCTGCCCCCTGCCCCCCTCCCTCCCTGCTTGCTGAGGTTGCCTTCCGAATGAAAAGCCTGCCCCACGTCTTCTCGGTCCCTGTTTTCCAGAGTAAGAGAAGTGGTGTCCGGTTTTTATTGTTCTCAGCATAGGATCCAATCGTTAAAGAGACACAATTGGAAACATACCAGCTGGAGAACAAACAGCCCACACAGCACCTGGAAGGGCCCAGTGTCCGGGATGGGTGGCAGCCGAGCGGGGCTGTGTCCCTGTGTGCCCACAATTCAGGGCCCTTGCAGCCCCTGGTCCTGGCTCCTTGGTGTCTGCCCACTCCTAGTCCCCTTCCTGGGCCTCCTGCCTCTCCAGGCCTCAGCCTCGACCCCACTGGGCACAGGAATGGAGCCCCAGACTCAGCCCTGTCCCCACCTCACACCCAATCAGCCCCTGCCCTGCAGAGCTGGCATCTCTCTGATTGCCCCCCTCCCCCCTCGACTCCACGGCTCAGAAATGCCCCCTTCCTGCCCGCTCCACCCTCTCATCTTGTTCAGGATAGGCTTCCCATTTAGGACTGAGCACCAGCTGAAGCCAAAGCCAGCACCAGGGGCCAGCAGAGTGATGTCGTGTGGCCATGCAGCTGGAGACATTGTACCTGGCTCCCAAGGGCACGCCCTCCTGTCCAGGGGCCCAGGCAGACCACCTGCAGAAGCGGTGCTACCGCCGTGCTGCACACTCCAGGGCATGTGGCCAGAAGCAGGCATCTGCAGCGATCTGCCCTGGCGGGCCTGGGCACAGCGGGGCGGACACCTCTAAGATCCAAGAACAAGCTGAGTTTGTCTACGGGTGGATGAATTTGAAGTATTCCCAGACACAGGCCGGTGGCCCATCATCACTCACTGACAAGCAACTGTGTTTGCTTCAATTGCTCTCATAGATGTGGTCTGGCCCGGCTGTACTTCTGGGGTCCCTGGCTCCCTGGACTCCATGGCAACCGTGCAGAAACACCACAAGTGGCGGGGCCATGAAGTCTTCCCCTCCTCTGCCGACTGGTCCTGCTGCCCCTTCAAGGCCTGGCTCTCAGGCTGCCTCTTTCTCCCCGCATCGTCCTTTGACTACGCGTGCCCACCTGTCGCCCTCGCAGAATTCCTCAAGCGCTGGCAGGAGCGCTTGATGGGGAGCTGGCGCTGTATATGCTGCCTGTTAATATCACCCACGTTACAAAACCCTGCTGGCACACCTCCTGTGGACAGGCCTAGCGGCTGGAGCACCAGCGGCTTTGAATACCTATTTTTACTAGCTGGTTATCTCTTGGATCCCTGGATTCTGGTATAACCAGTGTGGACTCAGACCCGACTGAGACAGCAGGGCAGAGAGGTCTCCTTCCCACTTTCAGTTCAGTTCAGTCACTCAGTTGTGTCCAACTCTTTGCAACCCATGGACTGCAGCACACCAGGCCTCCCTGTCCATCACCAACTCCCGGAGTTTACCCAAGCTCATGTCCACTGAGTCAGTGATGCCATCCAACCATCTCATCCTCTGTCATCCCCTTCTCCTCTTGCCCTCAATCTTTCCTAGCATCAGGGTCCTTTCAAATGAGTCAGCTCTTCACATCAAATGGCCAAAGTATTGGAGTTTCAGCTTCAGTATCAATCCCTCCAATGAACACTCAGGACTGATTTCCTTTAGGATGGATTGGTTGGATCTCCGTGCAGTCCAAGGGACTCTCAAGAGTCTTCTCCAACACCACAGTTCAAAAGCATCAATTCTTCGGTGCTCAGCTTTCTTTCGAGTCCAACTTTGACATCCATACTTGACTAATGGAAAAACCATAGCCTTGACTAGATGGACCTTTGTTGGCAAAGTAATGTCTCTGCTTTTTAATATGCTGTCTAGGTTGGTCATAACTTTCCTTCCAAGGAGTAAGTATCTTTTAATTTCATGGCTGCAGTCACCATCTGAAGCTCCCCAAAATAAAGTCTGCCACTGTTTCCACTGTTTCCCCATCTATTTGCCATGAAGTGATGTGACTGGACCTTCTCACTTTGCTCTTGTAGAAAACTCTGGTTTCCCTGGCGCCCCTCCTTCTCCTGGGGAACTAAGTTCAGGGGACGTTGGCTGGTTATGCCCAGCCTTGACCAGGCCTGCCTTAGAGGCTGGCCTTGGGGAAAGAGTGAAAAAGTGCGAAAAGTGCGTGAAAGAAGGCAGTTGCCGAGGCCATGTGGAGAATGGCTCCATTTTACACGAAATGCCCAGAAGAGGTGAATCCATGGAGATGGGAAGTAAGGTTTGTGGTGCTGAGCGCCGCAGGGCGGGGTGCGGCTAAGGCGCCCAAGCTTTCCTTGTGCAGGGATGAAAACTGTTCTAAAATGGACTGCAGTGCTGGATACATAGCCACGAATACAGACAATCTCCAACCGAACGCTGGTTCGATTTACAATTTTTTGACTTCACGATGGTGTGAAAGCAATGCACACACAGTAGAAGCTATACCTTAAGCTCTGAATTTTGCTTTTCCTGGACAGTGCTGTGTGGTCCGATCCTCTCTCGTGACGCTGGGCAGGGCAGCTCCCAGTCGGCCCCCTCGGTCAACAGGTGAAACATGACACATGGAGGACCCTTCTGGACCCAGAGGGCCATTCTGCTTTTCCTTTTCAGGGTAGCATCCAATACATTTCACGAGATATTCAACACTGTATTACAAAGTAGGTTCTGTGTTAGCAGATTCTGCCCACCTGTGGGCTACTGTGAGTGCTCTGAGCACATGTAGGGTGAGCTGGGCTAAGCTGTGAGGTGTGGTAGGTTAGGAGTATTAAAGGCACTTTGACTTTTGGTGTGTTTATTGGAACATACCCCATCATAAGTTAAAGAAGATTCATGTACATAAAACCACTGAAGTGGGCATCAATTCCCCAGTGGGGACACGTGGCGGGGAGGCCAGGGTGGGGCTGAGTGGCTCGAGGTCTCGGGGGACCTTGAGATGAAGGCTGTAAACTGAGGGGATGGTGTTGATGCAGGGCCAACATTCCACAGAACAGACTAGAAACTTTCAAATCTCCAGAGTCCCCCAAGTTCCTTGAGCCCAAGCAGGAGGACGGGGACCTGGGATCCACTGCTGCTGCTAAGTCACGTCAGTCGTGTCCGACTCTGTGCGACCCCATAGACGGCAGCCCACAGGCTCCCCCGTCCCTGGGATTCTCCAGGCAAGAACACTGGAGTGGGTTGCCATTTCCTTCTCCAATGCAGGAAAGTGAAAAGTGAAAGTGAAGTCGCTCAGTCGTGTCTGAGTCTTAGCGACCCCGTGGACTGCAGCCCACCAGGCTCCTCCGTCCATGGGATTTTCCAGACAAGAGTACTGGAGTGGGGTGCCATTGCCTTCTCCCCCTGGGATCCACAGCAGGACGTATTTCCTGGAGCAGAAGGAGCCCTTGTTTATTTACTCCATGAACAATCACCCAAGGGCCTCAGGGCTGAAGAGAGGGGGACAAGGATCCAGCAGGTGAGTAGGGGGCTCAGAGGAGGACACCAGTGAGGAGGACACTTTAGAGGAAGCCCTTGCTCAGGAGCACCATAGGTGGCCGGGAGGAACGCAGAGGGTTGGGGGGGCATGGCTTCTGGGAGCAGGGGCCAGGAAAAGTGCCAGAGTGGGGTGCTGGGTTGGACTCAGGCAGCATCGCCTGGGGAGGTGTCCCTGAACCCCCAGGCATGCAGAGGAGGGTAGGGCATTTGTGGAGGCCTGCAGCCTGGGTTAAAGAACGCTGGAGGTAGGAGGAGAGGGTTGAGCCCAAGGCTGGGTTGTAGAGTTTTCTAGCAGCCCTCGGCTTCCGTGCCTTTGGGAAGATCCCAGGCCACCCACGATGGCAGGTGGAGCAGCAAAGGTTCCTGCAGGTGGCAGACTGTTGACGGGCCCTGGGTAGCCTCCTGCATCTGCCCTCGACATCGGGGGTGCGGCCTTCAGCTCACAGTACTTCCAGGACCGCAGTGTTTCAGGTCAAAGTCAAGACATGGAATCCCCGGACCACCTCCTTTGTGGGGGGGAGGGGGCAGGGTGCTGGGCGGATCTGTGGGGGCAACACGTGTGGAAATACGTCAGTAGCCCCAGGAGCTGTCACAGGACAGGGAGGGGCAACTCCGCTGTGACACCCAGAAACATTCATGATCCCAGAGAGGGGTTGGCCCTGCATCACATCTGCCCCTGTCCCGGCACCAAGGTTCTCTCTCATAGCTCAGTTCTGAAACCACCACGACGACAAAGATCAAGGAGCACTCATCTCTGCGTGTGTGGAGGATGTCAGGAGAAGGAGAGCATGCAGAGCACACGCGGTACGACCTCCAGGCAGGGCGATTCAGCAAGAGCTCTCACAGTAAGAATCCACGCACTCTTGACCCAACAAACTCCTAGGCATTTCTTTCTTTTCTTTTTGGCAGTGTGTGAGATCTTGACTCCCCGACCAGGGAATCGGACCTGCAGCCCCTTGCAGTGGAAGCTCGGAGTCTTAATCACTGGATCACCAGTGAAGAAACTCCCACACCTAGGAGTTTCTATCACAGCCATGTTTACACACGTGCACGAGAAGCACCTACGACGATATCTGTGGCGAGGCTTTTTTAGTGCAAAGGATTGAGAATGGCTCCGTTGATGGAGGACCAGTTTAGGACCTAACAGAGCACCCCACAACCATGGAAATGAACAGGGCGTCTCCTGACAGGCCACCAGGAAGGACCGCCAGTGTGAGCTGCCTAGGGGTTAAAACCAAGGTGTGGAAATGAAACAAAAACACAAAAACTCAACAATGCATAGACTGTCTCTGAAGGACATGAAGCAACTGTTGGCTCTGGGCAGAGGGACCGGGTCCAGGGTGGAAGAATGCTTACTTTTTTTTACCATATGCCTTTGTGCTTTCTGAGTAAGGCTCAGTACCGAAGAATCGATGCTTTCGAACTGTGGTGCTGGAGAAGACTCTTGACAGTCCCTTGGACAGCAAGGAGATCAAACCAGTCAATTCTAAAGGAAATCAACCCTGAATATTCATTGGAAGGACTGATGCTGAAGCTCCAGTACTTTGGCTACCTGATGCAAGGAGCTGATTCATTGGAAAAGGCCCTGATGCTGGGAAAGATTGAAGGCGGGAGGAGAAGGGGGCAGCAGAGGATGAGATGGTTGGATGGCATCATTGACTCAGTGGACATGAGTTTGAGCAAACTTCGGGAGATAGTGGAGGACAAAGGAGTTTGGCGTACTTCAGTCCAGAGGGTCACAAAGAGTCAGACGTGACAGCGATTGAACAACAACAACAAAGCTTGCACACGTATTCAGTTGCATACGTTATTAAACAAAACAGTATTTTTCTAGAGATTGAAACTATTCCGGGGATTCCGGCATATGTAGTTGCTTGGTGTTTGTGCAAATAATCTGAGCTCCAGGTGCCTCATTTGTAAACCAGGTGCACTGATCTTGCACCTACTAGAAAGCCGGAGGCTGGGATGAAGGCCTTTTAGATTCCTTCTGCTCTGAGATCTATTAACGTACCCACAGTGCAGGAGATCCGGGTTCTATCCCTGGGTCCAAAAGATCCCCTGGAGTACGAAATGGCAACCCACTCCAGAATTCTTGCCTGGGAAATCCCACGGACAGAGGAGCCTGGAGGGCTACAGTCCGTGGGGTTGCAAAAAGTCGAACACGACTGAATGACTAACACTTTCAGTTTCCTGCGGGCACAGCACAAAGGCTGTGCATCTTGGCCAGGTGCCCCGAGACTGTCCTTGGCATGAGTCCTCTCTGAGCAAAGCTAAATGCTGCTCCCTACCTGTGGCTGGTGGGGCCTAAAGACCTGTGCTTGGCGGGGCCGTCAAGGTGGTAGGACCGCTTGAAAACTGTTCCTTCTCCTGCCTGCACAGACCCGTCTTTTCCTCCCCCAAACACCAGGGTCCCTTTCCTGCCCTGGGCGTCACACCTGCCCAGGACGGGCATCTATTTTCAGTCACTTGCAGGCTCTCCCTCCCAGCGGCCCCTCTTGGCGGCTCATAAATGAATGACAGATAGGAAGTGGGGGAGGGGGGTAGCGGCGGAGGCATTCCATCGTCCTCTTGAAACCAGCAAGGTTCTGGTGGGGACAGACAGATGCTCTCGGGGTTCTATGCCAGCGAGGGTCGGGGACAGAGAGCGGGCACCTCGGGTCCCCCATCAGCCAGCAGCTCAACACCAGGACGGCCCCTGGGCTGGCCCGTCACGGGCACGTTCTTATTCTGGATGTGCTGCTAACACGCACCCACGCTGATTAGATAGACGCGGGCCGCTGGTTCTGATTACAGAACATTCCTCACTTTCCCAAACGCCTCTGAACCTTCCAACAGCTCCTGCTTCTGAGCTTTCAAGCAGCCCCAGCCCCACACCCTCCCTTCCCACCTCTCCCAGGTCTCCGCCTCCAGAAACAGGGAAACTGAGGCCTGCCAAGGGGAAAGGCTTTCACCCTCCACGAGGGAGCAGCAGAAATTCTCTCCTGGAGTCACCAGACCCTCCTCCTCCCCTAAGCTCCTGCCGGGGGCGGGTGGGACACAGCAGCGCTCTGGGTCTCCTGGGGTTGGCGTCAGCTCAGAGTCGATGTCCACTCACATCTGAATGGTCTACTTCTCACCTTTTTGCCAACGCACTCGCCCTGTAAGAAGCCACAGGCAGCTTCGGGGAAGGCCAGGGAAAGGACAATAGTCTACCTTTTTGGCTCTGGGTCTGTTAAAACTGGCAGATTAACCAGATTAGCCTTGGGATTAATTTAGGAGGCCACGATGCTCTGTTTTTTATGATTCAAGTTAGACTGTTGTTCACTTGACCTGGAGCTCACTGGTCACTTATTTTCAAGTAAGAATTGAGGCCCCCATCAGTCTCACTTCTAGGACTGCCAGGATCACCAGCCACGGGTCTGCTAGAGTCGACTGTTTTCACTGCACTTGACCCGTTGTCGCTACGGTCACCACACCCGCCTTGCTTTGGGGCTTCAGTGTTGCCACGTGGCCCTGCTGCCCGGGGTCCGGTGATCAGCACCGCATTTAGGATTCCCAGTGCAGCAGCTGCGGTTCCCCCTGTAAACTCTGATCTCCTGGAGAGCGGCCACAAGAGCGTGTCAAACGGTGGGCCTTCCCTTACAAACCGTGTGTCATGGTCCTGCTGAAAGGCGTGACTCTGGACCCTCCACTGTGTGTGTGTGTGTGTGTGTGTGTGTGTATGAGAGAGAGAGAGAGAGAGAGAGAGAGAGCAGGTCTTACATGAGAATCTAGGCAAACTTTTCAATCTCCCCGAGCCTTTGGAGACCTTCCTCTATAATGACCACTCTTCAACCAATCCAACCAAATAAACGGTTGGCCTTTCTGGCCTCGGAGGTCTTCCCATTCCTCCTCTTAAGCCCGGGACTGAGGATTTCCACGGTGCGTCAGCTCTGTCCTGGGGAAGAGTTGACTCCAAGCCCCTCCCTGGCCCAGGCAAACCCTCTAGACCCCTCAGAAGGCTGAGCTGGTTCCCACTCTCCTGTGACAACACCAAGCAGGTCTCCAAGGCCCACTGCCTCCTCTTGGAAGTCCTCCCGGCTTCTTGGGCCCTCTCTGCCATCTTTTCTAAGAGCCCTGTGCCCTCAAACCAGCTCCCCGGCCCAGCATTCCCCACTGCTGCACAGCTCCTCGCCCGAATAACCAGTCCTCACCCACCATCATCGCTCGGTGTAGTAAGCCAACTCCTGCGTGGGTTCTGAGGTCAAACTGCACAGGCTGACAAGGCAGAGCCCCTGGGAGGGTCAGTGGGACAGAGGGTGATGCTGGGGCCAAAGTGAAAAGTGAAATTTAGCCACTCAGTCATGTCTGACTCTGTGCGACCTCGTGGACTGGAGCCCGTCAGGCTCCTCTGTTTATGGAATTCACTAGGCAAGAATACTGGAGTGGGTTGCCATTTCCTTCTCCAGGGGATCTTCCCGACCCAGGGATGGAACCCGGGTTGGGCTAAATGTCTCCTGCATTGCAGGCAGATTCTTTACCATTTGAGCCCTAAGGGACCAAACCTGCTGCCTTAGGTGCCGTCAGATGAGGGGTTCTGGGGGTGCTCACTGTCCCTGGGTCACACGGCACGGGGCTGCCCCCAGCAGTATCTCCTCATCGCCCACCACGGGAGGCACAGGCCCTCTCGACCTGGGCCCGTCTGCAGCCCCAGGAGGGCCCACCAGCATGTGAAGTGAGCTTGTCCAGGGGGAGAGGAACAGGCCATCAGTGTCTCGAGGGGCTAGCCATCAAGGTGGGGGGAGACCACGTCCACAGCAGATGAATGGGTCAGTGAACGCAGCAGTTATGTACGACGGAATACTACTCAGTCGTAAAAAAAATGAAGGACATTCTGATACACGCTATTCCACCAGTCACAAAAGTACAAACAGCGTATGAGGATACTGAGCTCATGCTTGATCAGCCGTGTCTGACTCTGCGACCCCGTGGACTGCAGCCCGCCAGGCTCCTCTGTCCAGGCAAGAATACCGGAGTGGGTTGCCATGCCCTCCTCCAGGGGATCTTCCCCACCCAGGGACTGACCCCGCGTCCTGCGTCTCCTGCATCACAAGCCAATTCTTTACCATTAGGGCCTCTGGGGAAGCCCACCTGAGGTTCCGAGAACAGTCAAATTCAGGAAGACAGAAAACAGAACGGCGATGAGGCAGGAGACGGGGAGCTGTTGTTTAACTGGGGACAAAGTTTCCGTTTTGCAAGGTGACAAGGTTCTGGATGGATGGTGGTGATGGTCGCATGTCAGTGTGAAAGTGCTTAATTCTACCGAACCAGATGGTTAAGATGGTGCATTTTATGTTATCTTGACTACAATCAAAGACTGAAGAGAAAGGAGTGGCTGTACCACCGCCTGCCATCATCTGTGGCTCCCAGGCAGTCAGGGCTCCAGTGGAGCAGAGTTGGGGGGTGGTCTCCCTAGCAGTGGCCCAAGCCCAGGCTCCTGAGTGCCCCTGCCTGGCCTCAGCCCGTGCACGGGGGCTACCGCCTGCACCACCACTCCACGTTTCCAGCTGATCTCTCATTCTCACCCACATCTGTGCTCTACTCCCGCCAGAATCGCGTAGCTAGGACCTCAGCGTCTCCATAAACCTCTCATCCCATGTGAAATCTCACCCTCGGCTGGAACGCTCCCAGCGGTAACGACGCATGCGGCTGAGCGCTGACGGTGTACAGGGCAGGGAGCCCCGGACGACACCCTGAGTGTCCACAGCCCCATTCGAGGACAGCCACCCCAGCAGGCTGATGGAGTGCAGCTGACTTGGGCCCCACCCTGTCCACACTGGGCACTCCCCGCCCGGAGAAGCACCCCCTCCACCCCCAGAGCCCTGTCGCCCTTCAGTTCAGTTCAGTCGCTCAGTCCTGTCTGACTCTTTGCAACCCCATCGCAGCATGCCAGGCCTCCCTGTCCATCACCAACTCCCGGAGTTCACTCAGACTCACGTCCATCGAGTCGGTGACGCCATCCAGCCATCTC
>NW_011494951.1:2729789-2731837 GCF_000754665.1 Bison bison bison | reverse complement strand
ATCCAGCCATCTCATCCTCTGTTGTCCCCTTCTCCTCCTGCCCCCAATCCCTCCCAACATCAGAGTCTTTTCCAATGAGTCAACTCTTCACATGAGGTGGCCAAAGTACTGGAGTTTCAGCTTTAGCATCAGTCCTTCCAATGAACACCCAAGACTGATCTCCTTTAGGATGGACTGGTTGGATCTCCTTGCAGTCCAAGGGACTCTCAAGAGTCTCCTCCAACACCACAGTTCAAAAGCATCAATTCTTTGGCCTTAGAGACCCACAAAGCTACTTGCGTGCTATGCAGGCTCGTCATTACGGCGGCTTTCCCCCACTCAGAAACGTCTGGAACTGTCCTTTCACTTTCATGATTTAAAAAAATGCAATGGAAAGAAAGATACGTCTTTTCATGGGGGGAAATATTTCTTCGTCTGTGGAGCTGAGTTGTGCGTTCCTGGGGCGTGAGAGGAACAAGGAAGTCCCTCGACACCAGGACAAACATCTGAAGATTGTTCCCACCCGCTCCTCCCAAGGTCCCTCTGCCCGTGCCAACATGTCCAGTTCTTTCAACTGTTTCTCATAGGACAGGATTTCGAGTTCTCATACCACCCTACTAATTAAGTCCTTGACCCTGAAAAATATTTACAATCCCATAGAAGAATTGAGATTAAAGATTAAGATACCGAATAAAGCCCAAGAGAAATGGCTTTATAATTATGGATTAACTTCTGTGGTTCAGCCTATAAAGGAGAAGACAGACAAGGTCAGGGCAGGGGCGACGCCAACGTCCCCACCAGCTGGAGAAGCCCAGCAGGGTGGACCTGCCACTCCCCAACCCCCAGCCCTTTCTGCTCTTAGGTGGGCAGTTAAAGAGACCCCAAGAGCTACATCGCTGCACCTCAAAATCTGTCTGGGGGCCTGCAGCTGAACACACAGGCCCTCCCCTACTTCGATTTTCTTTGATTTTTTTTCTATCCCAGGGATGAAGAGGATCTATTTTTAGTGGTGTAAGTGAAGAGTTGCCATAGCGACAGCTGGTGGTTACAAGCCAGGTCCTGCTACAGTTCCCAGTCATAAACCCCCAACGCTGAGCCCCAGGAAGAAAGGGGCCTCAGAGACCACAGCTCCTCCCGATCCACCGGGTCCCGGCCTGCCCTGCAGTCAACAAGCTGGACCTGAGTCTCCGCTGGTTGGGGAGCGGATCAGGGTGCGGGATGCCGGGAACTAGCCTTCAGGGGGCCCCGGGGGGCCTCCTGGGGATGCTACAGCTCAGTTACCAGGTGAGAAGAACACCTGCCTCGGTGTGGAGCTGGGCGATGGGCAGAGGAGGCTGGGTGCACCAGGCGGCACCTACGCGTGCTCTCCTACCGCAGACCTGCTGCGTGTCCACCGGAAAGGCGGGAGGACGTACAAGAAGGGGCACAGCAGCAGCGGGAACTATCAGAGCCGCAGACTGGAGACCAGCGTCCGCCCGCAGGTGGGGGTGGAGGGGGCGTGGTCTACGCAGAGGATGGAGACAAGCTTCCGCCGGCCCGCAGGTGGGGGTGCAGGGGGCGTGGTCTACGCAGAGGACAGAGCAGTGACCCAGCAAGGAAGTGAATGCACTTCAGCCACACTGTGGGCGGGTCCGCACCGTTAGCGTTCAGGTGAAAGAACCCAGACAGAGAAACCTTGTGCGGACCCATCACATAAAGGTCAAAGCCGGACAAGACTCATCTCGGGGGTGGGGCGTGCCCACGGGGACCTGGGAGAAGCTTCTAGGGGGCTGGTGATGTTCTGTCTCTTAGTCCGAACGTCGGTTACACGAGTACGTGCAGACTGTGCAAATTCACCACCTACGATGGACATGATTCTGTAAGCGTCTGCGGTAGCTGGTAAAGAATCCGCCTCCCAGCGCAGGAGATGCAAGAGACCAGGTTCAATCCCTGTGTGGGGAAGATTCCCTGGAGGAAAGCATGGCAACCCACTGCAGTATTCTTGCCTGGAGAATCTCACGGACAGAGGAGCCTGGCAGGCTGCAGTCCACAGGGTTGCAAAGAGTTGGACACGACTGAGCAGGCAGACC
>NW_011494951.1:2720372-2729689 GCF_000754665.1 Bison bison bison | reverse complement strand
GACCCGTAGCAAAATTTTCATGAACAAGGTTTTACAAGTTTGCTGCACTGTTAGTCCAGAATCAGCAAGGCGGTGTGAAAGGCATTCGGTGCTGGAGGGATTTGAGTGTAGGTATCAGGACGGGTGGACTCCCAAGTGCTGCACGCCCACCCCTGGGGCCCCGCTGGGGGTGATCCTGCAGAACGGAGACCCTCGAAGGATTGCAGAGGGGAGGGTAATCCCCCAGGCTCAGCACACCCCGGGGTGCTCGGTCCACGGGCACCAGACTGAAGGCACGGTGCTTCCCCCACTCTCCACAGCTGCTCAGAGGCCACCCCTAGGCTCGGCCACTTCTATTGTCCCTTTAGATTGGCTCCGGCTGTTCCGTGGGCAGCTGAGTCACCCAGGAATGAGACGCAGGGAGGACAGAGGGGACTCTGGACTCAGTCTCCCCCGGGAGTCACGGCCAGCAGCGGGGGGCAGCCTTGGGGGGTGGAGAAGAAGGGAATGCTATGCTGGCCCTGCAGGGGAGCAGGGAGGGTGTGGTCCCCCCACACAGTCAGCATCGGGAGGCCCCGTGACGGGCGTGATGCCTGGAGGAGGCTGAGATGCCAAGTGCCCATCTCTCCCTGGGCCCCACCTCCTGCCCTAACAGGGTGACTGAACATGAATGTCAAGGCAGCCAAGCAAGGGACACCAACACAGATAGCTCGCGACAGGGACATCCTAGCCCCAGGCCAGAGCAGCCACTTCCCATATGGCCTTCCGCTCTCCCCTAGACCCTGCTCAGGTCTGGTTCTCCAGGCGGGCGACCGGGGTCTGCACCCGGCTGGCACTGGGAGACACCCACCTGCAAGAGGCCACAGGGCTGCTCATGGGGGCATGGGGGGTGCTGCTTCAGGGCTCGACACCCCTGCAGCCCCTGGGGAGCTGCAGCCGAGGCTCCGGAGGGCTGTGCACTCTAGGGACAAGCTCCCTTCAATGGAGTCTCAGCTCACAAGCCCCTTCCCTGAGCCCCCCACCCCCTGACACGATGCCCTTGCTCACACTTCCTCCCAGGGGCCCCTGTTCCCAGCTCACCCTCCAGCCTGGCATTCTAGGTTTTTCTAAAGTCTGGCCCCATCTTCTCTTTCCAGATGTTTCCTTGACTAGGCAAGACCGCCCACCCTGGTGTCCACCAACCAGTGTCCAGAGCAGACACCCACTACCACTCACACCCAAGCGCCTGAGTGTTTAGCCCCAGTGCCCGTCCTGGGGGCCCCTCTCCAGGAAAGCGTCCCTCACCTCTGCCTACGTGCAAGCCGCTGAGCCTCCTCTGGCATCTTCACGTCGTTCTCAGAGCAGCCTGACATACGTACAATAAATAACACTTAACAGATGGGTTAACTTGTGGGTGTCTGGCTTATCCACTGATGAGCCCCAGAGACACAGCAGTGCAAGGAAGGCCAAGGCCGGGGTGGCCTGGGGGGTTCACTTAAAAACGTACAGAAATGGTGAATCTCTACATCAGGCTTAACACAGTGCTGTAAGCAATTATACTTCCAAACCAAAATCAAAAGACGCTTTGCTCCTTGCAAGAAAAGTGATGACAAACCTAGACAGCGTATTAAAAAGCAGGGACGTTACTTTGCCAACCAAGGTCCGTGGGGTCACCAAGAGTCAGACGTGACTGAGCGACTGGACAACAACAAAACCAAAGAATCAAGGGCTTCCCTGGTGGTCCAGAGGCCAAGGCTCCACTCTCCCAGCGCAGGGGGCCTGGGTTCAGTCCCTGGTCAGGGAACTAGATCCCACACGCCTCAACTAAGACTCAAGGCTGTCAAATAAATAAATAATAAATAAATACTTAAAAAAAAAAAACCAAACCAACAAACAAGCTCATAGAAAAAGAGATCAGAGTGGTGCTTACCAGAGGTGGGGGTGGAAAATCAGGGAGGGGAGTTGGATGAAGATGGTCACAAAGGTATAAACTTTCAGTTATGAGAAAAATATAATTCATTTCAGAAAATTCAAACAGGGGCTCTGTATCAGCTTAGAGGGTTGGGATATGGAGGGAGATGGGAGGGAGGTTCAAGAGGGAGGGGATACATGTATACCTATGGCTGACTCATGTTGCGGTTTGACAGAAAACAACAAAATTCTGTACAGCAATTATCCTTCATTTAAAAAATAAATAAAAAATTTTTAAAAAGATAATTAACACTGCTAGATGTTATATATGATAGTCGTTAAGAAAGGAAATCGTAAAAGTTTTTATCACACAGAAACTTTTCTCCCTTTTATTTTGTATCTGTTTGCCATGACAGATGTTCATTAAACTTACTGTGGTAATTTCATGGTGTATGCTGTCCACCCTGAACGTATACAGTGCTGAATGCCACTTGTATTCTGATTTTAACAAGTTTATGGTTGGATTTCCCTAGCGAATAAAAATCTACTTGCGAATGCAAGGGACATGGGTTCGATCCCTGGTCTGGGATGATTCCACATGGTGTGGAGCAACTAAGCCGGTGCACCACAGGTAATGAAGCCGCGTGCTGCAATTGCTGAAGCCTGCGAGCCTGTGCTCGGCAACAAGAGGAGCCACTGCAGTGAGAAGCCCCCACAACCGCAGCGAGAGGTGGCCTCTGCTCAGCACAACTAGAGAAAAGCCCACCAGCAATGAAGATTCAGCACAGCCAAAAATAAATACATAAATGAATATATATATATTTAAGTCTATAGTTAACTGTAATAATTTTCTTTTAATAAGCCATGTTAGTACAGAGTCCAGACTTCACCGCTACTCTCAAGCTCACCACGGTGGCCCAAAAGCTGGGTGTGAATTTGCCTTTACACCTTCATAGATGTAATAGCTCATCTCTCTCTCTCTGCAGTGGGATCATCTCAAACGAAGTCATATTTTAAAAGATGAAATATGTCCACAGAAAGGGACACAGCAATTTAAAGAAATGGCCCATTTGTATAAAGCACCCACGGGCCTAATTTTTTTAGTCTAAGTTTAGAATATCAGAGTTTCCTTACAGACAGTCTTCTTGCAGCGCAGTGAACACACAGCTCTAGGGGAAACAGAGCTGGACAGAGGTCCACGGGATGACCTTAGTCACACGTCCTCTTCCTGGTCTGGGCAGCCCTCACCCGCCTGGGCCCCGGTGTCTTGGGTCTGAAGGAGCCACACCCACACAGATCTCCTGCCTGGTCTTAAGTAGCTACTGAAGGCCTGGTATGGATCAAGTTCCATCTTAAGTTGTGTCAGTTTCGTTAAGTTTGTCCTTATTTAACAGCAAAACCCAAAATAACAGTGGCTTCAGCCAGAAAGAGGTTTATTCTTCTTTCACATAAAACAGATGTCTGAAAGACAGGTGGTCCGTAGCTAGTATGGCAGCTTCACAATGTTAACCCAGGCTCCTATCTTTATTTTCCACTAACCTCATTCCTTGCATCTTCAGCAGTCACCTTATGACCCAAGATGGCTGCGGAGCTCCAACCCTCACATCTACATTCACAGCAGGGGGCAGGTAAAAGGAACCTAAGGGGATTTACTTCTTCTCCCTCTTTTTTTTTTTTTTTTTCGCCCTACCTTGCAGCATGTGAAATCTTAGCTCTCTGACCAGGGAATCAAACCTTCGCCCCCTTCAGTGGAAGCTAGGAATCTTAACCATTGGACAGCCAGGGAAGTCCCAGTTCTCCCCCTTTTTAAGAGTCTTTCTAAATGAAAACAACACTTGCCCATGTAGCTCACTGAATAACTGTCACCTGCCCTACTGAGCCACATGCATGAGCATGAAATGAGACTGAGGTCCTGCGACTGAGGAAGATAGGGAGCAGGAATGAGGGTGATGATCCGAGAGATCACAAGCAGAGAGAATGAGACAGTCTCTGCGGCCCAGGAGTTTAACGAGAACAGCCCAGCCAGGTTCATCAGGCTCTGGGTTGAGTTTTCTCAAGGCAGGTACTGGAGAGCCCAGGCACGATTGTAGGAGGACATCTCCAGGGCTGTGGACCTAGAGGGGAAGCTGCAGGAAAAGTACAATCGGTGGGGTTCTCTTTCCTTTATCTTCTGAAGATAATCGTGGATCCAGAAGGCCCCTCTCAGCCATGTGACCCAGAGAGGCCTGCCATGAGGGCAGACTCAAGAAGTAGAGGTGTGTTAGGCATTGCCAGGGCTGCACGGGGGACCCTGCCGCAGAGTCTGTTGCGCCTTGTTCGAGAGAAAACCTGCTTTTCTGGGAGTGGATCTGCTCCCTTCCCTGGCCTGCCGACAAACCAGTCACCACCAGTCAGGTAGATTCTGCAAAGGTGGGCCTGCTTCAGCGACCGCCACACTAAGCTCAGCAGGGATGTCAGAAGCAGGGCGGTCAGCTGGCGGTGACGGCCACCACTTTCCCCGAACGTCTGAGAGTGATGCTGGGCTGAGTGGTACCCGCTGAGGATGGCCTTCCAGGTGTCGGAGACCCCCCGAGACCCCCTGGGCACTGGGAACCCCTTTGGGGTGCTCCAAGTGCCAGGCCAGACCCGCCCTGGACCTTTGCACGCGGCTTCTCCCACCTGGATCCCTTCTGCCCCCCTCTTCCCTCCCCTCCCCTCCCTACTGGTGCAATCTAACGCTTTAGAGCCTATTCTTATCCACAGCAGCCTTCCTGAACACCGAAATCCATCCTCCTGACGTCTCAGCTTACTCTTTAATATTTCACTATGCACTTTAATTACTGCGGACGCATGTTTGCTCAGCATCTATCCTGTTCCCCACGGTCCCCAGCAGCTACACCCACACCCCAAGGTAGGAGCTTAATAGACGTGTTTGGTGAATTCACCCTTAACATCAGAGAGAGCCACAGACACAGAGCAGGAGGTGGGAGCCCCAAGAGTCTGATGCTCATGTCTGAGGCCCAGGTGGGGGCAGAACCAGGCAGAGAGGACACACAGGAAGGGTTGGGAGGGGGCAGACCCTGGGCGGGGCGTCCAATTGTGACCGGAGCTCTGCCCCAGGGCGACCCCCACATGGGGCGACTTCCGGGCCTGCCAGAGCTCACAGGTGATGCTGAGTCCCCATCACACCCTTGTGCCGGCCTGGCCACACCTCCCTGTCACTTTCATCCAGAAACACGACCACGATTAGGGACTCCCAGACTCCACGCGGAAGTGACCACAGAGCATTCCTGGCAGCGTGTGTGTTCAGAACCCACTTGCCATGCGTCCATTGGCCACACTAAGGGTGGGCACGTGGTCATTTGATGGGCCAGCCCTGATGACCAGTGTGGTGGTGGTGGAGGGGGTGGGGAGGAATAGGCAGCACCCGTAAGCTGGTCTGCAGTCACTCACGGGCATTTTCTGAGGCCTGAAGATGGGATGGAGGACCCGGAGGAGACCCACCAGGCACAGACAGCCCTTACCCTGTTCCTCCGGGGCCTGAGCTGCTGGATGTGTCAGACTAGGAGCCATGTGATCTGGACTAGGGGACACCAGCCCCTCCTCCCCTCCGAGCTGGAGGCTGGGGTCTCAGGGCAGGCAGGTTGCTCCCCAGTGGAGTCCGAAACACTTCGAAGTTATGGGCAAAGAGAACAAGTGAGAATTATGGGGGTAGCAGCATCCTGCATTGACTAGATTTTCTTATTTTCTGTGTTCATTATGGTCTGGCATCTGGGGTCTGGCTGACTGGGGAGGCCTGCCCCTCCGGGGTTAGCCCGCCCCTCCCTTTCAGGGAGCCTGCCTTTCATATGCAAATAAGCCAATCCACAGTCCTACTGGGAGGCACCCTCCTGCAGCTGGTCCTTATGCTCTAGAAGGCACTACCCCTGCCTGATCATCCCAGGGGCAGGTCCCAGACTACAGACAGCCCCCAGACCCCAGCGCCTGCTGAAATGATTCATCTAGCCCACCCCAACCCTGCTTGCTCTGCCTGGCCTTGACTCTCCCGCGGAAACCACAATGAAGGCTGCCGTCCACCCTTTCCCCTGGCTTCCTCTACCCCTCCTTCTTCCCCCATGTAGGGAAACCCTGGAGTTTCCCTGCATGGTCCTGCAGGGCATGGGTCGGGGGAGGCTGTGCCCCTTCCTCTTGGGAACTGGGAGTGACCAACAGCCTTTCTGTGGCAACCACTCCTGACCTGTCAGCGTCACGGCACCAGAATAACAATGAAACCGACACTTAAATATACAACTCCCCATCATCTTGGGACTTCTCTGGTGGTCCAGTGGTTAAGAATCCGCCTGCCAATGCAGGGGATATGGGTTCAATCCCTGATCCGGAAAGATTCCACATGCCAAGGAGCAACTGAGCCCACTTGCCACAGCTACTGAGCCCAACGCCCTGGAGCCTGTGCTCTGCAACAAGAGAGACACCGCAGTGAGAAGCCCGGCACCGCGACCAGAGAGTGGCCCCTGCTCATCGCAGCTAGAGAAAGCCCGTGGGCAGCAACCAAGACCCAGAGCAGCCAAAAATAAACTAGTTAATTAACAAAAAATAAAAATACAGCTCCCCATTGTCTACGCGAGGTGTGTTTCTTTGCTCTGCACTGGCAGACGTGAGAAGGACTCCCCATATCCACACAGACGAAATCTTCTGTCAACAGAAAAGCTGCAAGGGAAAACACGCACTCGACTCTGACTAACAGGGCATTTCTCAGAAGCCCTTGCAGAAGCACAGGCGCCCTGGAATGACTTCCCAGGTAGGCGCGCAGAGGAAGGAAGACAACCAACCCGAGGCCTGAGGCCTGGGGCTCGGAACTCGGCAGGCAGGGGCCTGTCCTCCTTCTCTCAGCCTCGTTTCCCCGCAAAGCCGAGCGTCTCTAGGAGGCAGGGGCTTGGGTTGGGGGCATTTGGAATCTTAAACAAATTCTTTCTTTCTTTTTGTCTGTGCCGGGTCTTCTCTGCTGTTCGGGCTTTTCTCTAGTGGTGGTGAGCGGGGCCTATTCTTTGATGCTTGGGCTTCTCATTGCGGTGGCTTCTCTTGTTTTCGAGCAGAGGCTCCAGGGCGCTCAGGCTTCAGTAGTGACGGCTCCCGGGCTCCAGAGCACAGGCTCAGTAGCTGCGGCCCACGGGCTTAGCTGCTGTGCCGCACGTGGGATCTTCCCGGATCAGGGATCGAACCGGTACCTCCTGCACTGGCAGGTGGATTCTTCACCACTGAGCCAAGCAGCGAAGCCCAGGGATTTGGATTACGGACATGAAAGCAGCAGGACAGCTGAACGCAGGCGAGGCTGAGCCCTGGCGGTTTTATCGTTCATCTGCTGTGCATCTGTGAAGTCACTAGGATTAGCTGGTGTGTGCTACCTCTCTCGGCAAAGCCTTGTAGTCATCTGAGCCACCGAAATGCCCTCTGAGCCCTCCACGTGTCTGTCTCAGCAGTGCCCTTGGCCCTGGAGCCCCAGGCGGGTGCCACATCCCTGCTTCCAGCCTGCGTTTGCTGGAGGACCACACCACACCTCCCCGCACAGCTCTGGGGACACCAATCACCCCAGACTCCACGGCCACACACAAGTCTGAGCTGGGGCCTCCCTGGGAGGGGACACACTCCCTCCTGGGGATTATGTCCTGACCACCACCACGGTCAGGAGACACCTGTGGAGGCCAGCAGTCCAGGGCCAAGGGCAGCAGCGGCCCCAGAGGCATCCTGGTGCTCGGGTTCTTGAGAGGGCCGGGACCACGTGTGTTTTCCTTCTCGATCATTAAAGACAAACTAAGAATTGAGGAAAACAGTGGAAGCAGTGGCAGATTTTATTTTCTTGGGCTCCAAAATCACTACAGACAGTGACTGCAGCCTTGAAATTAAAAGATGCTTGCTCCTTGAAAGGAAAGCTATGACAAACCTAGACAGCATATTAAAAAGCAAAGACATCACTTTGCCAACAAAGGTCCATATAGTCAAAGCTATGGTTTTTCCAGTGGTCATGTATGGATGCGAGAGTTGAACCATAAAGAAAGCTGAGCGCTGAAGAATTGATGCTTTTGAACTGTGGTGCTGGAGAAGACTGTTGAGAGTCCCTTGGACTGCAAGGAGATCCAACCAGTCAATCCTAAAGGAAATCAGTCCTGAATATTCACTGGAAGGACTGATGCTGAAGCTGAAACTCCAATACTTTGACCACCTGATGTGAAGGGCTGACTCATTGGAAAAGACCCTGATGCTGAGAAAGATTGAAGGCAGGAAGAGAAGGGGATGACAGAGGATGAGATTGTTGGACAGTATCACTGATTCAATAGGGATGAGTTTGAGCAAACTCCAGGAGATACTGAAGGACAGGGAAGCCTGGTGTGCTGCAGTCCTTGGGGTTGCAAAGAATCAGGCACGACTCAGCAACTGAAGAACCACAACAAATGAGTTGAGGACAGAAACCACTGTCTCTTTA
The DNA here is from genome assembly GCF_000754665.1 of Bison bison bison. Taxonomy (NCBI): domain Eukaryota; kingdom Metazoa; phylum Chordata; class Mammalia; order Artiodactyla; family Bovidae; genus Bison; species Bison bison. The sequence continues at coordinate 2,721,363 of NW_011494951.1, read as the reverse complement.
AATGTCCCAGGTTCTCAATCTGCTCTGGATGCTGGAAGCCCCAGATGCTGCTCTCTTGGGTGCGGAGCCCCCTGGGCCCTTAGACTTACCCTGGACCAGGTCCCAGCGGGAGGGTCTGGGGGACAGAGCAGCAGGTGTCGTCTGACCCCAGCCAGGCTTTCCAGCCCCAAGGCGTCTCCATCACCGAGCGGGGTCACTTTGTGAGGTCCACCCCCTCCCACCTTACTTCTTTCTCCCTTATTCCTCTACTCACTCCACCAGGCTCTGCGATCAGGTCCCACTGTCTTCACACACACCCTCAGTCCTGGAATCACAGACTTGCCATGTCTGGTGTCAAGGCTCTCTGCCCAGAAGCAGCACTCCTCAGAACCACGCCTCCTCCAGGCAGCCAGCGAGCCCTCACTTCACTGTCTCCATCATCATTCGGGCCTTGTTGCTAGAATGTTCCTAGTCTGCCCCCTTGGGGGCTGGGAAAGGAAGGGGCACTGAGAGTGAAGGCTGGTTGCTGCTGTCTCCTCCATCCTCACCTCCAGCCCTGGGAGGGGCACAGCTGGGAAGCAGGCGTGCAGTGAGAACACGCACAGCCCCGCCGCTCCGTGCCCGCCTATCAGGTGCTGACTGGCCCACTGGCCGGTGATCCAGGGCGGCCGCTGGGGCAGATGAAGGTGGAAGTGCTTAACTAGGATTTCCCCGGGGAGTCCCTCGCCTGGACCCCTGCTTCCACCGATCATCCTTGGATGCTGGGCCAGGGCCGCCACGCAGCGTGCTGACGGCCACACGGAGGAAAACTGGGCAAAGGAAGATGAGCCCTCCCAGCTGGGTTTGGGGTGGGGAGGATGGGCGGGAGGCGGTAAGCCAGCCTCCTCTGACTGACCCCAAATCCCAAACGCCTCCCCAAGACGTTATGGAGTCTGAATCCCCGACCCCCCCTTGCAGACAGGCTGCAGGCTCCCTGGGTCTCCTGTGTGGACGCAGGTTCGGCAGAGAGGCT
>NW_011494951.1:2720141-2720272 GCF_000754665.1 Bison bison bison | reverse complement strand
GGCTCATAACCCCCGCTCTGCCCTTACCGTTCCATGGCCTTGGGCAAGGCCCCAGCCCCAGAGCCCAGCAGTGCTGGCTCAAGCCCCCCAGGGGCTTCATCTCACGCCCCCTCGCCCCTCACCTGCCTCTG
>NW_011494951.1:2714479-2719991 GCF_000754665.1 Bison bison bison | reverse complement strand
CCCCCCCCCCCAGGGCCTGGGCCCACCATCTGTCTGGAAGGACCTGCCTCAGGGTCCACACGGCGCCTCCTTCTGCCCCCTCCGACCCCCCGTCCTGCCCTTTCCCCCACAGCGCTCCCCACGGCCCAGCATCGCAAAGGAAAACTCGCTCGGCTGTCGAACAAGCCAGACACAAGGGAGGAACACCGTGTCATTCTGCTCGTGAGGCACCCGGAGCGGTCACTGGAGAGAGGCAGGGAGGGGAAGTTGGGGGAGCGCCAGCCCTAGGGGGGCAGACAGAGTGGCCAGCTGTTAAAAGGGACAGAGGTTTGGTTGGAGACGCTGGGAAGTTCTGGACATGCAGGTGGCGATGGTCTGCTCAACAGTGTGAGTGAGCTTAAGTCCAGTGAAGAGTGCGGGTAATAATGGGTAAGGTGGTAAGTCTTACGTTTCATCTGTTTTGCTGGGCTGGTTGGGTTGCTAAGTTGTGTCCGACCCTTTGTGACCCTGGGGACTGTAGCCTGACAGGTTCCTCTGTCCTCCACTATCTCCCGGAGTTAGGCTCAAACTCATGTCCATTGAGTCGGTGATGCTACCTAACCATCTCATCCCCTATTTTACCACAGTTTAAAGAACCACCTCAGTGGCTTGCCCTGGGAGGGCGCACTGGTGTCTGCACCCCCCTGTTGGCACCAAGCAGCTCAGACACTGGCAGAAAGTGAAGCAAAAGTGGAAGTGTTCATTGCTAGTTGTGCCCAACTCTTTGCGACCCCGTGGACTGTAGCCCGCCTGGCTCCTCTGTCCACAGGACTGGCAGAGCTCTTCTCACCACTGAGCCTGAAAATGGACACCGTTCCTCCATTTTCCCTCCTTCTCTGGAGGCTGGAAATGTTCCATCATGAATAACTAAATACATATATTCGAATGAGTGACCAAATGAATACTGGGCTCTCTCAAGTCCACCCTAGTCTGGACACCGGAAGCTGGGTGGGCAGGCAGGAACCCAGAGCAGCACGGAGATAACAAGGGACTGGGCAGGGAGCAGAGGGTCCCGGGGTGGGGGGATACCGGGGGCGGAGTCAGAACAACAGCCATGCCCGCTGCTGAGGCGACGATGACCCACGGTCCCCGCAGAGGCACAGCCCGCTGCGGGCTCCACTGGCATTAACAGGGGATGAGCGACTGGGACAGGCAGCATTGGGGTGATGCTTGAACCCGGGCAGGAGGAACTTTTGAGTTTTGTTCCAGAAGTGGTTGGACCTTCATCACGAGGAGGGCTAACAGGAGGAGGTGGCTCAGTGGAAAACAAGACTTGTCGGGGGCTCTGGTCTCCAGTGTCCCCTGGACCCCAGCCGCGTGGGGACACAGCCTCCTGACACACCCAGGGGCTTCCTGGCTCTAGTGCTGGCCCTCAGAAGGGGCCTCTTAAGGCTCCAGGTAGCTTTTGTTGACTCACTTCCCTCTCACTACAGAGGGTACAAAAGTTGCTACAGTCAGTTTTCTGAACTGATAAGCAAAATCCTTTCCTAATCTGCCTTTCACATTTTTATTACTATTGCTACCTGCTATTTGTCTACATCCTCTGGATCTCTGTTGACCAAAGAGGCCGAAAGTGAAGGCTTAAGTCCAAACCATTGCTGTGTTTGCCTACAGAGTGTGACACCTGCAGCGGGAGGTGCCTACTGAGCTTTGGTAGTGGGGTGGGAGGCTGGGCGGGCCCTAAGCTCTGGGCCAAAAGGGGCACGCTTCTCGTGAATCAGAACCTTCTGGGGCATTTTGTTACCAGGCTTGAAGTGTTTAAAACTCCAGCCGGAGCCACAGGCTTCCAAACAAACATGCCGGCCAGGGGCAAACATATGTGGATTAAGTAACTGTTGATCTGCTGGGGCTTCATTTCCCTCTTGTGGTTGTTCTGGCTGCTCAAGAGCCTAGGAGGGGACTTCCCTGGCAGTCCAGTGGTTAAGAAATCTGCCTTCTAATGCAGGGGACATGGGTTTGATCCCCTGGTCAGAGAACTAAGATCCCATATGTTGCGGGACAACTAAGCCCATGCATGCACAGCAACCCATGCGCCTCAACAAAGACCCCGCACAGCTAAAATTAGAAGAAGAAAAAGAGGCTACAGGGGTGGCTCTGTGTGTGCAATTGTGTGTAACAAAGAAGATGCATGTGCGTGAGGAGCGACCCCACCTTGAAATGGAACAGAGGCTATGGTGAGTGGTGGTTCCTAGAAAAGACTGACGGCGCCACAGAAGTGGCCAAAGAACACACAGAATCGTGCTGACCACCTATGTTCACTTGATGTGGGGAAGACGGAGGGTGGGTGAAAGGCAGACATCCTCACAACCCTCACGGAAGCTTTCTTAAAAGAAGAAAGAAGACTTCTCTGAAATTCTTAAGCTCCAGGGTTTCATCAGTGGCTCAGCAGGTAAAGAATCTGAGACACAGGAAATGTGAGTTGGAGATATGGGTTCAATCCCTGGGTCCGGAAAATCCCCTGGGGGAGGAAATGACAACCCACTCCAGGATTCTTGCCTGGAGAATTCCATGGACAGACACAGTCCATGGGGTCGGCTGCAGTTGGACACCACTGGGCACCCACATAAGGATAACCATAGGGAGGAAAGGGATCGGCTGGAAGGGAATTAAAAGAAAGCAAAGTCCAGAAATAGTGCTGCTGGAGAGCTAGGAGTAGCTGCGGAGGGACCCCACGTCAATCTGCCCCATAACCGGCACGTCTCTAGTGAGAACCTGGGCTGCTTCAAGGCGTCAGGGTTGGAAGATGGATGGAAAGCTTCCGTGGGGACGTGGTCCTTGTCCCTAAGAAGCCCGGAGGTCACTGGATAGGCAGTTGGGATGGTTTCAGATAGGAGTGGTTCAGTCTGGTCTTGGGAGGGGGTAGGTGGCAACTGGGAGGGAGCTGGGAGGATGCTTGGTCCACACACTCTTTTTTTTTTTTTCTTTTTCATCTGATGTATCCACATCACACATGACTGAGGGGCCAGCACCTGCTGCCTGCCCCTGCTCGACGGCTCTCACACTGGGACTCTGACAAAAGGAAAACTAGATACATGGGCTATATCCCAAATCCCAGAAGAAAGTTCTAGAAGATACTCTGATTTTCCTGACCCTGCGATCAGAGCTGGCATTTGCATGTGAGCACTTGTAAAGCCTGGTCAGCATGCAAATATTAGTTTTGATTTCGGAAGCAGAACAGACAGGATGACAGATTTAAAACACAAGGGAGAAACCACTGTCTGGCAAATAACAGGCTTTTTTTTTTTTTTTGCTAATGGGCCCACCCATGCCATTAGCAAAACCAGACTTTTAGTGAAATAACAGGTTTAGACTTAGCTCTATAGTAAATGAATGTTTATCACTTGATTATTTAAAAGAAGAGTCTTCTTTTAAAACCACGTCTAATTAAGCCTGAAGCTGAAGCTCCAGTACTTTGGCCACCTAATTTGAAGAGCAGACTCATTGGAAAGACACTGATGCTGGGATAGATTGAAGGCAGGAGGAGAAGGGGGTGACAGAGGATGAGATGGTTGGATGGCATCACCGACTAGATGGACATGAGTTTGAGTAAGCTCCGGGAGTTGGTGATGGACAAGGAGGCCTGGCGTGCTACATGGGGTCGAAAAGAGTCGGACACGACTGAGCGACTGAATAACAACAATTAAGTCCAGGGTGTCTGTCATCCCCCACCTCCTCCCCTGCCATGTCAGGCTAGGCACTGTTCTCCTCCAGCAATTCACCTTTGCACACGGTGCAATCAGACACTGCTAATCCCTTCACAAGACTGAAAACTCCCTGAATTTCAGAGCTGCGGTCGCCTTTGCTCATCCTCCCGGGGTTATCAGTGGCACACTAGGTCCATTAGAAGCTTCCGGAAGTAACTGGCTAAACTGGGTGTAGCAAGCGATGTCGGCACGTTTTCTGTTTACCTTTTTCTTTTCTTACTACAGGCACGGCCTTGGAGATACTGCAGGTTCAGTTTCCAACCCATTGCAATAAAGTGAATATCGGAATGGTGAAGGGAGCCACACGGATTTCGCAGTTTCCAAGTGCATGTATGAGTAATGATCATACAATAATGTAGTAAATATAAACATATTTATATATAAATATAAATACTTATTCCCACTGCTAAAATATAATGCTAGTCATCATCTGACAACACAGGGGAGCCACAAAGCTTCACTTTGTAAAAAAAAAAAAGAAAGAAAGAAAAATGCAATGAAATGAGGCATGCCTATATTCTAGGCTTCCCAGTTGGCTCAGTCGGTAAAGAATCTGCCTGCAATGCAGGAGGTGCAGACAGACCCGACTTCGATCCCTGGTTTGGGAAGATCCCCTGGAGGAGGGCATGGCAGCCCACTGCAGCATTCTTGCCTGGAGAAGCCCATGGACAGAGGAGCCTGGTGGGCTACAGTCCACGGGGTCACAAAGAGTCGGACACAGCTGAAGAGACTGAACATGCACGCATGCCTATATTCCAGTCTCCACGTACTGCCAAGGTGCTTTGCCAAAGTAATTTCCTTACTACACAAAACGATTATTTTTGGCCACTTTCCATGTCGCCTTCTACCCAAGGAACACAATTTAGTGCACCTGTCAGCTTCCCCATCTTTGCTACCACTGGGCTGTGTGAGGGGGCTGTTATTCTGTCTTAGGGGAGAGTGTTCAGGAATACCCATGTTCTGCGAGCAGCAGCCTTCAGGGCAGGCAAACTCCCAATTCTTAGGAAGTCCACCACCTACTTTTGAGCAGGCAGGCCTTAGCCAGGCCCCTGGGAAGCCCTGGCTGCTTTGAAATCCACCTGCCCGACTCCAGCCAGACAGGGTGCCTCCCTCAAACCCGCAGGTCACTGGAAATACTGAAATGTAGATGGTTCACCCCACAAGCACACTGGTCCCGACCCCCTGTACCCGGAGAGGCTACGAGAAGGTCCCAGAAGCCAGGGAGATCACACAGCGAGCTTCTCCCCCGACCCCACCCCCAGCCCCGGGGACAAAAATCAAGGCAGGCGTTAACCCTTCCCTCCCACGTTAACCCTTGACCACCCGATGTCAGCCGTGGGGCCAAGGGGATGAGAGAAGGGCATCCTCTGTGATCTCCGGCGCTGGTTTTCTCTACACACGCACATCTCGTACTTCACAGCCGTCAACATCAGTCCCGGTCCACTCTTACTCGTCCCCAGGCTTCGCTTTCGCCGAAATGAACGCCAGTCCCACTGATCACTCAACCTCATCAGGGCCAGTCAGAGAAAATGGCCTGGGGGAAAGCACTGCTGGGCCATCCGGGACAGCGGGCGGCAGGACTGTCCGTGAGGACACACGTCCCCACCTGTCCCCTCTGCCTGACAGCCGTATCTGCACACAGCTGTCACCTGGGAGGCTGCACGCGTGCGCGCACACACACACACACACACACACTCACACACACTGGCCCTGGGACCAGCAGAGGGCTGGGCAAAGGGAAGGGTCCTACCACAAAGGCCATGGGGCTCCGACTGCCGCCTCCCGGTGCT
>NW_011494951.1:2695859-2714128 GCF_000754665.1 Bison bison bison | reverse complement strand
CCTCACCTCTGCACCCAGCCGCCGGGGCCACGGCAAAGCCGGAGCAGCCGCTGCCCTTAAGTAGGCAAGAAGCTGCCCCGGAAGCCCAGGCAGGTCTGTTTATATAGTTAAGGTCAGCCACACACTCAGGCGCTCGGGGCTTTTTCCTCCTGAAAATGAAAAAAAAAAAAAAGGGAGGGAAGAAGACGAGCTAGGCGATGGGAGGAGGGCAACGCCGGCCGGTCATGTGCGGGTCTGCAGAGGTCCCTTTAAAAAGACTGTAAAAGGAAACCACCCAGTCCAGACAATTCCTGGCACCGGTTGGCCAGAGCGCATTCCCATCCTGACATGACATCACACAACTATTTTGATTCATGTGTTCCAGGGCTCCTTGGGGTCAGCAGGCTCCGGCTGCTTCTCACTGAAGAAGCTGCAGGTCCCCGGGGCTGGAAGTCGCTGAATCTGAGCTCGCGGCTCCCTGAGATGAAAGAAGCAGTGACTGCCTTTGAGGAGGGGACACGGGGTCCCCAGGGACTCACCAGGAGGGTCTTGAGCTCATGTCAGCTTGAACCAGGGGCTTGCTAAGAACTGCAGAATGGCAGAACCCGAGGGGACTTTAGAGATGTGATCCAACCCCCTCCCATGACTGATGGGGAAACCGAGGCTCCAAAAGGGATTTGCTCCAAGTCCTGTAACTATTGGTTAGAATTCCAACTTCCTTGACCCCTAAGCCAAACCCCTGATCTAATAAAAACAAAAAACTTCTAGCGTACATGTGTTTTGCAACTAAAAGTAAAACTTTTAAAAAGACGGGAAAATGTTCAATTCCTTTTGCTGACACCTTCCCTAGACTAAAGGGACCTGCCACTAATTAGCTTTGTGACCTTGAAAAAGTCACTCCTCGTCTCTGGTCCCAGTTTCCTCCTCAAACCAAGGTGAGATCTGCTCATGCTAGGAATTCATCTCCTTCCAGAAGTCTGAACATCTAATGGCTCTTTGCCCTGCCTTTTCTTTCTGCTGAGACGGACAGAGATCCAGTGATCAAATCTTTGAGCAGGACGCACTGAAGGGACCGAGGAAATAGGTCTTGCCCTCAAGCTATGTGAAAACGACTCAGAGAGACAAAGAAAAATTATAATACTAATTGCATAATACAGCGAAATGTGCTCAATGGCCAGTGGCCAGAATGAACAGTGTCATCAGCACAAAAGGATAGATGGAGAGGAGCAATCACCTGACCCTGCTTTGCAAGCAGAGTTGAGTTGGCCTTGAGGGCTGGCGGGTCTGCAGAAGAGAGGAGAGGCCAGGCCCCCACTGCACCTGTGGAGGAACCTACAGGTCACAGAGCAAGTCGCAAAACCCACCTCCACTTGGGTTCTCCAGTGCATTCGTGGATTGTTATCTGTGTTAAATACGGTAGCCCAAACTTAAGCTCTGAAAAAGTCTAAGAAGGTAGGTTTCGGAGTTTCATGTTTAGATTTTCTCTTTTTAAAAGAGGAAATCTAACTTTTCCCTGGTAGCTTAGCTGGTAAAGAATCCGCCTGCATACAGTGGGAGACCTGGGTTCGATCCCCGGGTTGGGAAGATCCCCTGGAGAAGGGAAAGGCTACCCACTCCAGTATTCTGGCCTGGAGAATTCCATGGACTGTACAGTCCATGGGGTTTCAAAGAGTCGGACATGACTGAGCGACTTTGTTTTTAAAAATATCAATTCAGGGACTTCCCTGCTGGTCCAGTGGCTGAGACTCTGCACTCCCTATGCAGGGGACCCAGGTTCTACCCCTGGTCAGGGAACTGGACTCCATATGCCTCAACTAAAGATCCCATGTATTGTAAGTAAGACCCAGTCAAGCCAAACCAATAAATAAATACTTTGAAAAATTAAAAAATCAATTCGGCATTAAAAAAAATGGAAATGTTCTTCTGGTTTAAAAATGAAACAAGGCAGAGCTTCCTTAGAAAAGATTGCTAAACAAGAATGCTGGTAAGAAAGAGCCATATTTGATTAAAATAAAAATGAAAGGCTTTGTCTAAAGCAATGCAAGATTCTTTTACTCTATGAGAGACTATGTAGAAGATGAAAACACTTCAGGGTTTAGCGACTGAAAGGGAAGAATGAGTTTAAATTCGTGTGGGAAATGGGGACATCCAGTGGTTCTGTTCATAGTTTATACAGCCGTTCACGCACCAAGTAGTCATTAAACCTCTACCAAACAAGCAGGACAGATATTGATGGAGGGGATGAGTGCTACGAAAAATTCAAAGACATTCCTGTCCTCTAAGAATTATATTTTAATTAGTAAGATAATAAATACTGTTTGGGGAGTGCCTACCATATGTCAGTTGGAGTGGTGAATATGAATTTATTTCATCATTCCCAGAAACCTACGGGGCAAGGGTTACTAACACCATTTTACTTAAAGTTGAATAACTCTTACTGTGCCGTCTGCAGAGACAGGGATGGACCCAGAGACTCTCATACAGAGTGAAGTCAGAAAAACACATATTGTATATTAACACATACATGTGGAATCTAGAAAAATGGTAGAGATGAACTTATTTGCAAAGCAGAAATAGAGACACAAATATAGAGAACAAATGTATGGGTACCAAGGGGGCAAGGGGGCGTGGAATGGATGGGAGATTGTGATTGACGTATATATACTATCGATACTACAGAAAGCTGAGCACTGAAGAAATGATGCTTTTGAACCGTGTTGTTGGAGAAGACTCTTGAGAGTCCCTTGGACAGCAAGGAGATCCCACCAGTCCATCCTAAAGGAAATCAGTCCTGAATATTCATTGGGAGGACTGATGCTGAAGCTCCAGTACTTTGGCCACCTGATGCAAAGAACTGACTCATTGGAAAAGACCCTGATGCTGGGAAAGACTGAAGACAGGAGGAGAAGGGGCGGCAGAGGATGAGATGGTTGGATGGCATCACTGACTCAATGGACATGAGTTTGAGCAAACTCCGGGAGTTGGTGAAGGACAGAGGAGCCTGGCGTGCTGCGGTCCACGGGGTCTCAGAGTTGGACACGACTGAGCGACTGAACAACAACAACATATAATAGATGACTAATGAGAAACTATTGTAGGCACCGGGAACTTTACTCAGTGCTCTGTGGTGACCTAAATGGGAAGGAAATCCGAAAAAGAGAAGACACACGTGTACGTAGAGCTGATTCGCTTCGCTGTGCAGCAGAAACAAACAACATTGTAAAGCAACTATGCTCAATAAAGAAAATAAAGCTGAGCAAGTCTCTGCAGGGCCAGAGCCCACTGCTGCTGCCCAGCTCTGGGCTCCATCCCCTCTGGATTCGCCCAGTAGGAACGTCTGACGCCTTCGGAGAGGAGAGTCAGGACGTGCAGCGCAGGCAGGGTGGAGGAAAGAATCCCTGGGTCCTTCGTGGTCACGGTTCTGTTACTGAGATGGCTACAGAATATTCTGAAAAGACACAGTAGAACTGGCCTGATCGAGCAATAAGTCGTTTGAGGCCCAGAACAGTTCTCTGTCCCACAGGATGGACCCTGGGGAGCTCTGGATGGACGGAGCTGGGGAGCGGGTTAAATGCAGCTCTAAGATGAGCCTGGGAGATGAGAAAGGATTGGGAAGCCTGGCGTGCTGCAGTCCATTGGGTCGCACGGAGTCAGACACAACTGAGCGACTGAACAACAATAACAAAACAAATGATGCCAGACACGACGACCTTGACTACGGATACAAGGCCCCGGCGAGACCTGGACTTCACTGACATGTACCTTTGATCTCACTCAAAATGCTCTTCCCGGGGTCAGCTTCACCCAAGAGCCGAGAAGGCTGTGGCGACACTGGACTTCCAGGGGTGGAGACGCAGGGCGTGCGGGAAATGCTGGGGTGGGGTTGGGGGCAGGGAGGACTGAACTGTAGGGTCTGCCACTTGCTGTGGTGCAGACCTCCCGCCTTGGTCCATTTCAGGGCACCGATGGGCACGGATGGGCTTGCAGAATTCCCAGACATTTTACAATCGGCTCTCTTACCACTGTGTCTCCCTGTTCGATTCGTATTTGCCTGAAATTCCTTAACTTGGGACAATACTTTTGCACAACTGAGATGAGTGCAGATACAGGAGATGAGGCGACACTCAGGTTGCAGGTTGAGTGACAAGGACACTTCCTTCAGGACATGTGACCTCAGGGCTGTGGGCGGTGACCACTGTCAGGAAGACCAAACACCCCTTTGTCACGGTTTCCGCAGCTGATGGTCCCAAATGAACAAGAGGTGAAGCCCCTTCACGCGATCGTGATTCAGCCGGCAAGAACACATCCTCATGGAATGCTTTCCGCACTTGGGGGATTTTTTAAAGGGAAGGGCTGAAAAAGAAGGAACCAGTGGTTTCCAAGATGGGACTGTGTTTATTTCATTTGGCCCCACCGCGCGGCACTTGGATACCTTTGTTTCCTGACTGGGGACCGAACCCACTCTTCCTGCAGCAGAAGTGTGGGATCTTAACCACTGGGTCACCAGGGAAGTCCCAAAAAGTGTGTTTAAAATGTATTGCTGGAGCATATTATACAAATCACTTTCTTGGCTGGTGCTATACCTGGAAGCCTGGAATAGGACCATGTAATGAGGGCAGTTTTCAAACTGTGGGGCTGGACAAGACTCTTAAGCGTCCCTTGGACAGCAAGGAGATCCAACTAGTCCATCCTAAAGGAGATCAGTCCTGAGTGTTCATTGGAAGGACTGATGCTGAAGCTGAAGCTCCAATACTTCGGCCACCTGATGTGAAGAGCTGACTCATTGGAAATAACACTGATGGTGGGGAAGATTGGGGGCAGGAGGAGAAGGGGGTGACGAGGGATGAGATGGTTGGATGGCATCACCGACTCGATGGACATGAGTTTGAGTGAACTCCGGGAGAGTAGAACACCACTCAACACTCAGAGCAGGCTCCACCACCGAGGGAGGTTCAGGCCTTGAACATTTCTCATTTCTCCTTACTGTTATTATTGCGTGACAGCTGGGAATCCAGGGGAGGGTGGACTGCTCCTCGGGGAGCCTGGCCGGCCTGGCTTTCTGATGGGGGTGGGGACAGTGGGCCTGTCTCCATGGCCACTGTCTCTGCAGTCAGGGCCTTCAGCTGCACATGCTGGGGATGGGCAGGTGGAGAGGCCAAAGGATGCTGAGCATCGACCACAGTGTCAACACGGCCAGTTGACAAGTTCTGCCGGGGCTCCGGCAGGAAGCCCAGGGTGGATGCCTTTACCGGGCAGAGCTGCCTCCTGGTTCGGCGTCTGTCCCCTGTGCTGTGGGAACGGGCCTCCCGGGCCAGCAGCCGACCCCTGGGCGGAGCCTGTTTACTCCGTTCACCGAGACGGTCACCGGAGGCCTGGATGAGAGGCTGGGGTGGGGGGGCTGAGACCCCGTGCAGACCTGTCCTGCTTGTCACCCCCATGTCCAGACACACCCTCACCTTGGGCCCTGGTCCAGGCCTGCAGGGGTGGGCTGCCGGCAGGCAGGTGCACCCCGTGCAGACCACGGCCTTCCCAAAGTGTTCCTCAGCCACGCCGTGAGGCGGGGAGGCCGGCCCTCACAACTCGATTTAAGAAGCAAAACACGCGGAGGTTCAGAGAAGCGAAACGATTTGCCCAAGATTCCCCCTGGGGACCAGTGGCACAGCTGGGCTGGCACCCTGCCGATTTGCTCCCCCGAGACCTGGGTTCGATCCCTGGGTTGGGAAGATACCCTGGAGAAGGGAAAGGCTAACCACTCCAGTATTCTGGCCTAGAGAATTCCACGGGCTGTATAGTCCATGGGGTCGCAAAAAGTCGGACGTGAGTGAGCGACTTCAGTCTTTCATCTCATGGCATTCGGGACCCCTTCACCCACCCCGCCCTGCCGGGCTGCCTCTTCTGGGTTCGATGTTGGAAAAGGAAAGGCAGACAGACCCACTGCCACTGCACTCGGAAGCTTTGCGGGTCACGTGGTGGTACCTGAAAAGCACAGGACCCCTGAGAGGCCGCAGGCCAAACCAAACCCCAGTTATGTAAGAGGCTCTTGGGGCTGGGGGGGCCTCGGAGCGGCGGGCCGCTCGCCTGGGAGCACAGAGTTGCTGGCACTCTCCGGCTGGTTGCAAAATACCGTGTCGGATTTCATGGAAAGTTCTAAAGGTCACCGCGGCACTTGACTCTGAGTGAGACTGTGTGTCACCTCCCCGGGGCTTCCTTTCCTCGTCCCCAGAGCTGTTTGTGAGGCCGAGGCTCCCGGGCGACCATCCCCGCCCCAACTCGGGCGCCCACGTGTCGCCCAGCACGCCCACCATCACATACGCCTCTCGGCTCCTCCCGGAACTCTGAGCGACAAGAGGGTGATTTTTCTGGCAAAGTCAAACCACCTCAACTTGGAATAGTTCAAGTCACGCCAGTGGCATCTAAGCCCAGTGACATCTGGGGTAGCTTGATTTAAACAAATACCGAAAAGGACAGAAAAAAGCAAACACCAATGGCAGTCGTGATTTTTAGCACGCCAAAGTACAGCACCCCAACAGTAGGGAATCCCCGGGTGATCTTAAAATCTAATGCCCCACGGAAGGACCCAGTGTGTGCCTCACTGAATCCCTTCTCATGGGCCCTGTAGTCCCCCGGGGGTCTCTTGCCAGGCCAAAGGCTCTGATGGCGCCAAAGACAAGAGCCGATGTGATTTGCTCTGACTCCAGCTTTCAAATTGGCCCCAGGGTGAACCCCAGACTCAAGGTCACAGAGCAAGGCTTGCAAACACCAGATTCCATAGGGTCTTAGAGGTCGAGCGTCTGGCTTTTCTGTTTACTTCTTCCTCTAAGTTATGTCTTAGGGAGGTCAGAGGGCTACCGGAATGTGTAAAACCCTTGTGCAAGGGTGAAGACCAGTGAACTCACAGGCTCGGCAGAAAGCCAGACTGTGGTCCACCCGGCCCCTCGTCTCCCAGGCAACCAGGCACCGTCTCCACTTTCTGGAATCCAGGGCTTTCAGGAGAAATTTGAAAAGTGTCGCCATGGTAAAGAATCTGTCTTCAGCCAATGCAGGAGACACAAGAGAGGCAGGTTCCATCCCCGGGTGGGGAAGATCCCCTGGAGGAGGGCATGGCAACCCACTCCAGTATTCTTGCCTGGAGAATCCCATGGACAGAGGAGCCTGGCGGGCTACAGTCCAGGGGGTCACAAAGAGTCGGACAGAAATGAAGCAACTTGAGCACGTAGGAAAGCCCCTCCTGCTTCGGCACTTCCTTCAGCTGGAAACCACTAGCTTAGAATATGAGGCCTAGGTGGAGATTTGCCTTGAGCTGTCCCTTCTGAATCGTGACATATATTCCCCAACGAGACGATACACAGAAAGGTTCATGAGACTTGAGTCAGACACCACAGCAACGCAGTTACCGGCGTCAGTTCTGAGCCGCTGTTTCTTCTCCCTCATTTCTCCCATAAGAAAAAAATCACAATACAGCCTGAGCCCATGTCACAGGGTTTTAAAGTAGGAAAAACACCCTGTCAGCCCCCGAGCATTTTAAACACCAAACAGCACTGTCAGGACCTTAACCCAACCCAGAGGGCTGTCACGCGCCTCACAGGGTGTCACCTGGAGGGCCCGGCTCGGAGGCCACCTCTGCTCGGCGGCAGCTGGCGCAGGGCTGGCTGCCCGGGCTCTGCACAGGGCACAGTGTGGGGCACTTGGACTTGGACTGGGAGCACCACGTGTCTGCACTTCCTCTTCCAGCTGAACTGAGTCAGAGGTGCTCGCACAGAAACCCCACTCACGAGCCAAAGGCACTGCACTTCTCGAATGGGGAGCCAAGGGACTTTCCTCCTGATCATTTACTCGTTTCAAACAACACGCATAAAGAACCCCGGTTTCTTAGCAGCAAGTTTCGATCAGGGAGAGCCTGGGTGCTGTTCAAGGCAAAACTCCACCGCAAAGCATGCAGTGGGAACGTGGAAGGAAGGACCGGGGGCAGGGTGGCCGGAAGTTCAGTCTTCCCTTGGAACCCCAGCAGTTAAGACTCCGCTTCCGACGCAGAGGGTGCAGGTTCGATCCCCGGTCAGGGAACTGAGATCCCACGTGTCACGCGGCAGAAGTTACCAAAAAAAGTCCTTCAGTCCATAAGTCTACACACACACAGTCTTCACACCTCAGGGGCAGTGGGATGCATCCATCCCAGGGAATCTGGTCAAGACCCCAGGTCGTCAATAAAGAGTGAGATGATATTTAGTATTTTTCAAATAAGAAAACTGCAAAGTGTCTCATGCACCAAACACTTGAAAAATGCAGGTTTGGGTGCTCAAAGGCTTACATTTCTGATGTCTAAGAAGTTCATTTCCGTGGCTGGTTCATTTCTCGAGGTTGACCAAATATTTTAAAAAATCCTATAATTTAGATCGTTTGTTGATTCAGAAGGGCCTCACCCCCAGTGAATCAGATCTTACCATAATCACTGACATCTCTCACCTCAAATCCCGCTGACGGCATCATTCTCCTTGGGGGCAATATTGTCTCTAAGAGGGTGAAAACTGGCTTAGGGGTGGTGGGGGGACAGACTCTTTTCATATATAAAGCATAGTTTCATGCAACACATAAATAATATGTTGTATATCTGTTTTATTAAAATTGTAAGGGGGTGATTAAAATGCCTAAAAAAATTTCTGAGGGGGTGATAAAAAGAAAAGATTGACTAATTAAAAAAAAAAGGAGAACAGAGGGAAATTGAGGTAGATGTGGGGAAGACAGTATTCATTCCCCATTGTGATAAGACCGCAGGCAAGGTTTGCCACCAGTAAACTGTACAAGAGTTGAAGATGGACATAATTTAAAGAGGTCCTCTATGAGGTTTTAGAGGAGTGGGGCTGGGACCTTTCCATATGGATCATTTTGCATTCCTTGATTTTTTTATTGTTTTGTAAACCATGTGATTCAACTACTTCACTGAAAAGTAAAAAGTCAAGAAGAGAAAACAAAAGAAAAACAACAAAATCGAACAAATGCGGATTAGTGTCTTCAGCAGAAAAAAAAAAAATCAGCAAAGCACCTTTTAAGGCAATTGTTCTAGCAAATGCTTAAAAAAACAAAGATGAGGGGACACTGTTGGAACCAGCACCTCTCCCGGGCCATCGGCTCTCGTTTTAGCCCAACCTGTCCTTGGGGACAACCTAAGAGAACTTGCCATTCACCAGCGTTCTAGAGCCCAGCCTCCTGGCCTTTAGGTGACCTGGAGCTGGCTGGGGGTCCTCCAGGGTCAGAGGGTGAGGAGGACGGCGTGGGCAGAGAAGGAAGCCTTCCAGCCCTCTCCACCAAACAGAAATGCTCGGAGGAAACCGGACTCCCTGAGGTCAAGCAGGAAAGCTTCCTGAGGGTCGGAAGACGAAACTCAGACACGGATGCTCCAGAGAACTTGCTGTTTTTTCTCTCCCCTCACTCAAGGCTTTAAGGGACCGTCAGACCCTCAGCCAGCCTTTCTTGATGAGGTGAGGGACCCTGCGACAATGCCCTCGTCCACCGGCCTGGCCTCTCATCCTCCCTGGAGAGGCTCATTCCTGGAATCAGTGACCCGCAGTCAGGGGCAGCCACCTCCTGGGGCCCTGCTCCCCATTCTTCATGCCAACAGGTCTGAGGGTCTCTATGGGCCAGGCACCACGGAGCAGCACGCTAAGTAATTCTGGTCATCAAATCTTGCTGTCATCGAAATTAAAAATTTTCAGGACTTCCTTGGTGGCCCAGTGGCTAAGACTCCACAATCCCAATGCAGGGGCCTAGGTTTCATCCCTGCTCAGGGAACTAGATCCCATGTGTCACAACTAAGAGTGCCCAAGCCGCGTCTAAAGACCCCGTGTGCCGGAAATAAGACCCAGTGCAGTCAAATAAATAAATAAAAGATCCCACATATCATAACTAAGACCCAAGGAAGTCAAATAAATAAATACTAAGACATTTTTATGCACATCAAAGGACACTATTAAGAGAGTGAAAAAACCCACAGAAGAGAAGAAAATATCTCCAAATCATATTTCTGATAAGTGTCTAGTATCCAGAATATATAAAGAACTCCTACAATTCAACAACAAAAAAGACAACCCAGTTAAAAACGATAAGACATTTTCCCAAAGACGACATGTACGTGAAAAGATACTCAATGTCATTAAAGAACAGCAAATCAAAACCACAACGAGATGCCACTTCAGATCGACTAGGAAGGCAATAGTACTAATAACAACAACAGATGGAAAATAGCAAGTGTTGGAGGGGATGTGGAGAAGTGAAAACCCTCATCCGTTGCTGGTGAGAATGTAAAGTGGTGTGGCCACAGTGGAAAACAGTTACATCATTCCTCACCACGTTAAACAGGATAATCAAATGACCCAGAAATTCCACTCCTAGGTATCTACGCAAAAGAGCTGAAAACAGGTGTCTAAACAAAACATGCATGAATGTTCACAGCAGCACTGGTTACAGTAGCCAAAAGGAGCAAACCACCCAGGTGTCTACCAGTGGAAGAACGGACAGACAGAACGCGGTCTGTCCACATGATGGAATATTATTCAGTTTCATGAGTTTATTCATGAAAAGGAGTGAAATACTGGCACACACTACACCATGGACAAATCTTCAAAACAATATGCTCAGTGAGAGGAGCCAGACACAGAAGGCCGTACTTTGTATGATTCCATTTAAACGAAAGTTCCAGATAAGGCAAATCCATAGAGACAAAAAGCAGATCAGTGTGGCCAGGAGCTGAGTGGAGGCTGAGTGTGGAGCAATGGTTATTGGTACGAGGTTTCTGCTGGCGTGATGAAAAAGTTCTAGAACAAAAGAGTTCAACTACAGTAGGAAAATACTGGTAAATTCTATTGGGTTGGTCAAAAACCTCATTCAGGTTTTCCTGTAACAAAAAGACAACCCAGTTAAAAATTATAGACATTTTTCCAAAGAAGACATGTACGTGAAAAGATGCTCAATGTCATCCCTTAAGGAAATTTCTGGCCAACCCAATACAACCTGGGTTTAGGGAAAGGTTTCCTACTGATGTCTAAGTGCTGTTGAGGGGCCATCTTCATGTCTCTTGAGAATCTTCTATTCATGTTTCTTGCTATATCAGCTCAAAGATACCATGTTTATGTATTTTTACAGCTATGTAACACTCTACCGTGTGCATGCACGTTTTTTATCTTATCTAACCACTCTCCTAAATTAAGCGTATTTCCGGCATGTCTGCTGAGAAGGCCTAGAAAGCTGTGATAGCTCAGTTGCAAGGAACATACTTCAGCCCTTATTTCTAAATATTACTGACCACCTGAAAATAACAAGGGCTGTCTGGAGAAGTGGCTGATTCCAGGACCGGGGCAGAGAAAGTTCCGGTGAGGCTGGATAGTTTTGTTGCATCAGAAAACAAGAAGTGAGTGCACAGACACAACTTCGTGGCTGAACCACAAGAGTGTGCTGCTGGGGACAGACGCAGGACACAGGGGCCAGCCCGAAGGGGCCCTGCCGGCCAGCGGGGCAATCTGAACATCAGAACAGGACAAGGACAAGCCGAAACCCGTGGACTAAAACATGAGCCCGTGATCACATACGTGCCTACAAACGTAAGGCAAAAAGGAAAACTTCTTCCTTCGTAGGAATTCCAACCAATCAATGTAGAATTAACGATCATGTAAGAAAATACCCCGCCCACCACCGTAGTAATAATTCAGGCAGAATAATGACTGATGCTAAAATCAGCAAGTGAAAGCTGGATGAGAAAGAAGATATTTACGTAATTCTAAAGGAGGTCCCCATGAAATCTTTACTGCTTACAGAGGGGAAAGGAATAACTTTCTTAACTGGGGTAGACACCTCCTCTAACCAAGTGATCGGTTAGTGTCACCCAGAAGAGATCATCATGACGTCCCACACTCCCCACAGTGAGGCCAGCACAGGACACTGGACACGTGGCCTCATGCCCAACCAGCCAACCTGAATTGAGTCCCGAGGAAACATCAGATAAACCACAGTGAAGGACATCAGACAAACCAGAGGGAAAGACGTCAGATAAACCAGAGGGAAGACGTCAGACAAACCAGAGGGAAGGACAGTCTGTGTGTGGTCTTGAAAAATGTCACAAAGAAAAAAGATTGGGGGCAGCAAATCGAGGAGGAGAAGGGACACCCAAACACAGGGTGTGACATGGGCTTCCTCTTCTGAAAATGTCACCGAGACAAGCTGTGAACCTAGAATACAGTCTGCAGCTTAGCGAAGACAGTTGTATTAATGTTAATTTCCTGGTTCTGATAATTAAACTGCAATTGGAAGTATGTCTCTGTTT
Source organism: Bison bison bison (assembly GCF_000754665.1). Lineage (NCBI taxonomy): Eukaryota > Metazoa > Chordata > Mammalia > Artiodactyla > Bovidae > Bison > Bison bison. Next base: position 2,701,842 of record NW_011494951.1, on the reverse strand, counting down.
TTAAGAGATGAAACATTTAGGGGCTGGGGACACTGTGATGGCAGCTTCCTCTTGATGGTTCAGATTTCATACAGACACACAAATAAATATTTTATTGAGAGGTGGGAGCGGATATAAGCAAAAGCGGTCACAAAACGTTAACACTGGGGCATCTAGATGAAAGTGGTGGGAGAACGCTTTCTACTGTTCTTGTAACTTTTACATAAGCTTGAGATTTTCAAAATAAAACGTGATTTTTTAAAGAGAAATTAAGCAATAGTCAGAGATGGGCTTCCCTGGTGGCTCAGTGGTAAAGAATTTGCCTGCTAATGAAGGAAAGTGAAGTGAAAGTCTCAGTCGGGTCCGACTCTTTGCGACCCCAGGGACTGCATGGTCCATAGAATTCTCTAGGCCAAAATACTTGAGTGGGTGGGTACCCAGGTCTCCCGCACTGCAAGTGGATTCTTTACCAGCTGAGCCACCAGGGAACATGGGTTCAATCCCTGATCCCCGATCTGTGCTCCCCAACACGAGAAGCCACCGCAGTGAGAAACCTGCACACCGCAACCAGCGAGCAGCCCCTGCTTGCCTCAGTTAATGAAAAAACCCTCACAGCAAGGAAGACCCACCATGGCCCAAAATAAATACACAGACTTATTTTTTTAAAAAAAGAAGCAGTCAGAGCAAGAATGTAGGGACCTCCCTGGTGGTCCAGTGGTTGAGACTCCATGCTCCCAGTGCAAGGAAGACTGGATCCATCCCTGGTTGGGGAACTAAGAACTTGCTGCTGCCTGATGCAGCCAAAATAAATAAATTTAAAAGAAATGTTATCTAAAAAAAAATAATCCAGGGTTTGATGGCATCTCCTTTTATTGTGTCACATGGTATAGAATCATCACCGGAGCAGCGCTGAGAGACCCAGAGAGCTCTACAGTTTGCCGAGGGAAAGGAGGTTTTTTCCCCGTAGCTTCTCCCAGATGACAGCATTGATAGCTGCGCCCTGCAGCCTGACCCAAGCGGGCTGGGCCACATTTCTCTGTGTGGTGGCCAGCAGAGGGCGCTCTCTCCGGGGACCACGAGGGTGCTCAGCCACATAACTCTGCCATGCGCTGGCTGAACTTTTCAGGAAACTCGGATGCCACACATACTTTTCCTTTCTTTGCGGGCAGGCAGGATGAGTCACGTTTTTTTTCTGAAGTCTGCAGAGCCACGGGATCCGGACCTCAGCAGCTGCCCGGATCCAGAGGGCTCCGGCCTGGGTGGTGGACCGAGGATGGGGTCCTGAACCCCGCGACCGGGCAGGGAGGGTCTCGCTCAGCCGCGGGCAGGGTAGGACTCGTGTGACTCCAGATCGCAAACGACCAGCGGGGCCAGGGCCGCGGGGCCTGCCTCCTCTCCCAGTTCACGTGCAGCCTCACCCCGAGCGCGGATCCTGTCTCCAGCCCCGTGTACCTCTTCATCTCCGCATCCAGTCTGCCCTGTCTTCCCTCCAATGGCCACTGTCAAGTGGGACATCAGGGCGAGAGCGGAGGGCGGGACAACACCTGAGATGGACGGCGGCAGGGTGTGCTTTAGGGACACTCTTAGGATCAACATCCCCAGCAGGAGGAGGAGGTCTGGGCCGGGGTGAAGTGCAGAGGCCACAGAGACCCAGCCAGATGCCCCCACCCAGAAAGCTCGGAGCAAGGACAACCCTCAGAGCTGCCCAGAGTGGGCTGAGGGGCTGGTCCTTGACAGCCAGGCACCTCTGAGGACCCAGCGGGCAGGATGGCAGGGGAGCAGTACAGGCTGCGGTCAGAGCCAGCCCAGGGCCAGAGTGTGGAGGGTGTAGCAAGACCAGATTTTCACTTGAGCAGATAGAGGAGGCACTGAGGGGTCGAAAAGGGGACACCGAGATGGCTACCATCCATTAAAACGGGGGCCAGCCCTGCTGACCGCCTGCTTCTGCAAATAGGGATTCACTGGGACACAGCTTACTTTTTGTCTGTGGCTGAGTCATGGCAGCAGAGACCTGGTGATCCACACGCCCTAAAACATTTCCCATCTGGCCTTTATAGCAAGGGGCTTCCCTTGTGGCTCAGATGGTAAAGAATCCGCCTGCAATGTGGGAGACCTGGATTTGATCCCTGGGTGGGGAAGAGCCCCCGGAGAAGGGAAAAGCTACCCCCTCCAGTAATTCTTGCCTGGAGAATTCCATAGACAGAGGATCTTGGACAGAGGGCTACAGTCCATGGGGTCGCAAAGAGTCAGACAGGACTGAGCAACTTTCACTTCCCTTTTATAGGAAGAGTTTACCAATTGAGTTCAGTTCAGTCACTCAGTCGTGTCTGACTCTTTGCGACCCTGTGGACTGCAGCATGCCAGGCCTCCCTGTCCATCACCAACTCCTGGAGTTTACCCAAATTCATGTCCATTGAGTCAGTGATACCATCCAGCCATCTCATTCTCTGTCGTCCCCTTCTCCTCCAGCCTTCAATCTTTCCTAGGATCAGGGTCTTTCCCAATGAGTCAGTTCTTCGCATCAGGTGTCCAAAGTATTGGACTTTCAGCTTCAACATCGGTCCTTCCAATGAATATTCAGGACTGATTTCCTTTAGGATGGACTAGTTAGATCTTCTTGCTGTCCAAGAGACTCTCAAGAGTCTTATCCAACACCACAGTTCAAAAGCATCAATTCTTTGGCTCTCAGCTTTCTTTATAGTTCAACTCTCACATCCATACGTGACCACTGGAAAAACCATAGCTTTGAGTAGATGGACTTTTGTCGGCAAAGTAATGTGTTTGCTTTTTAATATGCTGTCTAGGTTGGTCATAACTTTTCTTCCAAGGAGTAAGCGTCTTAATTTCATGGCTGCAGTCACCATCTGAGGTGATTTTGGATATTTATGATACGCCTTTTTAAAAAGGATTTAATTAAGAAACCTCCAGGAAGAACTGTGTTTTGCGTTAACAAGTTTTAAGCGTCCTACTCCAACCAACTTTCTTTAAGTAAAAACTTGATGGCGTCGTCAAAGCCAGGTTGATAGAGCAGTTCCAACCTGCTGGTCACCGAAATAGCCTCTCCAAGAGAGGACTGGTGTTGGCATGGAAGTTCTGAGGCCTTGATGTCCAGACCCAAGTACCAGGAACGAAATCCCCCACGTCTGACCCTGTTTTAGAAGGGGGCACGCAGGCCCTGAGCCCTGGCATGTGAATCAGAGACTCGGAGGCTCCAAACTAAAAGCTTAAAAGCCCAAGTTCGTTCCTCCACACACAGTACAAAACTCTTGGCATTTTATGGGAAAACAGACTTTTATTTGAAAAATAAACTCCAGTTGCTGGGAGAGAAAAGAAGAGCAGTCTGTGATCCAACACGGAGAGCAGCAAGAAAAGACACAAGTTTCACAAGTTCAATAAACCTCCTGGGAAGCTCATTCGCATTTCAAACAGCTCTCCTTACATCCTTTGATCAGACCCACACACCAGGAGCGGGGGTTTGAAGAAGCAAGATGTAAATAACCCAGAATCACGGTCACCCACAATAGAACGTTAATATTTTAACTAGGAACAGAAAAGTAAATATATTCGGGGTGTTCGAAGTACACACGGCCTGGGTCATGGCTGTGAGCTGGTCCTGAGAAACAAGTTCAAACCTCCAGCATCTGGCATCTCTGGCAAAGCCCTCAGCGTGTCCTTCCAACCCCTCTGGTTCTCTGGGCCCCGGAGTTCCCAGCCAGACTCCTCGCTCTGCGGGCAGGCGATCCACGCCCGTCCCGCTGTTTATGACCATCTAGGGTGGCATTTCCCAAAGTGCAAGCGCAGCCCCACGCCTGCCCCCTTGGACACCCCGCCGTGTGGGTCAGAGACGACATGCTGGTACCACCAACCCAACGAGAGTCAAGTGGACAACAGCGCACAGAGGCCAGGGTAAATATTGTTTCATGAGAAATGGTTTTTAGCCATCCATGTGACTGTGCTGGGTACGATATAAAATGTATTTCTGACTGCGGGCCGCAACAAAGCAGCTTCAGACCAGGGTTGTGACAATGCTCTGCAGCCTCACTGAATGCCCTGGGCTTCCCGCTTCCCCGCTGGGCTGCAGCAGCCCCTGGGTCCTGGGGTCCACTTGGCCTGTCTGTCCTATGGACCCTGTGTCGGGACTGAGAGAAGCCCTCGGGGTCATCAGAGTAGGTGGCTGTCCAAGTCTGCGACTTTCAACATCTTTTTTCTAGCGGGGCTTCCCAGGTGGCGTAGTGATAAAGAACCCACCTTCCAGTGCAGGAGACCCAGGTTTGGATCCCTGGGTCAGGAAGATCCCGTGGAGGAGAGCATGGCAACCCTCTTCAGGATTCTTGCCTGGAGAGTTCCATGGACAGAGGAGTCTGGTGTGTCCACGGGGTCACAAAGAGTCGGACACGACTGAAGCGACTTGGCACAGCACAGCACGGGACAAAGATAAATGTCCCAGTGCCCAGCGAGCCCGACTTCCGCCAGCCGTGGTCACTCGGGGCGGACAGCTGCCCAGCTGGGACACGATGCCATTTCTTGCTTAGTAAGGGGGAGGGGGGCAGCTAGCAAAAGCGCTCCAGTCTCACCCCAGCAGCTGACATAGCTCGATCGATAGTGGGTTCTGGGAAGCCCAATGCTTCCAAAAAAAAGCATCTGTCGCATCTGTTTTGTTTTTGCTTTTTGGAATCACTATTAACTTTTACTTCCTTTTGGCTGCAAGGAAGCACATGGGATCTTAACTCCCTGACCTGGGAGGGAACCTGTGTCCCTGCAGGGGAAGCCCTAACCACTGGACCGCCAGGGACTCCCTTGCCCCTGGTTGTGATGCTACAGCCCCTTCTCATTTACACGCTAAACGTGCCAGCGACCCCCAGAGGACGCAGCCTTGAACGTCCATAAGGCACATCGTGGTTGGACTACCTTTGCCAGAACCTTCCCCAAGAGTTGGTCTGAGCCCCAGGGTGATGGGGAAAGTTAAGATATAACTTAAATTTTATCTGAGAGCCTGGCAGACTGCTCTAGGTGAGAACAGTTAGGTGAGGCTTTTTGGAGAAGGCCGGGTGGGAGGAGGTCTCAAAGGAAGTGGTCATTGACATCCAGGTCTATATCAGCGGCCCCGGCTGGGCCCCCACCTCTGTGTCCACCATTTCTCTCTGCACAGCAGCCAGATGAACCCCTCCATGGAGCAAGTCATTCCCCCACGATGCCCCCTGGACCACTCCATGGGGTCCTGGGCTGGCCTGCAGCCCCCAATCCTGACTGGCCCTCCCTGTCCCTCCCCACGTGGTTCCAGCCACACTTCCTGCTCCCTGCAGGCTCGGAGGCCGCCCCAGCTTCTGGGCACTTCCACTGCTGTCTCCGCGGCCAGGCACGCCTTGTCTCCACCCCACCTGCCCCACACACCTGCCTCATGCACCTGCCCGGCCACACCTGGCTCCATCCCGCCTCTGCTCAGATGCCCCCGTATCAGTTTTCCTGAAGGTCCTGCATTAAAGAGCCAGACCCTCTCCCCATGTTTCACTCTTGGAGCAACAGTTCTCTCAGCGTCTCCCTCACCTGTGCACTGTCCCCGGTGCCCAGGATCTCAGCAAGCTCTCATCAAATAAGGACCGAACGAATATTCAGTGTGAGACTGCTCCCCTGTAAAAGGCGGGGTCAGGCTGGTCAGTGGTAAGATCCGCTTCCTGCTCTGTAACACCCATTTTTTTTTCTGTCTGGGAGTGGCTCAGATGATAAAGAATCCACCTGCCAGTGCAGGAGACCTGGGTTTGATCCCTGGGTGGGGAAGATCCCCTGGAGGAGGGCATGGAAACCCACTCCAGGATTCTTGCCTGGAGAATCCCCATGGACAGAGGAACCTGGCGGGCTACAGTCCACGGGGGTCGCAGAGAATCGGACACGATGGTGACTAAGCACGGGGAAACCCAGGCAGGAACCGCGGGTCCAGCCGCGTCCCCTGGGTTCACACACGGGGCTCTATCCCCCTCTAGCGGTCACTCGGACACAAAGCCGGAAA